>NC_030833.1:36535488-36839368 GCF_001704415.2 Capra hircus
AAAAGGCTTTGGCATAGTCAATAAAGCAGATGTTTTTCTGGAACTCTCTTGCTTTTTCCATGATCCAGTGGATGTTGGCAATTTGATCTCTGGTTCCTCTGCCTTTTCTAAAACCAGCTTGAACATCTGGAAGTTCACGGTTCACATATTATTGAAGCCTGGCTTGGAGAATTTTGAGCATTACTTTACTAGTGTGTGAGATGAGTGCAATTATGCGGTAGTTTGAACATTCCTTGGCATTGCTTTTCTTAGGGATTGGAATGAAAACTGACCTTTTCCAGTCCTGTGGCCACTGCTGAGTTTTCCAAATTTGCTGGCATACTGAGTGCAGCACTTTCGCAGCATCATCTTTTAGGATTTGAAAAAGCTCAACTGGAATTCCATCACTTCCACTAGCTTTGTTTGTAGTGATGCTTCGTAACGCCCACTTGACTTCGCATTCCAGGATGTCTGGCTCCAGGTGAGTGATCACACCATCATGATTTTCTGGGTTGTGAAGATCTTTTTTGTATAGTTCTTCTGTGTATCCCTTGGTATCTCTAATTTTCTTAAAGAGATGTCTAGTTTTTCCCATTCTATTGTTTTCCTCTATTTCTTTGCATTGATCACTGAGGAAGGCTTTCTTACTTAGACCCTCACTTTTCTCATTTACAAAACAGAAATAATAATACCTGTCCAATCTCCCTCATTGAATTGTTGTAGAAATGAAATTCAGTTCAGTTCAGTTGCTCAGTCACGTACGACTCTTTGCAACCCCATGTATCGCAGCACACCAGGCCTCCCTGTCGATCACCATCTCCCAGAGTTCACTCAGACTCACGTCCATCGAGTCGGTGATGCCATCCAGCCATCTCATCCTCTGTCGTCCCCTTCTCCTCCTGCCCCCAATCCCTCCCAGCATCAGAGTCTTTTCCAATGAGTCAACTCTTCGCATGAGGTGGCCAAAGTACTGGAGTTTCAGCTTTAGCATCATTCCTTCCAAAGAACACCTAGGACTGATCTCCTTTAGAATGGACTGGTTGGATCTCCTTGCAGTCCAAGGGACTCTCAAGAGTCTTCTCCAACACCACAGTTCAAAATGTCAGACCTTGAATTAAAAAGCACTTTGAAGAGTCAAATATAAGGTATTATATTATTCCTATGTTTACCTTCTATTTGGTTTGTTGAAACTAGCTTAAAATCCTCTATATTTTCCTAATTCCCTTCTTGATATTTTAAATAATTCATTAGAAAAGTAATATATACTCTCTCTTTCGCTCAGGCCCGTGGCGCCGGCAGGATGGGCAAGTGTCGCGGTCTTTGTACTGCCAGGAAGCTCCGTGGCCACCGACAAGACCAGAAGGGGCATGATAAGTAGTACAAGAAAGCCCATCTGGGCACAGCCCTGAAGGCCAACCCTTTTGGCGGCACTTCTCACACCAAGGGCATTGTGCTGGAAAAAATAGGAGTTGAAGCCAAACAGCCAAATTCTGCCATCAGGAAGTGTGTCAGGGTTCAGCTAATCAAGAATGGCAAAAAAATCACTGCTTTTGTACCCAATGATGGTTGCTTGAATTTTATTGAGGAAAATAATGAAGTTCTGGTTGCCGGATTTGGTCGCAAAGATCATGCTGTTGGTGACATTCCTGCAGTCCGCTTTAGGTTGTCAAAGTAGCCAATGTCTCTCTTTTGGCTTTATACAAAGGCAAGAAGGAAAGACCAAGATCATAAATTTTGAAGATGAAAGCACAATAGTAATAAATTTTCCTATACCAAAAAAAGTAATACATACTATAAACAATTTTAAAAATATAAAGAAGAAAAAATTTTTAAAAAGAAAAAAACTATAATCCCCCTCATCCTCAAAAAACTACTATTGACATTTGGTATTACTTCTTTCTTGTCCCTTTTTCTGTGTGTGTGGATACAGTATAGCTTTTTGTAATAAAGGTGGCACATATAATACAGTTTTAAAACCTACTCTTTTCCTATAAATAATGTTGTGAACATTTTACATGACGTTAAATAGTTTTGCATAACATCAGTTTAATAGCAGAATGGCCTTTCATTATTCAACAAAACCTTTATTGTTAGACATTTGGATTGTCTCATTTTTCCCTATTAACAAAAATACTGCAACACAGGGACTTGCCTGGTAGTCCAGTGATTAACACTGCCTCCCAATGCAAGGGACGTCGGTTCGATTCCTGGTTGGTGGACAGACTGCAGGGCCGTGGGGCAACTAAGCCTGTGTGCTACAACTAGAGAGCTGCCCAAACACTGCCACTACTGAGTCCGTGCATTCTAGAGCTTAAGCTCCACAGCAAGAGAAGCCCAGGCATAGAAACAGTCAAAACAAAATCTATATGGCATATTCTGATAACTTGGACTGCAAGGAGATCCAACCAGTCCATCCTAAAGGAGATCAGTCATGGGTGTTCATTGGAAGGACTGATGTGAAGCTCCAATACTTTGGCCACCTGATGCAAAGAGCTGACTCATTTGAAAAGACCCTGATGCTCGGAAAGATTGAGGGCAGGAAGAAAAGGAGACGACAGAGGATGAGATGGTTGGATGGCATCACCAACTCGATGGACATGAGTTTGGGTGAACTCCGGGAGTTGGTGATGGACAGGGAGGCCTGGTGTGCTACGGTTCATGGGGTCACAACAACTGAGCGATTGAACTGAACTGAATAACTATTTGTCCATACTTATGGCTATTTCCTTCGAATATTTTCTAGATATGGAATTGCTGGGTCAAATATTTTGCAAAACTCTAAGACTTTTGGCATGTATTGCATACCCAGAAAGTGCACCAAATTGTACTCCTGTGAGCGGAAGATACATGTCCATTCCTTTATCAGGTATTTTAGCTGATGTTATCATGTTTTTAAAATTCTTACAACTTTGATATCCTTTTCCCTTTTCAATTTAGACTTATGATTCCTTCCTCTTGATTCCTTTCTGCTAGTGGAGCCTCTGTCTCCTTCCTGCCTCTAGGTGCCAAAGAGTTCTGAGCCTAAGCAGCTGAGAAAAAATCTATAAAGTGTGCAGAGGCAGGAGTCAGAAGACCAAAGTCCACACTCCAGGCCCACATTTAGAAGCTGTGTGACTTTTGGTCAGTCACTTAACTTCACTGAGTGACAGTGTCCGTGTCTGTTACATAGAGATCTACGCTTGCCCCTGGTTTGCCTGCCTTCTGGGCTGTGAAAAAGCACATGAGAAGTGGAGCACACACACATGTGGGATGCTTCATACGTGCTCACTTAGCTTTGTCCACGGTAACAACCAGTCTCCTAAATGTCCTCAAGGAAGGCTGCTTCCTGGTATTTATTCCCTTGCATGCAGAAACTCTCCTTGAATCTATGCTGGTCCTGTATCCAATTTTTAAGTAGCAGGATGCAGAGGAAGTGTCACTGTGTGACTTTCAAGGCTGGACCTTCTGACTTAAACTATAGGAGAGATTCCAACACAGAAAAAACCTTGATGGCCCCATGACAGGTAGTAATACATTTTTGTTTTACGAAACTAGGTTTGGGGCTGTATTGTTACACTGTAATGAATGAGCAAAACACCCATCAAATTTTCTTCTAGTACCTGAATCTGGGAGTGAGTTTAAAGCTTAATCATAAAAAGTTGTTGTCTTTGGAACCAGACATCCTGGTTCTCAATTTTTTGCCACCACCCTCTTAGCAGCTCCAAGATATTGAGTCAATTATTAAACTCTCTGAGCCTTACTATACCAATCGGTGAAATGGGTATAATAGTACCTGTCTCACAGTGCTGGTAAGATCAAATTAGACAATGTGCATAAAGCCTTTAGCACATCGGGCACGTAGTCCTCAATACATTTCAACTCTCGCGGCTGTCAGCCCCCTACCCTTCTTCTCTGAACTGGCTCTGTTTCAGGCAGCTCATTTACTCATGGGAGCACCGAAGTCATAGTGGCTCTTGCCTACTTCCTACAAACTCAGAAAAATCTTTTCTGATTAAGTGCCTCATTTATTTGGGTCCTTTAATTAAAGTTATTAAAAAGTATGCATCAAACTACCCTAAATTTTTTTTACCTCCTGCTTCATTCATTATCACTCTGACACCTCCTCTGGGCATGGAGATGCCGAGTCTTGGAGATGTAGTTTTGGTTAAAATGCCAAAGCCAGACTTGAGATATTCTAAGTGGATTTCCAAAAGTGAGTTTCCTTAGAGAAATGTTTCATATACACTGATGTCACTGATCAAATATTTACTTGATTTATGGCCACATTCTTGAAGTTTACTATATGGTCTCTTTTTGCACCCATGTTTATTTAAAGGTTGAATCATACTTCTTGTTCCTCAATGGCTCTACTAAAAATTTTAAAGAGTCAGGTATTTCTTAAAGACAGTCATTAAAGACAGTCATATGACTGAAATCACTGTTTCAAATGGACCCTCATTTAATTGCTCCAAAAACATCTGTTGAGCACCTGCTTTGTGCCAGACCCTGCCTAGGCACCAGAAATGGAAAGGGAAGACAATCTCTGGGTCTTAAGAAGCTTATAGTCTATTGGGGGGTGGCATGGATGAAGGGAGAGAGTGACAGGCGAAGGGAAAATTATTATAATATTGAGAGGAAAAGGCTGTGGAAGAGGGTGATGTAGGAATCATGGAAGCTCAGAGAACATTTTCTGCCTTATCTTTAACCAGGGTTCCTGGCCTGCCGAGGGCATGAGATCGTGGGTGAGATGGAGGGACAGGCTTCCACCCAGAAGCCATTCCCCAGCCACTTCTTCTCCAACATCTAGGGGTGGCCAATGAGACAAGAGGGAAGGGGGCAGAGCACAACCTTTAAAAAAATTACACTGCCATTGAGGACACGACATAAACTGGTTAAAACTGATTAGGCCCGAGATGGAAGATGACGTGACTTCCAACAACCCTTAAGCCTCATTATACGCATATTGTAATACACTGGCCTATGCTAATAACATGCCCACAGGAGCCAGGACAGGTCCCAGGCCAACCAGAAGAGGCGAAAAAGTGGGCAATGGCCCAGTTCTGGAAATTCCTGCCCCTTCTCCAAGATAATTGGAATAATCTTCCCACTCATTAGCCTATGAAATTAAGCAGCCCATAAAAACTAACCACCCCCGGTACCCACCACCCTCGAACCCCTACCCCCACACTCTCACCTCCCCAGGTGGCCACACTCCATGACGAGTGTTCCCCCAGGGCCCCTCTTCCCTCCTGAGAGGACCGCATTCTGCCTAAGGAACATGTGTCTCTCTCAGTGAGCCTGCTTTCCCTTTACTCTGGCTTGCTTGTGAATTCTGTCCTGTGCCAAACCAAGGACTCTCACTTGGCACCTGTTCCAGAAACTCACCCAAGACCTGAGAACGACCGTCCTCTCCAGCCACGTTTTCCTGTAACCGCTTTACAGAGGATGTTAACAAGACTACTTCTTACCTATCACGTTGCCTCGCTGAATTCTTTCCCATGTGGAGACGTAAAGAACCTGAGCTTCACCAAGTCCCGAGACTAGTTGCATAGTTTCGATTGAAGCCTGTTCAAGCCCCATTGGAGGTGTGCAGTTTCACCACGTTTGTGTGCGTGCTCAGTCACTCAGTCGTGTCCAATTCTTTGCAACCCCATGGACTACAGCCTGCCAGGCTCCTCTGTCCATGGGATTCTCCAGGCAAGACTTTCAGAGCAGGTTGCTATTTCCTTCTCCATAGTATCTTCCCCAGCCAGGGATCAAACTTGTGTTTCCTGCATCTCCTGCACTGGCAGGTGTATTCTTCACCACGGAACCACCTGGGAAGCCCACAAGAGGCACACAATTCCAACCTTCTTCACATCTGCTTTGCTGGGACCATTCTTGGCAGCCATCTTGCAGGAGGAGGGGCAGTAGAACCAAGATCTGACCAATAGGAATGTGAGTAGAGTGTGTCACTTCCGGTCTGGCACAGTTACGAGATGGTGTGGTAGCGTTCATCACTCTTAACCTTTTTCTTTGACATGGGGGGGCCTCGTGTTCAAGGTACTGTAACTATAAAATGAAGGCGGGTCCCGCGGCCCTCCTAAATTGTGAGATGAGCAAGAAAGAAGCCTGTACTGTTAAGCCACTGAGATTTCGGGGCTTCCTTGGTAAGGGAGCCTAGCCTGGCTCATCCTGATACACTGTAATCCGGTTCTAGTCAGTGAGATCCAAGGGACGTGTACTGTGCAGTTTCAGGATGGCTATTTCCACTTGCAACACGTTTCCTTTCACTGAAGAAAAGGAGAGAAACGTATAAGGAGTGCTCATTCATTGCCCTGGCCAGCTGTCGGTTTCTCAGTTTTGCGGAAAAAAAGGAAAAAAAAAGAGTCTCATTAGATTGTGATGCTGGTATTTGCAATATCCATTATGTAAGCATGAGTAGGGGACAGAGGGTTACACAGAGCCTTAAGGTTGTGAAATCGCTGGTCTAAACTAGGATTATTTGATTCCAGACTTCTTTTTTAACAATAAGTGTCCTGATGGTGTCAGGGCTTCTGAACGCACCTGCCCTCATACTAGTTACGAAGAGAATGAGAAGTGCAGTTATAATGGACGAATAAAATGAACAGTTGTTTGTGGGGGTAGGTGATGTCACTGTCATCTCTTGTCTTCATCCTCATTCACAGCATAATCGTTGCTGAAAAATAAAAATAGTCCTGGACAGTATTTCCTTGCCTGTGATGTGTTCTCACGTGCATTTTCTGGCTGAAATGTGATTTACAAGTGGCAGCATAACGTAGGAGGTAACAGTCCTGTCTCTATAGGCACACACACTTGGGTTCAGATACTAGCTCTGTCAGTCTCTTTGATGCATGACCTTGGACAACCGACAAGCTCTCTAAACCATGGTTTCCTCATCTATATAATGGAACAGTTCTGGAGACTCACAGGTAGTGTCACTGTGAGGAGAAAATGACATGACACAGGAAGTTTATGAGCATATTGTGTGGGACACTAAAAATGCTTAATATACAGGATTCCCTAACAATAGGTTGGAGTTTGATTTGCATGACAGCCTAGGAAGATGGATGGGGCAGGCATGAACATTCTCATTTTAGAGTGGAGGACGCTGAGTCTTAGAGAGTTGAAATGACTTGCTCAAGGTCAGAAACAGATTTTCATCCCAAATCCAGTGATTCCCATTTCAGGGCCCTTGCCATAGTAACATGTTTCCTTGAAATTGCCAAATATGCTCAGTTGTGTCTGACTCTTTGTGGCCCCATGGATTGTAGCATGCCAAGCTCCCCTGTTCATGGGATTTTTCCAGAAATGGAACCAGTTGCCATTTCGCACTCCAGGGGATCTTCCTGACCCAAGGATTGAATCTGTCTCTTGGGTCTCCTACTTTAGCAGGTGGATTATCTACCCCCTAGCGCCACCTGGAAATTGCAAAGAAGCAATACAAAATAAAATTTAAACTCTGAGATGCTTCCTTTTTGATCTCCAATAAACAGAATCCTTCTCTTTAGAAGAGTTATTACTATAGTTATTACTGTATTATGTGCAAATGTGAGCAACTGTTATAGTTTGTACTGGAAATAACATACTCAAAAAGTTATATTTTTTTAACATTTATTTTTGGCTGTGCTGGGTCTTCATTCATGTGTGGGCTTTTTAGTTGCAGTGAGTGGGGGCTACTATTTGTTGTGGTGTGCAGGCTTCTCCTTGTGGTGACTTCTCTTGTTTAAGGACACAGGCGCTAGGGCGCTCGGGCTTCAGTAATTGTGGCACAGGGGCTTAGCTGCCACACAGCATGTGGGATCGAACCTGTGTCTCCTGCCTGGCAGTTGGAGTCTTTACCACTGAGCCACCAGGGAAGCCCTCGAGGTTTTTTCCTAATCCTCTAGTCTCAGTTCCACCCCACCACCACCTATCTCCACTTTATAAAGATTGAGTGAAAATACACATCTTCCTAATCTACGCAAGGTGGCATAACTGCTGCTAAGTCACTTCAGTCGTGTCTGACTCTGCGCAACCCCATAGACGGCAGCCCACCAGGCTCCCCCGTCCCTGGGATTCTCCACGCAAGAACACTGGAGTGGGTTGCCATGTCCTTCTCCAATGCATGAAAGTGAAAAGTGAAAGTGAAGTCACTCAGTTGTGTCCAACCCTCAGCGACCCCAGGGACTGCAGCCTTCCAGGCTCTTCCGTCCATGGGATTTTCCAGCCAAGAGTACTGGAGTGGGGTGCCATTGCCTTCTCCGGGTGGCATAACTACCATTCTACAAAATCTGTAAATCACACAGCAAAGCTAACTTTTTCCTTTCTCCTTCATTAAAACCTTTATTATCTCCTCTGATATCTAACATTCAAAACAGTTTACCTTCTCTATCTTTGTTGCAACCTTCCTTTCAACATCAAGTTAATAAGATCTAAAGGGACACCTTTCACTGTATCACAATCTGGAGCTACACCTCTGCCCTTTGTCATCACAAAGTAACCACTCTAACATAGGCCATGTTTTCCTTTAAGCAATGTTGAATGAGTCACTCTCGACATAAGTCTAGGAACAAACACTGTTAAAGCTTGAATATTATGTTTCCTTGAACCTAGCTTAGTCATCACTGCTTTCATAAAGCCTCTCCTCTCTGACCCGTGGGGTGACCTCTAACAAGGCACTGACCTCACTTGTGCTGTCCTTCATTGGTCGGCCTTGATGTCCACCTTGCCTTGGCTCTTCTAGGGTGGTTCCTGCTGTACCCGCTCTCCACCTCTAGTGCCTGGCACCACACCTTGTCTGTTGCAGATGGATTACATATTTGCTGAACCAGTGAGGAAACCTGTGCTTGGTATATCCCCTAAAGAGGTGAGACTCCTTCAAGGGCTTCCCCGGTATCTCAGTGGTAAAGAATCTGCCTGCCAACACAGGAGACGCAGGTTGGATCCCTGGGTTGGGAGGATCCCCTGGAGGAGGAAATGGGAACCCACCCCAGTATGCTTACCTGGGAAATCCCATGGACAGAGGAACTTCACAGGCTATATAGTCCATGGGGTTACAAAGAGTTGGACATGACTCAGTGACTAAATAACAACCTTGGGGCAATTTTTGGGCTTCCCTCGTGGCTCAGATGGTAAAGAATCTGCCTGCAATGCAGGAGACTGGGGTTCAATCCATCAGGAAGATCTCTTGGAAGGAAATGGCAACCCACTCCAGTATTCTTGCCTGGACAATTCCATGGACAGAGCAGCCTGGCATGCTACTGTCCGTGGGGTTGCAAAGAGTCAGGCATGACTGAGCGACTAACACACACACACACACACTTATCTGTAATACTTGTTAAACTGTTGTAGTGGAAGATGTATTGGTCCTTGGGTTAAATCAATAGTGTGTCTGGCAAGCAAGAAAGTGAAGGCTATTGTCAGGTGCTAATTCATTGTCATTCAGGTGCATGCCCTTTCTTCTTTCTCTGGTTGCTTGGTTTGAGAGGCACAACTTTAATCTGAATCTGAGTGCTCCTGTCTACTCGTGGACCACAGGAAGTGCCCTAGGGCTCAGCCTTCCCTGCCCCTTTCTCCATTATCTCTTCAGATCCTGGGTAAAACCCTAGCTTGAACCGACCTTTTACCTTTGGTGAACCTACCTTTTACCTTGGGTGTCGCCACTAGATTGGGGGTTTCCCTGGTAGCCCAGCTGGTAAAGAATCCACCTGCAATGCAGGACACCTGGATTCAATCCCTGGGTTGGGAAGAGCCCCTGGAAGAGGACATGGCAACCCACTTTATTCTTGCCTGGAGAATCTCAACAGACAGAGGAGCTTGGTGGGCTATAGTCCATGGGGTCACAAAGAGTCAGACACGACTGAGCAACTGAGCACAGCACAAAAAGGCAATAGAATGTATTTTTCAGTGTCTTACTCATGTTTCCCACTCAACCATCCAAAGCCAAAAAATACTAGGTTCTAAAGAGAGCACAGCACAAACAATATGGAAAATAAAGAGAACCAGACCAACAAATACTGGATTTGCCTTAGAAGGCAGAGCACTGGGGATCTTGGAAAGAGTAATTTTGCAGGAATCATTTCATACAAGCCAAAATGGTAGTGGCTCTAACAACCACTCCCATTGGGAGTCAGGGCCTCCCTCATGTTTCTACAAACCTGCTAAGTGACCTGGGTAAGTCATGCCCCTCTCTGGGACTCTGTTTCATCCAGGAGTTAAGGTTGGGCTAGTCAGTAGTTCTGTCTTCAGTGATACACCAAAATGCATCTAGAGAACTCGTTGACAAGGCACATTCCATGCTTCCCATCCCCTCAGAAACCCTGATCTGGACCACAAAGAAGGCTGAGCACCGAAGAATTGATGTTTTCAAACTGTGGTGTTGAAGAAGACTTTAGGGTCCCTTGGACTGCAAGAAGATCAAACAAACCAATCCTAAAGGAAATCATTTTACACTATGTTTATCTGTAACTCTCTGGCACCCTTCTCAGGGAAGAAATCTTAAAAATACCCGTCTATATACATATACTCTCCTCATAGCAAAATTTATTAAATAACTCTTTATTCTTTTCTCCTTTACATTACCAATAGTAGCTCAGTGTTAAGCATTTTAGAAAACCTGAAGAAATTTTTTTTTTAAATCTTGGTTTATGCACACATGTATAAAAATATTCAGATAAGCAAATATCTGTTCATTACATCACCCAGCTTTCAAGAGTGCCAAAAATAAATAAATAAAACATTTGCATATCAAGAGAGGGCTCGGTGGTTTTGTTAAAATTCATTTTAACAATTTTAGCTAACTAACATGTGCTGATGAAATTCAAGTTAAAGGTATAGCAGTTAACATCACAGAAAACACTGTGTGGCTATAAGGAGTATTCCTTAAACAGAATCTGCTTTGTGCTTCAAACACAGCTAGGTCTACAGTTTCAACAGTAAGCAGCAATAAAGATGAAGAAAATGCCCAACTTTTCTAATAACTGCTCTATCATAGAAAGGAAATATAAACAAAAAGAAAAAAGCATCACCATCTCTTCACAAAGGACATCAAAGTCAGAATGGTAGGCTTATGAAGTGCTTGGATTAAAAAATAATAACAATAAAGATCCCTGGTTAATTGCCTTCGATTTTTTAAAAATCCGAAAAACAAAATATTTGCTTGTTGGTGTAACAGATTTGACCTACAAGCAATAACCTGAACTATCTTTTCTTCATCAAGTACTTTAACAGTGCAAAATGTTAATGGTCTCAGCATTCAATGCTCGGAAATGCAAAGCAGGCAAAAAAAACAAAAACAAAACACAACAATTCACTGCTATGCTAGAGTCTTAAAGGTAGACAGGCAGTTTCTGACGTGAGGTGAAATAAGCAATTCAAAATGTCCATTAGCTAACATAAGATACAGTATTGAATCTTTTGGCACAAAAACAAAGAACAATCACATTGCTACTTGGAACAGTATTCAACGTGGACGAGTAGATCTCGGTGTTCGGTGGCTGGATATTGGATATTGCACTTAGGACATTCCACCAGGCTTTCATTTAACGCAGCAGTGGGACTTTTTGGTAAGGCGCCTTTTCCTCTGTTTTCAGACTCCTTTTGGAAAGTGACTAATGGCTCTGTGAAGGCAAACTCACGAATCTGCTTCTGAAAAATAAGTGTCAAATGAACACGTTTGTATAGATGGCCTACCATTCAGCAGTTGTAACTGCTCCACAGATACTCCAGTTGCTTCAGCCCTCTAGCTAGATTTTTTTCTGAATCTCTCCGGTCACTGGTATTACACTGGTAACTCATGAGGTGGTTACGCATGAATGCAAAGTTGCTTCAGTCGTGTCTGACTCTTTGCGACCCTATGGACTGCAGCCTACCAGGATTCTCTGTCCATGGTATTCTCCAGGCCAAGAATACTGGAGTGGGTTGCCATGCCCTTCTACAGAGGATCTTCCCTACCCAGAGATCAAACCCACATCTCTTATGTCTTCTGCATTGGCAGGCGGATTCTTTACCACTAGCACCACCTGGGAAGCCCTTATGAGGTTGTTATAAATCACTGAAATTACCCAGGAAGTACTAGGATCAGGTATTTACATAGCAGGTTTTATTAAAATGCTTAGGGTCACATGTAAAGGTGGGCCTATGGGCAATGCTGACAAAGATTGCTAGGTTAAAGACAGGCAACTTCAGCAATAAAGAACTGCATGGAATTTAGAGCAGCAAAAAATTTTAGCAGGTCAAACAGGTTACACACAGGAATGACTAAGATGCTGTATAATTAATTTGTGACGTCTCATTTTCATGTTTTTTTCCCTGAGAAATTTAGAACAGTCAGTAACTAAAAATGAACATTTTACAGCATACTGTAAAGATGAATGGTAGGAAAAGGAAGAAAAATACAGGAAAATTATGGATTCATTTGTATACTCTTTGGCTTCCTGTACTTTGATAAACAGTCATAAACAGGAATGAATTATAAATTTCAATTTTAAATATTATGATAAAAATCAATGACATAAACAGCCAAAAATTTTATTTTCTGTCTTTTATTCATAAAGAAATTGCAAATGATTTTAAAAACTGCTCTTTTCTCTTTTGAAAACTGAAGAATTCTATTTGTAACATTGCACCCTTTGCAAATATTCTGCAATACAAGGATCACATACAAAATATGGGCTAGTGGGACAGACCCTAACAGGTTTAGTCCAGGGCTTACTGTGTGGTTCTTAGCTTCTAATTTGTGTCCAGCTCTTTTGCCGCTCCATGGGCTGTAGCCCACCAGGCTCCTCTGTCCATAGGATTTCCCAAGCAAGAATACTAGAGTGGGCTGCCATTTCCTTCTCCAGGGGATCTTCCCCACCCAGGAATCAAATGCTTTCCTGCATTGGCAGGTGGATTCTTTACTACTGAGCCATCAGGGAAGCCCCTCAAAGCTTATTAGTAGAATGAAAATAAATCAAAACCATTTCCTCATAGAAGCAATGTTATTAAAAAGGTTAATGTTTTAAAAGGTTATGTGTTCAAGTTAATCCACAGAATGTGCTTAATTCAGTATGCCTACAGAGTATATTAACAGTAATAGTCCATTAGCCCTAAAAGCAGCAACTTTTCTTTCTGTTGTTTAAAGAGAAAAGCACAATTTCAGTTCAGGATCTAAAACTGCCCTGCCTTGCTCCCTTTGTCCCTCAGACCAAGCTCTGTTCAGTGCCTCTAGAATCACAGAGCCCAGAGTGGGTGGGGATGATCCCAGGCACTGGTAATGTTATCATTACCAAGAGGCCAGTAATGTCCCTCTGTCTAGTACTTTGAACTGATGCTCAAAGGGCAGATGCTTCAAATGAGGCAAGGGATTTGATTTGACTAATTTAAGAAACAGCTATTCTTAAACTGTATCCTTCTATTTTGGGAACTGCTTTGACATATAAATAAAAAGATGGAAGAAAAAGAAAGATGAAATAAATTTTTGTCTAACCATTCCAGACTCACCAAGGATTCCAACTGTGTTATTTGATTTCTTGCTTTGCGGAGCTCCTTAAGAATTACATGCAATTGATGTTGCATATTTTGACGGTCAAGTTTTTCATTTTCAAAGTCTAAAGTACATGCCTGCATCTGGAAAAAAGTGCCCAAGACAAGACAATGACAGCTACTGTATACTGTCTAGTTTTCCTGACTGGATGTTTCTTTAGTATCACAAGAAAAACACATGTTGGGCCATCAGAGCAAGAACTCCTCTGAGCACAGGGATATGTTGATAAACGAAGAAGCTCTATCCAAGGAGCAAAGCCAAAGTGTGAGGTCTAAGTGAGTGAGGAGCAGCTTAAGAAGCTGCTGGTTAGAATCTGTCCTCCTCATCCTCCTTTTTGTAGGAAAGGGAAGGAGATGGCTGTTCCCTGGTTTCAAATATACGAAAAATCTAAAATATACTAAAATCTAAAATATACTAAAAATCTCTGGTCTCTGAGAGTAACCGGTCTCTGAGTTCTACTTGAAGTTATCAAGTAGTTCTATTAGGAACATCCTGTCAGACTACCAGCCATTTAGGGAAGAAGAAATTTTGCTCAGGCAAACATCCACCTGTCAAGAAAATTGCCATGTCACCTCAGAGAATTCGGTTTAGCCTAAAGATAGTAATGGGACTATATGGCTTGCACAAGTCGTCACTTTCAATATTTTTGTTAAAGGTTTTAAAAAAACATTTTCTAGAACTTACAAATGGTTCTTCATACAACAGTGTAAACATGAGGAAAAATTCCATTTCTCAAAGGTTAAACTGATTTAGAAGGAACCCTCTTGAGTACCTGTTGTTCCAACAGAGCTACCCTTGTTTGCTCCTCCTGCTGCTTCATCAGAGACGTGTACAGAAACTGGACCTGTAGGATGTAAATAGAACCAACACTGTCACATTAAATTCTTATAGCTTGACCTTGACTCAGGATGCGTGAAAGGCTCACAAATATCACATCTCTAACCAGGGCAATATCTGCTCTTCCAGGCGAGTGCTAGCTATGGTTGGACAGCTATCTATGCGAGTAGCTGAGCAGTACCGCTTGGGCCGAGTTCCCTGAGGCACAGACTGAATGTAGAAAAAAGCACTAAGTCGCAGTGGACAAGCAGGTCCTAACATCCACTGATATTTCTGAGTAGGATAAAAAAGCTGGCAGAGCTTGGCCTCCTCAGCCACAGAGTTGTAGCAAAATTTTCAATCATTTCTGCTTAATCTTTTGTAAATATCACTGCTCACACCTCTAGGCAGAAGTGAGCGTGGTAAAAACTGAGAAGGCAAATGTTATAAGACCATTTTTTCCCTCTCACTCAAATTTTGGAAGATTTTAGAAATCACTATTCTAAGAGTAGCAGTAGCTAACATTTACCTAGCCCTTTAATTTACAAAGCGTTTTTACGTTCTTTCAGCTGACCTTCACAGAAGTCCTACGAGGTGAGAAGAGGTTATAAGATTTATTATTACTAATTTGACACACAAATAACCTGTCAGTCAGAGAAGTTAGCTGAGTTTCCTCAGGTATCCTCGATGAGAGACCTGGGATAGACCCCAAATTATGTGTTTTCCATTAGTTCATGCTGCTGGGAAAAATTTAATAAGTTTCTCTTGAAATAGTACTCAATTCTAATAAATCTAATGTAGTAATGCCAACATTACTGAGACAAACATTCCAGATCTGGCTGTGAGCATCTAGAACATGGGGGATATACAGTGAATGAACTTGAGAACAGTTCACAGTGCCAGCCTAGGAATCAACCTGGATCCCCCTCTTTCAGCTTCCCACACATGCCTACCTCGTCCTCACTCAGAACCTTTGTGTCTGTGATCTCTTCATCAGGAGGGAATTCCCAGTCACTCACCTCGCTGCTGCCTTCTTGCCATCAGCTTTGTCCAAATATCATCTCCTCAGTGAGGCCTTTACTGGCCTCAATTTCTCTTGATCATACTACCCTGTTTTATTTAGGTACTTGCTTATGGTCTGTCTCCCTTCTTAGCATGAACTCCTATGAGGGGGTAGGAACTTCTGTTGTTCCATGCTGGTTCCTGAGTAGTTAAAATAGCCCCTGACACTTAGTAAGTACCATGAAAATTCTGGATTACGAACCATGGAAAACCAGGCTGGTTAGACTCACCTGAGATAACAGCTCCTCAGATCTCTTCTTCTCTTCTTCAAGTTTTTCCCTGGCAAGATCATTCTCTTCCTTGAGCCTCTGTATTTTCTCTGTTTTATGCCTGTCGTCTTCCAGATGTTGCACATCTGCCTTTCTTTGTGAACACAACAGTTGATTTAAATCTTGCACTTCTTTTTGGGTTTCTTCATATTTTCTTCGAAATTCACTCAGTTCAAAATTCAGCTGAGTTATGGTTTGTCGTTCCACCTCAAGATCTTTTTTCGCATTTGCCAAGAGATGGTTATAATATTTTTGCTTTTCTTCTTGAAGATAACCTGTGACAAACACATCATGGCACAACTTACTTTACAAAATAGGTAATTTTCCTGAAGAAATAAGTGTAAATATGTTTCTGTAAGCATGACTGCATTTTTTCCTCATCTTCAAAAATGAAGACTCAAGAGACAGGGATCATGGTTGATGTTTGACAGAATAAGAAACAAGTTCAGGTATACTACTTGAAGTTACAAAATGAATAGATAGAAGAATCAGAAACAGTAATATAATTATTCTGGGGGAGGGGAATGTCACTAATGTCTAAAGAAAACAAACCAACAAATAGAGACATTAATGCATATACCACTTTGATAAAACACACACAGAGAGAGAAAGTAAGAGAGAAACAATAAGAGAGGGAGAGAGAAAAGAAAAATCATATTACCAAAGGAAAAAGCTAGACTTCACCCATAATTAAAAACCTACTTTTATGTGTAGCAAATTTATAAAGGCAATACAGTAGTAACTTTGTCCCCTGAGGGATAAATAGTTTTGAATTATCTCTAGAGATATTCCTTTCATACTGTTTTAGCATTAGCTTCATTTTAAATATTCAAATGTGAAGCTCTGAGATTATGAGCCTTCTCTTTCTATAATTCAAGGCTCCAGTGCCAGTGGGGCTGTCAGTCATTTAAATGAGTGCCTTGCACAGAGCTTTTTCTTTTCCTGGCTCATCACCAGGAACTGGCGAATCTATTTGTAAAACGAGAATAATGATCCTTTCTGCCCCCACTCTTAGGCTCTTGTGAACTCAATGGAGATCAGTGTCAGAGAAGCTACAAAGCCTTTGGCAAACAGCATCACTGATAAGAACTTCACCTCAGTTCTAGGGTGAGATTCAAATGATTGAAGAATCATGTATAAAAATGTAACCTTTCTCCTAGAGTTGATATGAATAACTGCTAAAGGGAAGCGGAATAACAAGACAGTCACTGACAAGGCTAGCACCGGGGGAAATGAAGCTGGAGCAGGACTTTGAAGGAGGGAAAGGATTTGCAAGGTGGAAAAGACCTGACGTGCCTGCAGAGCTGCAAGATCCCTTTACCCTGTGCCTCTCGCCCTCTGGTGTCAGAAAACAATGGGAGATGAATTCAGAAGGTTGGTTAAAATGGGCTTTCTTACTTCAAGGCTAGCAGACTTGCTCTTGTTTTACTTTATAACACAGATCTATAAGAATCTAAATTTGATGCATCTCTCTTTTTGGAAAATGTCAGGCAGGCCAACCCAGAAGAACATTTTTACACCAGTACCTTCTGATTCAGTCTTTTTTGTCTGCTGCGGGAGTGTCTGAGGGGCTGTTTCCAGTTTCTGTTCCAACTCAAAGATTTTCGCTAGAAGTCCTTTCACGTAGACCTCTCGCTGCTGATCATACACAAGCCACTGCTGATTTTTCTCCAGAGCCTCACAGTGCAAATGAAAGCAAATCAATAATCAAAACCCAAACCCTTCAGATGGACAAGAGACCATACGGGACGCAGTCTTTTCCAGCACATAAATACTCGATGGCTCGTATCACAGAATGATTCCAGGCATCACTGTAAAGCTTCCCACACAAAGACACGTTCCAAGGCCACACACCTTCAGAATTCCAAATAACATGGCCAAGTCATGTCCACACAGGGTTACGTTCATTTGTCCGCTGTCTCCTATACAGTCTGCCTCATGTCGGTGTTCACATCATTCTCTGTTACTAGAACGCCTTTGTGGCAGAGGTAGAGGTGCAGCGCTCAGGTACTCTTCAAGAGGTATTTCCACCCACCCGAGGGCTCTGCCTGCGGGCTTCCCAAGGGGTGGACAGAGGCTGTCAGGCCTGCATCCTGCTCTGACAGTGCCGCCCCGCACCGCCTCTCCCACCCCGCCTCAATCCTGGGCCTTCCTCTTCCTTTCACAGATGTGGCTCCCCGATAAACTGCACTGCTAACTACTCCGTCTCATGTCTGCCTCCCAGAGAACCAAACTCAAACACCACCCCCTTTCTTTATCACCAGCTTTCATCTTTTAGAGCTCAAAAATCCCCAAATGGGACCTTTCATCTAGTTTGTATAGGGGTTTAGGAACTCAATTGTTATAAACACATACCTACATATTTTAAAAACTTATTTTACCAACCATCATTAGCTTTTTTCTGTGTTTGCTGTTTCAAATAGACTGTGCGTGCTTAGTCGCTCAGTCAAGTCCTACTCTTCACGATCCCATGGACTACAGCCCGCCAGGCTTATCTGTCCATGTAGTTTTCCAGGCAAGAATACTGGAGTGGGTTGCCATTTCCTACTCCAGAGGATCTTCCTCACCCAGGGATTGAATCCGTTATCTCCTATGTCTCCTGCATTGCAGGCAGATTTTTTATATTAAGTTCCTTGAAGTGGCAGACCATGTTCTTCCAAAAGGACTCTCAGCTTTTGCATACAATGTATAGTCAAGGAATTATTTGAATGATGGACAATATTAATAAAATAAGCAGTGTCTATTTAAGTTACCTGGTAACAGAGAAAGTGGTTTACTTTACCATTACTGTTCATGTTCATTTTTCATTTCAGTTACATCTTTCCTACAAGAACCTCACTATGCTTTACCAGCCACCTAGCATAAGTTGGAAAATTTTATAAAACCTCATCTACATTTTCTGTGGCTCATTCCACCTGATCTGTGGCAAGATACTAGCAAATATTCACATAAGAAGCTACGTTAAGGGAGTTTGGGACAAAGGAAAGCCGGGAAGAGGCGTGGTAGCTACCTTCTCGTCTCCTGCGCGCGACCCCTCCCGGGACCCGTGATGCAGTGGCAGCTGCAAGGAGCGACGTACGGTCGGGGTTGAGCCCCAAGTGAGCTGAGGGCTCGCGCTTTTCTGGCCCTCCCCCCCGGGCCCGCCCCACTTGAAGAAATGAGTGGTGGATTGGCCCCAAGTAAAAGCACAGTGTATGTATCCAATCTGCCCTTTTCCCTGACCAACAATGACTTATATCGGATAATTTCCAAGTATGGCAAAGTTGTAAAGGTTACTATAATGAAAGATAAAGATACCAGGAGGAGTAAAGGGGTTGCATTTATTCTATTTTTGGATAAAGACTCTGCACAAAACTGTACCAGGGCAATAGACAACAAACAGTTATTTGGTAGAGTGATAAAAGCAAGCATTGCTATTGACAATGGAAGAGCAGCTGAGTTCATCCGAAGACGAAACTACTTTGATAAATCTAAGTGTTATGAATGTGGGGAAAGTGGACACTTAAAGTTATGCCTGTCCTAAAAATATGCTTGGAGAACGTGAACCTCCAAAGAAGAAAGAGAAAAAGAAAAAAAAGAAAATTCCTGAGCCAGGAGAAGAAATTGAAGAAGTAGAAGAAAGTGAAGATGAAGGGGAAGATCCTGCTCTTGACAGCCTCAGTCAGGCCATAGCTTTCCAGCAAGCCAAAAGTGAAGAAGAACAAAAAAAATGGAAACCCAGTTCAGGAGGTCCTTCAACATCAGGTGATTCAAGACGCCCAAGGATAAAGAAAAGCACATACTTCAGTGATGAGGAGGAACTTAGTGATTAAAAATATAAATATATATATTATGTAAATATCATTAAAATTTAAGTCTGGAGTACCAAGTTCCCTTGGGACTAAAAATTACTTTTGAATTTGAACATAAGAACACTTAGTACCAAATACTTTTTTACTTTAGATAGTTGATAGGAAATGGTAATTTTATAGTATCATGTTTATCTTACATCAAGATTTGCTAATAATCATTAATCTTGAAAACAGTTCATTTGAATAAAAAAGGAAATTTAATACTATTATAACAATGCTATCCCAAGAAGAAAGTCAAAGTCGCTCAGTCCTGTCTGACTCTTTGTGACCCCATGGACTATACAGTCCCATGGAATTCTCCAGGCCAGAAATACTGGAGTGGGTAGCCTTTCCCTTCTCCAGGGGATCTTCCCAACCCAGGGATCAAACCCAGGTCTCCCACATTGCAGGCGTATTCTTTACCAGCTGAGCCAGAAAGGTAGATAGTAAAAAGATTTGAGAAGTTCATTATAAAAGTTTATTCATGATTGGTTTATATAAGAACTTTTGAAATAAATTTCATCTTTAAAATAAAAACTTCATAAAGAAAAAAAAAAGAAGCTACGTTAACTTTAGTGGATAAATCAAGGTAGCATATATGGACAGGGGTGTATAGGTTTATGAAAGGCTTTAATATTAATTTTATTTATTTATTTTGGCTGCACTGGGTCATCATTGTGCCTGGGCTTTCTCTACTTGCAGAGAGTGGGGGCTACTCTCTAGTTGTGGAGTGTGGGCTTCTCACTGCAGTGGCATCTTTTGTGGCAGAGCATGGGCTCTACACTCTCAGGCATTTAGTAGTTCAGGCTCACGGGCTTAGACACCCCGCAGCATGTGGTATCTTCCTAGACTAGGGATCAAACTCATGCTCCTTGCATTGCAAGGTGGATTCTTAACCCCTGGGCAACCAGGGAAGCCCAAAGATTTATGAAATTTTTTAGTGAAAAATTCTACTGATATTTTGATTGTTAACTGGGACAAATTCATATATACTCTGATTCTAACTCTCACTGGTCTTAACCATTGGATCCTTGGAAATTCAGTCAAAGGCAAAGCCAAAGGAGCCTGCCAGGGCTGTACACAACTGTATAAACACCTCCCCCTCATCCATACCCTCTGTTTTTGCCAGTAGCAGCAGGACAGAAATTCAAGTTGAAAGCTGGCAAAGAAGATTTGCTTGTGAGTAGCAGAGGGAAAACAAAGTCTTGAAATGCTTATATTTTAGCACCAAATTACAACTCTTCTCTTCTTTCCAATCTAGGTCTTCCATCCAAAAGCATGGAAAGTGAAAGTGAAAGTTGCTCAGTCGTGTCCGACTCTTTGTGACACCAGGGTCTATACAGGCCATGGAATTCTCCATGCCAGAATACTGGAGTGGGTAGCCTTTCCCTTCTCCAGGGGATCTTCCCAATCCAGGGATCGAACTCAGGTCTCCTTCATTGTGAGCGGATTCTTTACCAGCTGAGCCACAAGGGAAGCCCAAGAACATTGGAGTGGGTAGCCTATCCCTTCTCCAGAGGATCTTCCTGACCCAGCAATCAAACAGGGGTCTCCTGCATTGCAGGAGGATTCTTTACCAACTGAGCTATCAGGGGCTGCCCCCTTTTTGTTCTATGCTTCTGGGAGACTGAGGAAATAAGTCTCAGTGACTACTTGTGTAAACAGAAGACGCACAGCTAAATCTAATGTCACAGGCATAAAATGTTAAGGGCCCCAGAAGGAGGTACACACAGAGATACTAAAACCCCTTCACCAATGGCCAAGTTCATTGGTGATGAGCCCTCTGCCCGTGGCACTTGTGCTAAGACTTGCCTAACATGAAAGTGTGAGTCACTATCATGTCTGACTCTGTGACCCCATGGACTGTAGCCCACCAGGCTCCTCCGTCCATGGGATTCTCCAGCCAAGAATACTGGAGTGGGTTGCCATTTCCTTCTCCAAGGGATCTTCCTGACTCAGGGATTGAATCCAGTTTTTCCATACTGCAGGCAGACTCTTTACCATCTGAGGCCCCAGAGAAGCCAAGACTTACATGAAAGTGAAATTACTCAGTCATGTGTGACTACTTGTGACCCCATGGACTGCAGCCTGCCAGGCTGCTCTGTCCATGGAATTCTCCAGGCAAGAATACTGGAGTGGGTAGCTGTTCCCTTCTCCAGGGGATCTTCCCAACTCAGGGATCGAACCCAGCTCTCCCACATTGCAGGTGGATTCTTTACCATCTGAGCCACCAGGGAAGCTCAAGACTTATCTACCCCCACAGAAATACCTGCTTGAGCAGTGGCTCACTGTTGGATCTTGGTAATTTGGGGATTTATAAACCCTTACTTGGAGGCTGATTTCCTCATCAAGAACAGTGAGAGGAGACACAGGCCATGACCAATAGCTCTAGGTTAATTAATATAATGATCACTTAATATTTTGAGGCAAAATAGCTATAGCTAGTACGTTCAGTTCAACCTCTTCCTCTATCCCTCAAAGTGCCAAGTTGTTTTAATTATATTAATAACAGAATATTTTAAAGCTTCAGGACAACACTTGCTGAAACTGAAGCTAGGTTCCCTTAGACTGACATTAAAATTGTCCACTATCTGCTACTTCCCATCTCTTCAAATCACAGCCTGGCCTTTCCTTTCCTCCACTGCTTCCTTGTTGCCTACACAATAATGCACACATTCTGTGCCTCTTCCCTTCGTGCAGAGTGCTCTACAATCCCTTCCTATGTTATCTGCCCACTTAAATTCCACATTACATCACGTTCCAGTGAATCCAGGCTTATCTTTCAAGGCTCCTCACCATAACCCTCCTTATCAAGCTTCCTTTCCTTCGCAAGCAACTAGTGATTTTTGTGTCCATTCAGTCTGCTTGTCATCTTATACTCATGAACTCTTGATTGCTTCCTGATGATACTTCTTATCTTAACTATACCCTGAGCCCTCTGGACAGCTGGGCACAGGCTTGTTTAGATATTTTATTTCACAGTTCCTTATTTGTGTTTCTGTACCTAGAAGCTGCCTGATAAATGTTTGTGAATGATGTTGACAACATGGGTGGAGAAAATGCCTGCAAGAACCAGAAAGCCTTGTAGACCTAGACCAGAGTTTGAGAGTGTTCAGAGAAGGGAGGAGGGCAGGAAGGAATCGAGCAGTTCCTTATACACAGTAGAATACACTTAGTGATTCAAAAAGAATAAAACACTTTCAAAAATCTATTACTCGTTAATTAAGTAGTGCATGAAAATGTAATCAAAACATCTTGTCATAGAACTATCATAACTATTTCTGTAGTCTTACAAGTGTATAATATGTATCCTTTGTGTCATAATTCATCCTTGACCTGAGGGAATTAATTATTATTAATGATTAAACTGTGGCAGCCAGGAGGTATGAGTTTGTATCCTTTAGGGCTGCCAGAAAAGAGATGGCACAAAGTTCTTAACAAAAAAGCTGCTTAGTGTAACTCAGCTGAAGGAAAACCTACGTGTGTGTGTGCTAGTTGCTCAGTCGTGCCCAACTCTTTGCGACCCCAGGGACTGTATGTAGCCTGACAGGCTCCTCTGTCCATGGAATTCTCCAGACAAGAATACTGGAGTGGGTTGCCATTCCCTTCTCCAGGGGATCTTCCTGACCCAGGGATAGAACCAGGTCTCCCACACTGCAGATTCTTTACCATCTGATCCATCAGGGAAGCCTGATTTTAGTAATCGTGCTGCCAAAGTGAGGATGAGGCATTATTCTAAAGGGCCACATGATGGCGATGTTACTTCAATAAAGTAATAAACATTTCTCTACTCCTGATCTCACTCTGTGTCTACTTTCATTTCTGTAATAAAAGCAACAAAAAGTAGATTTGATAGCTGTCAGTGGATGCTGACATTATGAGTTTTGCATCTTTAGAGCCCTCCACATTAGTTATCTCTTCCAGCTTCGTGTCTCTACACATTTGTTAGACATGCATTTATCATGTTCACCCAAGTTATCGATAAAAATACAGAAGTAGGCAAAGTGAAGCTGTGGGGAATGCCATGAAAGCTCTTCCTCCTGCTTTGGCAGGGATCCATTAAATATTTCCTTGGGCAAAAACTCTAACAGAGACTGAAATGCTAGCCTACACTGAAGAAAAAAATACGCACCAACTGACAAAACTAGAACACGGATGGCAGATTACACAGAAGTATTATGTCCATGTGAAATCTAGTAAAGGTGGTATCTGTATGGTGGTCATGTAAGAGTATCCTCATTCTTAGGAATATACATTGGCGTATACAGGCTGAAAAGGCTATAGATATATGCAACTATTTTATGGTTCAGAAAAAATATTATGTCTGTGTGTGTATGTGTATGTGCGCGGATAGGGGTGGGGACTGAAAGAGAAAGTATAAAATGGGATAAAATGCTAATGAGTTCAATTTTGGTAAAGAGTATGTGGACTTCTGTGTACTATTTTCCATTCTTATAACTTTTCTGTAAATCCAATTTTTTTCCAAATTAAAAATAATTATTATTTATCTTCAGTAATTCTATGTTTAAAAGTCAGATTTTTTTTTTTTTTGGCTGCATCAAAACCATACCCCCTGCAGTGAAAGCCTAGAGTCCTAACCACTGGACCACCAGGGAATTCCCTATAAACCAGATTTTTTAAATCAAGAGCAAGAAACGCCTATTAAAACTGACATTTAGCTATTTGGTTTTAAAGTTACTGAGACTGGATAATGATCACAGCATTGAAAGTGAAAGTCGCTCAGTCATGTCGGACTCTTTGTGACCCCATGGACTGTCCATGGAATTTTCCAGGCCAGAATACTGGAGTGGGTAGCCTTTCTCTTCGCCAAGGGATCTTCCCAACCCAGGGATCGAACCCCAGTCTCCCGCATTGCAGGCAGATTCTTTACGAGCTGAGCCACAAGGGAAGCCCAAGAACACTGGAGTGGGTAGCCTATCCCTTCTCCAGGGGATCTTCCCAACCCAGGAATCGAACCAGGGTGTCCTGCATTGCACGTGGATTCTTTACCAAGTGAGCTATCAGGAATGCGATTACAGCATTAACTCCACGTAATTATTTCCAAATATGAGCCAGACCTAAATGATAGCTGAGGAATGATACAGCTTGACCCTAAGAGAAGTAAAATAGACTTTTAGGACTTATATTTGCCTAACAAACACTGATTCTTAAAACGGGTGGGCAAACCTCTACAGGAAGTTTTGTGGGAGCTCTGCAGAGGGTATAGGATTAGAATGGCTGAGTCCTCCAAAGCCAAATAAAGTGACGGTGTAGACTCTGAGGAGTGAGATTTCTATTTCCCTGCTTCTCAGTCTTCCAACTATAATACTCCCCCTGGTCTGAAAGATCTGCTGAGATCCCAAAGCATCTCAGAGCTTGGCCACCTCTCGCTTCTCAAATGTAAGTTAATGGTTCTCACAGAGCGGTCCTCAGACCACCAACAGTAGCAGCAGCACCTGAAGCTTATTGGAAATGGAGACTCTCAGGTTCTACCCCAGACTAATCATCATTACATAACAATAATTTTAGTTGATATTTGGAGTAGTTAACACTGAGAAGCCTAAAAATTACACATGGGTTTAAGAAAACAGCATCTATTTTCAGGCACTTTGCTAAAAGAGACACTATAAAATTCAAGAAACTTCACCAGATTCCATCTAGTCATTCTTTCCAATTGGCTAAATGCTGGGGATAATACATGACATACAACAAACTTATTTTGATGGTTCTTTAAGAATTGTGTTTCTTCTTTATTTTAGCTACCTCTAGATAAATTACTTTGAAAAGGGTACTCTGCTGCTAAGTCGCTTCAGTTGTGTCCAACTCTGTGCAACCCCACAGACGGCAGCCCATCAGGATCCCCCATCCCTGGGATTCTCCAGGCAAGAACACTGGAGCGGGTTGCCATTTCCTTCTCCAATGCATGAAAGTGAAAAGTGAAAGTGAAGTTGGCTCAGTCATGTCTGACTCTTCGCAACCCCATGGACTGCAGTCTACCAGGCTCCTCCATCCATGGGATTTTCCAGGCAGGAGTACTGGAGCGGGTTGCATTGCCTTCTCCCAAGGGTACTCTAGAACCCAGTTATACAGACACTAACGGATTTAAATTCTTTTCTTGAAAATCAAATAGACCTCAAGGTATGCCTGGTATGTGAGATAGAACAGGACTCTTAAGAGCATACTTAGATCAGGGTAGACATGCCAGTAATATTTCTGGAATCACAATATCTACCTATTGACCCAATAATTAAATCAAGAATTTCATACTTTGTATATCTAATCTTAAAACCTGAAAAAATACACTGTGACTACTAGTCCTATGTCCCCAATTTATTTAATTTTCAATGCAACCCACCAATCCATTTAAGACATGTTTGGAATAATACAGCTAACCTCATATCCAATTGTAGGAAAAAGAAATATTGAATACACAAAGAATGTATTTGCTTTTCAAAGTAGGAAAGCAAATCCTGTTTCTAAGGGAATAATTTCAAACTAAAGAGGACATCTAGCATGGATAAACAAAAAGAAAAAATAATACATATTAAATTACATTACTATAAGAAAATTATTGAGCAAATTAGACAAGTGAAAACGGGATATTATTGAGTTATTTGGTAGAAATGGATGATTTCTAGCCTAAAGATTTCCAAGGCTTTCCTAACCATACTTACAGGAACTAGCCCTCCTGAATGCCTGGAAAGAGACTTAAACGTGGTAACCCAGAGAGATGATCTCAAACTATTCATTTCTTCATCTCATCAAAAGATTTTTTTCAAGCTACAGCATTACTGTTGTCAATTTCCATGAAATTTAATGATAAAGGAATTAGTCCTCTTTAGCCATAACTTAACAAAATAAAAATGAACTTACATCTTTCAGCTGTACTTCCATTTCATGAATATTATTCATTGATGAATTGAAGCAACTTGTAGCCACAGTCTGTAAGTAAATCAATATTAGTTAACATGATAATTTAAGAACATAAGTTTCCTCATTCTATTTACCTTCATAATAAGACAGTATATTTCACATACATCCCAAAATCCAGAACTGGTACATGCCAGGTGATGAGTAGCAGTGCGGAATTAAAATGTCCTGGAGGCCTCCTAAGCAGATTGGACACCCTGAGATTTCATATCTAATTTGATATCTGAGGTCCTCTGGACCCCAGAATCACCAAACTAGCCTTCAGTGGATATGAACAGCCCTCTGATTTTCACCAGGAAACATAACCAAGCAATTGGCCTACTTAAATGAAATCTTGAAAATATTAAATTGTCAAATAAAAGAAAAATTTTGTTTCCTAGAATTATATTTATATTCAACATTAGCAATAGTATTAACTAGTATTCATTCATATAGAACTCAAAACATAATTTGTCTCCTCTTCTTTCTTCATTTTTTCAGAGGGAATAAAAGACGGGAAGTAGATGGTAAGCTGGTGGCTCAGACGGTCAAGAATCCACCTGCAGGAGATCCAGGTTTGATCTCTTGAGTTGGGAAGACCCCAGTGTTCTTGCCTGGAGAATTCGATGGACGGAAGAGCCTGACAGGCTACAGTCCATGGGGTCGCAGAGTCGAACATGCCTGAGTGACAACACTTTCATTTTCCAGGTGGTAAGGTACCAAAGCTAACCAACAAAGCTCATAAAAAGCTGCATTTCAGTCTTTTAATAGCTTTGAGGAAAGAGACTTGTGTGAAGGATGGCAAGAAAGCTCAAAATATTTTTTTTTCTCATGCTCTTTCCCCCCTCTCAATTTAGTCCTTCAAGTGGAAACCATGACACAGATAGTTCATCACATTTCTTTCCTTTTACCCTGGGCACACTGCAAACCACATTTCCCAGCCTTCCCTGTGGTTAGTGAGGTCATGAGACTGAATTCTGTCCAATGGAATGTAAGCAGAAATGAGATATGTCAATCCTCGGCCTAGACCCCACAGGCTACCCCAGTTCTTCACATGCTCTCTAGCCCAAAGCTGTGTATAAAGGATCTGGTGGAGGACTGCGCTCTGAGAGAAGAGGGAGCCACTAGAAGGAAGGAACCTGGATCTCTGAATGATTCTGTGGAGCAAAGCCTCCTCCACTCCAACCTAAAATAAGCTGTGACATGAGCGGAAAAATAATCACTTGTTGTATAAGACTTTGAGATTTGGAGGTCTGTTGTCAGATGATTAGATATGCTGACTAGTACAGAAATGAACAGTGAGTATCCCACAGTGATTACATGAATACATTTTTAAAATTATCATTTCTACCAAGATTTCTATTTCCATCTTCAAAAGTAGAGAAACTAATTCTTGAGCTTTAAGTAAAAGTGAAAGTGAAGTCACTCAGTCGTGTCCAACTCTTTGTGACCATATGGACTGTAGCCTGTCAGGCTCCTCCGTCCATGGGATTTTCCAGGCAATAGTTAAGTGGGTTGCCGTTTCTTCCTCTAGGGGATCTTCCTGACACAAGGCTCAAGCCCACATCTTTTGCATTGGCAGGCAAATTCTCTTAGAGTAGGAAGCCTCACTCTAAAGGGGGAGATAAAGTACAAAGACCCTTAACATCACTGAAGCATTTATTTGAAAGCAATAGATTTTCTTCTGTAAATAAGTTCTGGTCATTCAGTGGTGTCCGACTTTTTGCAATCCCATGGATTGTAGCCCACCAGGCTCCTCTGTCCATGGGATTTTCCAGACAAGAATACTGGAGTAGGTTGCCATTCCCATCTCCAGGGGATCTTCCTGATCCAGGAATCAAACCCAGGTATCCTGCATTGTAAGCAGATTATTTACCATCTAAGCTACCAGAGAAGTGCCCTTTCTTCTGTAAGAAGTGTTAATAGCTGTGGTATTAGTATTATTCACATGTCCAAATTTTCAAGAGAATCAAAGGTCTGATCAATAAGAAACTATTTACTTAGCACTGTGGTGGCTCAGATGGTAAAGAGTCTGCCTGCAATGACCCAGGTTCGATCCCTGGGTTGGGAAGATCCCCTGGAGAAGGAAATGGCAACCCATTCCAGTATTCTTGCCTGGAGAATCCCATGGATGGAGGAGCCTGGTGGGCTACAGTCCATGGAATCACAAAGAGTCAGACACAACTGAGCGACTTTCACTTCACATGCCAGGCACTCTGCTAGGTTGTTCACATATATTGTAACATTTAATCTCCAGTACTCTTATCCTCATTTTACTGATGTGCAAAATAAGATTTAGGAGAGGGGTCTGGTGAATTCTAGCATTGTTTCTAAGGCTGGAGAGGTTAAGGAATTTGTTTAGACTCACACAGCTAGCAAGTGGAATCTGAACTCAGAGCTGCCTACCCATAAATCCATGCTCTTTCTACTACACTAGAGACTCTAAAACACAAGACAGGAGAAAAGCATACTTGCTGTTTTAATTGGGTATCTCAAATATGAAAAATAACCAAGAAATGAAGCCACTATTCTCACAGTACAAACTATAGAAAAAAAGAATTCAAAAAAATCTTCCTGGCTATTGTAGATACACAGCAGAGTCTGTATTCTGAAAACTCCCTTGGGCAAAACAATGGTATGGTCAGTGGAGGGAGCCATATTACCTATTTTTGCTTATAGCAAAGACTAGGACTATGAAAAAAAAAAAAAGTAAACCTGTTAGTATACTATACTGTCTCACCATTTGACAAGCATGTTTTAACAAACCCATTCTTCATAATAATTACAAACTGTATTAGAAAGATTTTTTTTAAAAAATCAGGTTTTAAAGAAATTAGTACCTGTGATAGATGAAGCGAATTGGCTTTGCCTTCAAGTTCAGCAAGCCTTGCAGTTGTAGCAGACAACTGTTTCTTCAACACATCTGTCTCTTCAGACAAGGATTTCAACAGCTGTTCTCTTCTTTCAACTTCCTTCGTTTTCTCTTCCAGCTGTTCAAGCAATGCAGGAGTGCTGTGCTTGGCTTTCAGCTGGTCTCTGAGTCGCTGTATTTCTTTGTCCTTCTCTGTGAGGCGATAAACATTCTTCTCTCTCTCAGCTTCAAGGACTCGAATTTTCTAGACATAAACTAAGAAGAATCTTAGAACAAGGCCAGGTCAAACACAAAAATAAACAGTACATTACAACAAGCATTTAGGAAGTATTTATTATGTATCAAGTCAGCATTATACCAGATACCAGGACCAAAAAAATGCTCAGAGAGCTCATAGAGAGTTAGACCAATACATTAATGCAGTATGATAAGTGCTGTGGTTAAGATATATATAAAATAAATGGGACATGGACACAGAAAGGAGAGACCACTTAGAAAGCTAAAGAAGAGCTGGCTCTCACCTGATTATCTGCTAATCATTCCCCCATCATGCCAATTCTAGTCATCTTAATGGCTAAAAGTTGAGTCACACAAAGAGACACATGCTTGCTGATAAACTTGAAGCAACAGAATTCAGCTATTACAGAATGTTATAGCTGGATAAAAGTACATTCATAAACTTGCTTTTTGTTAATAAATGATTTGGTATCAAATCTAGAAGGTTATCTTCCAGGGAGTGTTCAACATTTTCAAGGATTAGAAAGTTAAAGAAGGCATGTTAGTTAAACTTGCTGGCAAAAGGGAGAAAGCACTAATATAGAAATGATAGAAAAAGTAAGTAAAATGGCTTTGCACGCTGACAAAGGGGAAAAAAACCTTAATACTAAAAACTCACATTTGAGGGTGGGCGGGAAAAACAGTTATTCAAATAGAGATGGGGACGTAGAGTTGGATGGTTGTGTGAAAATGATGAGGGGATTTTTAGTTGCCTACCAGCTTAAGATAAGACGGTATTATAACACAGTACCAAAGAAGCCAATACAATTCTAAGATTTCATAGAGTACAGCATCCAGATTAGGGGAAATAACACTACTGTTTGAATCTGTGTTTGTGACTGTGTGCAATCCAGAAGCATTAATTCAAGAGGGACATGAACACCAGAAAAGTGTTCAGGAAAGTGACCAGGATGAGAAAAAGCCAGTAAAGCTGAAGAATATGGGGCTGGCCTATCGATAAGTAAGAGGAAGCAAGATTTCCTTGTATATCTGCATGCATGCATGCTGTCACTTCAGTCGTGTCCAACCCTATGGACTGTAGCCTGTCCGGCTCCTTTGTCCACGGCATTCTCCAGGAAAGAATATTGGAATATCTTTCCATGCCCTTCTCCAGGGGATCTTCCCAACCCAGGGATCGAAACCCCATCTCTTAAAGTTCCTGCTTTAGCAGGTGGGTTCTTTACCACTGGCACCATCTGGGAAGACTTGGACACCTGAAAAGCTGTCAATTGGATTAAAAAAAAAAAAAAGACTTGTTTCTGTGTAGCTTTAATGGACATAGCTAGAACAAACTGGTAGAAGTTATAGGAAGTTTAATTTTAATTGATTATAAAGGGATTTTGACAGCCATTGCTTGTCGGAAGTAAAATGAACCAGAAAGAGAGCTCTCAGGAAAGCTACTAGATTCTTTCACCAGATTACAAAATAATCTTTATGTCTAAGAATTGGTGACAGATCATTTCTCCATGCTTAAATAAGAATTCACCTCAATACGTGTTTAAAAAAATAATAAATCATTTGGTTTTATGATGTGCCTTATAAAGTAAAATTTAAAGAAACCCAATGATATTATTTAGTATGGATCATTTGTTTTCTAACTATGAAAAATAAAAATACCCTTGCAAAATAAATTCAACTGATTAAATTTTAAATCCTTCCAGTTCTAATATTCCTAACTCCTTTTCAGACTATGTCATAACAAATTGTAAATTAGGGAAATATAGTGTAACAGAACACAAAATGCTGATATCTGTAATGATTTTACCTTAAAAAAAATCAGAAAACAAAAATTACTTGTAAAGTAGCCAAAGTACATGATTAAATGGGTTTTTAAAACTTCATGCTAAAATCTAAACCTCAAAGGTGACATGATTAGATTTATTGTTTACATTTAGTGAACATAAAAACTAGATTATATCATATACTTTCTCATCTCCCATAGTAAAGCTTACTACAGTTTAAAAGGTCTTACCTCCAAAAGTTTGTGTCTGTCTTTATCAATCAGCTTTCCTTTTCCACTTGTGATTTCATCTACTGATGTTTTTAAAGCTGCAATTTCTCCCCTAAATTTTTCTAATGCAGTTTCTGATTTGGAATTACTAGGCTTTGGTCCCCATTTACTTTTAATTAAATCTTTGGGATTTCTGGAAGTCATCTCTGAAAGTGCCTGTAAAAAGAAATCTGAGTTTACAAGGTCAAATCTCAGGTTTGAAAAGATCTAATAACCTATTTGCTAAACAGAAGAACCTTTCTATATAAATAGAAGTGATACAGTGGGGTATGGCTTCTAGCTTGCTAACAACAATATATATATTTTAAATCTGGGTGGTACATACACGGAGGTATTCAATATGTCAACGTGTATGTCTGTGTTTGTGCAGGATTCTTATGTGTATCATATTTCAATAGAAATGTTTCATTAAAAAAAATAGAGGGATAACCAATGATTAAGCCGTTAAATGAAACCTGAAAGTTAGATTACAAAGACAAACTTTACTCCAGAATAAAAACCCAATGACAAATAATATAATTCTGAATATCTGGACATTGAAACATCATTACCTGACATAATGGTGTGTCCTCTGTTTGAGAAGATAGGCCTAGTTCAGTTCTATCTTAACTGTAATGTTCAGAGAGCACAGTGGGCAGAAGTGAGAAGAATTCAGTCTGAGGCATTTATAGGAAAAAGAGACCCAATATTCAAAGAATTCAGGAATGGCAGGAATTAAGAACAAGAAGTAAGGAGAAGCTTTGTTGCTAAGTCATGTCTGACTCTTTTCCCACCCCATGGACTAATAGCCTGCCCAAGCTCCTCTGTGCATGGGATTTCCCAGGCAAGAATACTGGAATGGGTTGCCATTTCCTTCTCCAGGGGATCTTTCCTACCCAAAGATCAAACCCAAGTCTATACTGAGCACATAATAAAAGTAGCTTTAATTAGGGAGGTTAAAAAGCATTTTTCCACCTATGGATTCCAAAATAAAATAATAATAATGATGTAACTAAGGAAGCCAGAGGAATATGATACAATTCATGCATTCAAAAAATATTGGAGAACCTAATTTACCAGGCAGCATAATAGGTGTTGGGTAAAAACTGGCTGAAAACAAGAATGAAAGAGAGATACGCCCCTTACATGACAGAACTTTCAATCTAGCAGAGATGGCAGGCAATAACAAGGAAACAAATATAGATCCTCAATTTGTAAAATAAATGTTATCCAGTAAAAGAAAAGTACAGTGATTAATGATACAAGTAAAAGTAAGGGAGACCTACTTAGACGCTGCGGTGGGGAAGGCTTCCCTATGAAACTGACCTTTAGGGTCACCCTGTATGTTATTGCGGAGAAGGCAATGGCAACCCACTCCAGTACTCTTGCCTGCAAAACCCCATGAATGGAGGAGCCTGGTAGTCTGCAGTCCATGGGTCGCTAAGAGTCGGACACGACTGAGCGACTTCACTTTCATTTTTCACGCATTGGGAAAGGAAATGGCAACCTACTCCAGTGTTCTTGCCTAGAAAATCCCAGTGACGGGGGAGCCTGGTGGGCTTCCGTCTATGGGTTGCACAGAGTCGGACACGACTAAAGCGACTTAGCATGTATGTTATTGTTGTTTAGTCGCTAAGTCCCGTGCCCCTCTTTTGCGACCCAATGGGCTGTAGCCCACCATGCTTCTCTGTCCACGAAGAATTTCCCAGGCAAGAATATTAGAGTGGGTTGCCATTTCCTTTTCCAGGGGATCTTCTCATCCCAAGGATCGAACCTCGTCTCCTACATTGGTAGGCGAATTCTTTACCACTAAGCCACCAGAGAAGGTTAGCCCTGGATTTTTGTCCATTCTAAGGTGAAAGATTAAGATACTTAGTAAAGGGCAAAGCATCTACTACAGGCCACGTCTTCTACAAGTGGAGGCAAATCTACAGAAACCTTCACATAAGACCTCCAGTGGGAAGAGAGGCAAAGAAAACTGCAAAAACAGGCACCTTTCTTCTCAACTCTGAGGTGAAGAAGTTTGTAGAATAGACACGAAAGAGCTTGCTAATCCGCAAAATGCTGTACTAAGGAAAGGACTTGGCCAAGTCACTAGAACTCCCTGCGCTTGTCTGAAAGAGGATGCTAACACTCACGGGCAGAGCTGAAAGCCGGGATCCAATCGGCGACGGCGTCCCGGGCAAAGGCACAAAGTGAGCGCCAGGGAACGGCGACTGACTCCAAGGTAAGCAGAGATTGAATCCCAGCCAGCGCGATCTCGCACTGATCCCGCCTCCCCCGCGGTCACACCCGGCCTCAAGGCTGCGGGTCCTGGCCCCCCCGCCACCCTCCGCGGTCGCCTCCCCGCAGCCAGCCAGCACCTGAGGCGAAGCGCAGCGCTCGGGTCTGCCCAGTCACACCCTTTGGCGCGGGAGCTTCTTCCGGGAGTTTGAATCCCGCGGCTGCGGGGCGGGGCACGTCACTGCCGGCGGGGGCGAGGCTCTCCGATTGGCTGCGGCCTCCTGGGGCGGGGCCTGGAACCTGAGTGCGAAAGGAGTGCGGGATGTAGCTGGGCTGCGGGTGGAGGGGTGGAGCTGAAGTGGAGAGGAAGGTGCCCAGGCCCGGAAGGCGTTTCCCGGATTCGCCAACGTTTTCTGGAACTTTGTCAACGCTTTTCTGAGGTCTCAGACCTCAACTGAAGGTTTTTTTGTGAAGAACTTATTTGTGTTTATCTGCTTTGGGGCTGAAGCAAATTAGAATGCTGAGATAAATCCAGTGACTGAGAGCTGGGACTAACTCATTCTGCGTCCTTGAGTTTGATTCGCCCTTCTGAGTACCAGTTTCGCCCGCTACGAAATAGGAGAACTGGATTCCACAAGGGGGCACAGCCTCCCTGTTTTCCTCTTGGGGTGAGCCTTCATCCTGCCAGAAATCAGGGTGGAGCCCTGTGGAGTGTAGCAGGTGGAAGGATTGATAGGCACGCCCAGTTTGAATGCTGAGATTAGGAGCTCTAGAGGAAGCGAGCTAGGCGGGCGTTTGCTCCAGATTGCTGCCCTCTGGTTTGGCATCTATTGGTTAAATCCGGGTCATGGCTACCTGGATTTTGAGGGCTTTCTCTCACTAAAACAAACAGGCACAGAACGCGTTTGGCAGGGCCTGACGTTCTCAGACCGCTGCATAAACTCTAGAGAAGAGGCTACAGAAGCAAACCATCCTCTGAAAGTAGTGTCATACAAACGAGTTTAGCCTGACTGCCCCTTACTAGCTGTGTGATCTTGAATAAATTATTTAAGCTCTCCGAGCCTCAGCTTCCTGATTTGTAAAATGATAGTAATATCTACTTCATGTGCATTAAATGAGAGAATCTATGTGAGGTGCATGGTGTTTAGTAAATACTGATGTCAGCCATTATTACATAAAAAGCAACAAATGAAAGTCATTCAGTCGTGTCTGACTCTGCGACTCCATGGGCTAGACAGTCCATGGAATTCTCCAGGCCAGAATACTGGAGTGGATAGAGGTTCCCTTCTCCAGGGGATCTTCCCAACCCAGGAATTGAACCCTAGTCTCCTGCATGGCAGGTGGATTCTTTACCACTGAGATACCTGGGAAGCTCCACACCACCTCCCCCCAAAAGCAGCAAACTCCTATGTTAAATAGAGTGGATGAGAAACCATGTAGAGAATTTTAAAGAATAAAAGAAAAAGTAAGAAGATAACATTTGGTCTGTGCTTCCAAGGAGCTCACATTTCTGATGGAAAAATTAGAGTCGGGCTCTTTCATATCTGTTGTATTAATTTTATCAAATGGAATTAGGGTGGGAGGAAGTTGAGGCAAAGGATTAGTGAAGCTGTGAATTCTATGCATTGCCTAGAGTTGAAAGCAAGGGCAAAATGAGTCTCCCTAGAAATTTATAAATGTCTTGGATGAGAGAAAGATCTGCCTGCTCAGCTTGGTGTCAAATGGGGAGAGAAAAGACAGGAAGTGGTAGGAACTTTGTGAAGAGGGGTGGTGCCTGATAGGGGTCTGGTGCCTGGGCCTGCTGGGCCAGACACCTCAGTTACACATCTGCTCCCCAAGGCCCCTTCTTCTGGCACGAACTTCCCCCTGTGACTGGGGACCCCTGAGAAAGAGGAGTAAGCAGGAAACTCATTGGCCTACCTATCAGCTGATTTCTCAACAGAAACTCTACACACCAGAAGGAAATGACACCGTATATTTAAAGTGGTGAAAGTGAAGAAGCTACAACCAAGAATATTCTACCCAGTAAGATTCTCGTTCAGATTTGATGGAGAAATCAAAAACTTTCCAGACAAGCAAAAGTTAGGAGAATTCAGCACCACCAAACCAGCTTTACAACAAATGCCTAAGGAACTTCTCTAGGTAGGAAACATAAGAGAAGGAAAAGACCTACAGAAAATAAACACAAAACATTTAAGAAAATGGTAATAGCATCATACATATCAATAATTACCTTAAATGTAAATAGATTAAATGCACCAACCAAAAGACAGACTGGCTGAGTGGATGAAAAGAAGTGCATGTATGCACTTCCACTTACCATAGCACCCTGCTTGACCCCTCAAATTGTATGTAATTATTTAAAATTGTTAGGCTAATCATGTTCCCATTATGGTTTACAATCGTAATTAATTTCATTTTTTGTCTGGCTATTGTGAAAACTGATAAACATCTTTTATTATTGTGATTATGTACTATTATTCATTTCATACCATTGTATCATGATTGGTCAACAGAAAAATAATAGAATTCTATATCACTAAGACTACCATTTAATAGAAAAACTTGTAATTACTTTTTAAAACCCAGATGCATATCAGAATTACCTTGAATTTTTTGAAAAATACAAATGTCCAGGTATTGCTCTTTTTTCTCCAGAGCTCCAGATATGTTTCTGATGAGCAGCCTTGTTCAAAAACAACTGGACTATGTGATGATCTTTTACTTTTATCTGGTTGGTTTCACTGTTTCTATGTCATGTTCAGCACTCTCATTTTTCCAAATTCTCCATCTTTTCTTTTCTTTTTTTTTTTTTGATGTTCTTTCTCAAGCATATTAGAAAGTTTTTGTATACACACATATAAATAATATGTATAATATATATGGTTTTAAAAACTTATGAATTTTTGCCTAACTAAAAAATTTATGACATTTTGATTCTGTTTGACTTATGAATAGAATGCTAGATTTCTAATTTAAAAAAATATATATGCAACAAGCAGCAAAGGTTTACTGTATACCCACAGGGAACTATAGTCAAAAATAATATATGTGCACACATACAACTGAATCATCTTGCTGTGCACCTAAAACATTGTAAGTCAACTTCAATAAAGAAAAATTTTCTTCATATTAAGAGAAATAAATATATTTTAAATGGATAGTTTTTAATATAATTTTATTTATTTATTTTTATTTTTGGCTGTGCTGGGTCTTCATTGTTGTGTGAGCTTTTTCTCTAGCTGCAATGAGTAAGGGCCACTCCCTAGTTGCAGTGCTTCTCATTGTGACTTTTCTTAGGCGAGAGCACAGGCTCCAGGGCATGTTTCAGTAGTTATGGCTCCTGGGCTCTTTATGCATTCATCTGTTGATTGACATTTAGGTTGCTTCCATGTATTGGCTATTGTAAATGGTACTGCAGTGAACATTGGGGTGTAAGCCTATTTTTTTTAACTGTAAATTTTATGAAAGATAAATACAGATGAAGTATTTCTGATGAATATTTTGTGTTCCAATTGAGAATGTGTGAAATACACAGTAGATTTCAAAGACTAAGCTTTTTAATATTATTACATGTTGAGATAATAATATTTTAGATATATTGAGTAAAGTAAAATATATTACTATTGAGTAATACTATTGAGTAAAATAAAAAATATTACTATTGTTTTTTACTTTCTTTACTGTGACTATTAGAAAATTCAAAATATGTGGCTTATGTTATTTTTTAATACTATGCTTTTACGGGACAGTACTGGCATGTGCTCAATAAATGTTCTTCAAATGCAGTAAGAGAAGAACCTGGTAAACGTTTGCCTCCTTCCAGTCCAATCGGCACAGGTTTTTCTTTTTTTTTTAATGTATGTCTAGATTGGTTCAAAATGGCAGAGTAGAGGATTTGCACTCATTTTCTCCTGCCAGAGCACCAAACTCACAGCTAGCTGTTGAACAACCATAAACAGGAAGACACTGGAAGACCAAAAAAAAGATACCCCACTTCTAAGGACAAAGGAGAAGTCACAACAAAACAGTAGGAAGGGCACAATTATGACAAAATCAAATCCTGTGTCTGCCGGGTGGGGAACCCACAAACTGGAGAACAGTAATACCAAAGTTCTCCCTGTGCCACATAGCAGGTCCTTCATTATGGAAGGACCTAGAACCTATTGTGAATGTTCTAAGCACCATATCAGGGTTCCCAGCCTGGGGACCCAGCCAAGCGACTGAGAATCCCCAGGGAATTTAACTTTGAAGGCCAGTGGGATTTGTATAAAACATCCACAGGACTGGAGGAAATGGAGACTCTTGGAGGGCACAAACAAAATTTTGCGTGCACTAGGAACCAGGGGAAAGGACCAGTGACCCCCACAGGAGATTGAGCCAGACCTACCTGTGAGTGAGGGTCTCCTGCAGAAGCATGTGTTGGCAATGGCCCACCATGGAGACAGGGGCACTGGCAACAGCAGTCCTGGGAGATGTCTCTCAGTGTAAGGCCTCTGAAGTGTGTGTTACTTGCTCAGTCGTGTCTGACTCTTTGTGACCCTGTGGAATTGTAGCCTGCCAGGCTCCTCTGTCCATGGAATTCACTAAGCGAGAATGCTGGAGTGGGTCTCTCCATGGAATTCTCCAGGCAAGAATACTAGAGTGGGTTACTATTTCCTACTCCAGTGGATCTTCCTAACCCAGGGATCAAACCTGGGTCTCCCACATTGCAGGCAGATTTTTTACCATCTGAGCCACTTAGGAAGTCCTCTTAGAGGTCATCAATAGCCCTAGCAAAGAGCCTGTAGACTCCAGGACTGAGTTGCATCAAGCCAAACAACTGCCAGGGAGGGAGGGCAGCCCCACCCTTCAGCAGACAGTTGTGTTAAAGTTTTACTGATCATGGCCCTGCCCACCAGAGCAAGACCCAGTTTTCCCCACAGCCAGTACTTCCCATCAAGAAGCTTGCACAAGCCTCTTAGTCTCATCCATCAGAGGGCAGACAGAAGAAATAAGAACTACAATCCCAGCAGCCTTCAGAACTGACACCGCAATCACAGAAAGCTAGCCAAAATGAAAAGAAATAGGATTATGTCCCAGATGAAGGAACAAGATAAATCCTCAGAAAAATGACTGAATGAAGTGGATATAGGCAATCTCCCAGAAAAAGAATCCAGAATAATAATAGTGAAGATGATCCAGGACCTCATTAATAGGGTAGATCTAATCATATCATGTTCCCCAGTGAAAGTCCTTAAACATTTTATTGACCTGCAATTTGTTCTCAGCATAAAGCACCAAATCCCTCAGGCCTTGAGTGTGTCCTCTCAGGCCTTGAAGGTCTAAACTGACCTCCTTGATCTAGTCTCAAACCCCCACGAGACACCTCTTATTCCTGCCTCAGCATCTTTTCACAGGAGGTTCCACCTGTCTGGAATGCTCTTACAATTGCTTGTCTCCCAGATCTCAGCTCAGTCCTCACTGCCTAAGGGAAGGCTTCCCTGCCTCCCAGACAAAGGGATTTCTTCTCTTTACCTCAAATTTCTTCAAAGGCTTCACTCCAGTTATAGTGGCACATTGAATCGTGAGTGATTCTTTCATTGGTGCCCCTTTCCCTTGTTTCATTGTAAACTCCTCGAGGAATCTGTCTGATTTTGCTCACCCCCGTATCCATAGCACCTACCATCACAGTGCTTGAACAAATTAGGAAATTAAGTTCAGGGAATTCCCTGGGCAGTGGTGGGGGAGGGGGATGTCCAGTGATTGGAACTCATGGTTTCACTGCTGGGGGCCTGTGTTCAATCCCTGGTCTGGGAACTAAGATCCTGTAAGCTGCACAGTGTGGCAAAATAATAATAAAAATAATAATAAATAAATATTTGTTCAATGAATGAATGAATGGCAGTTTCCTCTGCCCTAGACTACTGTGAAGAAACAAACTCTTTACTCTCCTTTCCATTATCAATATTCCTTAACAGGCATCAGAAGCATCATTTTACAGCGCAGTCCCAGTCACTGGTCTTCCCTGGATTAAAGTTCATCTCCAGCCAGGATGAGCTACATTTTAAATTGGTCAATAGAGAGACCCTCTCAGCATCTAGCTGAGACTATAGCAGCCCTATTAGTAAGTGACAGTTTGAAAGCCAATTCAGGGGCAGGTGGAACAGATTTCCTCTTACTGCCTAATGTCGTGTTAGCAGGATTCTCATTATCCAGTCAACGATGCTTCCTAATTCACTTCTTGATTCAGGGTGTGTCCTCTTTGGAGAGGGCAGCTCTCCATGCACTGAGTGTTCTGTCTGTTTTAGCTCCTTATAAAATTTAAGTCTACTGGGTTATTAAATATTCCATTTGTATTCAGAGAATTGGTATGCAATTCAGTCATTTTGTTCCCCTGCTGCAAAATGTATCTGTAATAAGTTCCCACTGCCAGTGAGGCCTGGCTTAAGGAGTTAAAAGCATTGACTCTAGGAATTTCCTGGTGGTCCTGTGGTTAGGATCCCATGCGCCCACTGCAGGGGTGTGGGTTCAATCCCTGGTTTGGAAGTAACATCCCACAAGTCGCTTGTCCCAGCCAAAACCACCATGGACTCTAGAGGAAGATTGTCTGTGTTCAGATCTCAGCTCTGCGTACTGTGAAAACTGGTCAAACTACTTAACCAAATTAGGCCTCAGTTTTCTCATCTGGCCTACACGGTAAAGATTCTGCCTGCTATACATGAGAACAGGGTTCAATCCCTGGGTCAGGAAGATCCCATGGAGAAGGGAATGGCTGCCCACTCCAGTATTCTTGCCTGGGAAATCCCGTGGACAGAGGATCCTGGAGGGTTACGGTCCATCAGGTCACAAAGAGTTTGGATGTAACTGAGCGACTAACACTAACACACTTTCTCATCTGTAAAATGGGGATGGTAAAATAGTACTTACTTCATAAGATGGGGTGGTGGAAGGATTAAATGCGACTAAAGAAAATGCTTAGAATAGCATCTGGCATGTCATGAGCACTTGGTAGATGTTAGTTGTTAACACAGCAGATGGGGCTCTCTGGGCTGGGGCCTGCTCGACTGTCTCACCTCCCACGTGATCTCTCACCCACATCAAATGGTTTGAGGTTGCCACTGCTCACCAAGAGGATTAGTCTAACTCTGTTTCAGATTTTTTTTTCTCCCTCCCCGCCCCTTTCCCTCCCTCCCTCTCTCTGACTCTCTCTCTCACATACACACATAGACATCAGTTCAACTGTTAATACTCTAGCCAGCTCTCACCACCTCCAGAAGCCTACTCTACCTGCCCACCCTTCCCTGTTGACGCCTGTCTCCTCTGTCACCGTGCTTTCTCCATTGTGCTGTGATTTCCTGTCAGCTTCTTGCAGAGAGGAAACGTGCCTTAGTCATCTTTGTAGTTAGCATCACACCTGGCACCAAGTAGACTTTCCGTGTTTGCTGAATAAATGCACATGTGCCTGAGTGAAGCAAAGCTCTTGCAGAAGAATAACTGGGGAACACTTGCTCATCAAGCATTTTGATGAGGAATTATGGTTTCCATAAAAGTAAACACAAGGTTTAAGATGGTTCCATTTGTTCTAGGTATGCTTAGAAACTATACTTAAGTAAATCTGTATGCAGGTCAGGAAGCAACAGTTAGAACTGGAACAACTCCAAATAGGAAAAGGAGTGCGTCAAGGCTGTATATTGTCACCCTGCTTATTTAACTTCTATGCAGAGTACATCATGAGAAGTGCTGGACTGGAAGAAACACAAGCTGGAATCAAGATTGCCGGGAGAAATAGCAATAACCTCAGATATGCAGATGACATCACCCTTATGGCAGAAAGAGAAGAGGAACTAAAAAGCCTCTTGATGAAAGTGAAAGAGGAGACTGAAAGAGTTGGCCTAAAGCTCAACATTCAGAAAACGAAGATCATGGCATCCGGTCCCATCACTTCATGGGGAAGTGATAGATGGGGAAACAGTGGACACAGAGTCAGACTTTATTTTTTTGGGCTCCAAAATCACTGCAGATGGTGATTGCTGCCATGAAATTAAAAGACACTTACTCCTTGGAAGAAAAGTTATGACAAACCTAGATAGTATATTCAAAAGCAGAGACATTACTTTGCCGACTAAGGTCCGTCTAATCAAGGCTATGGTTTTTCCAGTAGTCATGTATGGATGTGAGAGTTGGACTGTGAAGGAGGCTGAGCACCGAAGAATTGATGCTTTTGAACTGTGTTGTTGGAGAAGACTCTTGAGAGTCCCTTGGAGTGCAAGGAGATCCAGCCAGTCCATTCTGAAGGAGATCAGCCCTGGGATTTCTTTGGAAGGAATGATGCTAAAGCTGAAACTCCAATACTTTGGCCACTTCATGCGAAGAGTTGACTCATTGGAAAAGACTTTGATGCTGGGAGGGACTGGGGGCAGGAGGAGAAGGGGACGACCGAGGATGAGATGGCTGGATGGCATCACCGACTTGATGGACAAGAGTTCGAGTGAACTCCGGGAGTTGGTGATGGACAGGGAGGCCTGGCATGCTGCGATTCACGGGGTCGCAAAGAATCGGACACGACTGAGTGACTGAACTGAACTGAAGTTGATACTTCGAGAAGGTCGGATTCATTCCTGTCTTAAATTTAGCGAGAAATTCTCCAGTTGTCTTGAATAATGATAATATAATGATGCCAAATGTTATAAGATACTTTATCTGCTCTTCCCACCTTCCCCCACCAAGTAGACTTAGTCACTTCCAGGCACTTTTTAAAGGAATGGTATTTAAATACACTATACATTAAGTTATTTAAAAATAGCATCTGTCATAGGTAAAACTCTATAATTAAACACTAAAAATAATATTTTAGTTCTAAAAAGCACTTTAGTTATCAACCACCAGGGATGTCTCTGGGCTCTGGTTGTGATGCATTTAGCAGACTCAACACTGGTGCACTTGTCTCCAGGGTGTGTGGAGGCTAGAAAGCATGTTGTAAGGGATACGTTCCAATAGAGTGCGGCAGGAAAATTCACAGCCAGACTACCTGGGTTTGGATCCCAGCTCAGCCATTTATAACCAGAACAAGTTACCTAATGATTCTGTGTCTCAGTTTCCTTTCCCTCCTATGAGGAGGGAAACCTCTATGAATGGGGGTTATTACAGGATCTACCTCAAAGGTTGTTGCTAGGGACAATGTAGTTGGTAAAAATTAAGCCCTTAAGACAGGAGCAGCCTGCTGAATGGGGGCTCCAGTGGCTGTTGTTGGGCCAAAGGTGACAGGAAGAGGGCAAGGCTTACTGGTGCAGATGCCAATTGTGATGGCATGTAAGCACGTCCACCACCTCTGTGTGCAACTCTGCAGTCTCCAAAGCACAAGTTCATGTTCCCGCCACTGAATCACCTCCACCCAACACACACACACACACACACACACATACACACACACAGTCTCTCTCTCTCTAGGTTGATGTAAAGTCAATCTGACTGGCAGCTTCTGAGCACCTCCTCGCTTCTCCAAACACCACCTACCCTACTTCTGCCTCTGTCTCCCACTTAAAGGTCTTCAGTCTTAAAGTTCCTCCTTCTCTCTCACTCCCCAGTGAAACACAGCTCTTGGCTCTCCCTGGAATCTGAGTTTCAGCGCTCGTGACTTTGGTCCCCAGCATCCCTCGATGTCAGGAGAGAATCTCTGAGGCCAGATGACACCCCTCAGCCCTCATCTTTTCTACTCTTAAGCTTTAAGTTACTGCTTTCCAAGTATCTTAACCGGCCTCTCCTCAAATATTTATCCCTGAGGATGAGGACAATCGTGTTTCCTTCTACTGCAAAGCCATTGCAAGCTTGTTAAAAGCAGGGCTGGTCCTTCTACTAGGTTCTAATTCTACTAGTTAGCTTATTCTTTCCTGCCTGCCAGGAAGTTATATAAACTTTCCTGCCTGCCAAAGTTATATAAATCAGTGCCAAATAGAAGACTCCAGGAAATGCTAGGGATTGGAGAATTAATCTGCTTCAGGGCTTACTTAACAATTTAACAGAATCTTGCTTTTGGATATATTACATCAAAAACATATTCAATGGTACCTTATGCCACATTTTAAAAATATATATTTTTTGCTGTAAAAACCTAGAAAGGATTTTTAGTAATTACATTGTTAAAAATTTAGGTTATGATTAACTTCTGATAAGGTATGATTTCTTGGTGGTTATCGTGCATGCTCAGTGAGAAAATCTAACTACTGAAATTAAAATCTTATGAGTACTAAAAATTATCAATTAATGAAATAGGCATTTTGTTTTGCCCATACACTTTTTAAAAAATCTATTTTCTTATTTTCTTTCTTTTTTTTAAATTTGGCTGCACTGGGTCTTATTTGCAGGATGCGGGATCTTTAGTTGCAGGATGCGGGATCTTTAGTTGCAGCATGCAGAATCTAGTTCCCTGATCAGGGATTGAACCCAGGCCTCCTGCATTAGGAGTTCAGAGTATTAGCCACTGGACCACCAGGGAAGTTCCTGCCTATACACTTTTAATGGAATAATTATTGTTTCAGTTTTAGAGGCTTCTTTTTCACTCTTCTAAGCCAATATTTACAAATGTATTTCAATTTTATTAACATTTTATTTTGAAATAATTTTAGATTTACAGGAAGGTTGCAAAGAGTACAGAGTTCCATCATGTCCTTCGTTCAGCTTCCTCTCATATTAACATCTTACATACATAGTAAATCTATCGAAACTAAGAAATGATTATAGGCACAATACCATTAAGAGCAAACTTTGGGATTTTTCCAGTTTTTCCACTAATGTTCTTTCTTTGTTCCAGGACCAGATTCAGGATAAGATCTTGCATTTAGTTCTCATGTCTCCTTTGTGTCTTTCAATCTGTGACAGTCTCTCAATCTTTCCCTATTTTTATGACCTTGACACTTTTGAAGACTACTTATCAGGTGTTTTTGTAGACTGTCTCTCAGTTGATTTTGTCTATTCTCTCTCTCTCTCTTTTTTTTTGCCATGTTCCATGGCTTGTGAGATATTAGCTGCTCAATCAGGGATTGAATCTGGGGCCCAGCAGTGAAAGTGCTGAGTTCTAACCACTGGACCACCAGGGAATGCCTTGTTTTTTAGACTGGGGTTATGGATGTATGGGAAGAATACCATACAAATGATAAGGTATCAATTCTCAATGTATTAGTTTCATTAAGTTTTATGTGAATTGGTTGTATTTTTGGCTTCATACACTTTCTCAGGCCTCTGAAAACCTACAGAAGCTGGTAACTGTATCTCAGTTACCTTCATGCTTAGTCATTAAGTCATGTATGACTCTTTGCGACCCCATGGACTGTAGCCTGCCAGGCTCCTCTGACCATGGAATTTTCCAGGCAAGAATTCTGGAGGGAGTTGCCATTTCCTACTCCAGGGGATAGCCTCAACCTTGGGACTGAACCCACCTCTCTTGCATCTCCTGATTGGCAGGCAGATTCTTTACCACTAGCACCACCTTTGGAAACCCCTCTCAGTTACCTTATTGGTCAGATTTCTTCAGCTAAATGCACAAAGGCAATTCATGAATCTCGATTGGGTCTTAACTTGAAAATATTAAAAAAATGAAAAAGACACTTAGTATAATTTGTTTTTAGCATAGTTAGATAATTTGAATACACACAGATGTGGTTGTGTGGTTGTAATATTGTAGGTGAATGTCACTCTTACAAGGTGCAGTCTTTAAGCATTTAAGGGTGAAATTTCATGATGTCTGTAATTACTTTAAAATAAATTTATTTGAAAAATCTAGATAGATAACATAATCATGGCAAAATGTGAACAGCTGTTAAATCTAGATAATGGGAATAGAGGTGTTAATTGTACTATTCTTTTCCATTTTTTATATATTTGAAAGCTGAAAGAAGCATATTAAAAAAAAGGATGTACAAGGCCTTTCTAAATTATACACTTTACTGACAGATGTTTAGAAAATCTAGGTAAATAAAGTGATATAATAAACGATTGAGTTGAAATACTTATAATGACATCAATTCCTAAAAACCTGATTTGTAGGTTAACACAATTTAAGACAGAATTCCAACAGATTTTTAAAATATTTGAAACTTGATAAGCTGATCCTAATATGTATATTAAAATTCAAGAGGAGCCAAGACACTTAAAGAAAAAGAACAAGAATGGAGGATAAAAATCTTATTATGAAATCTTTATGAGGCTATATCAAGACAGAATGGTCCTGGTGAAAAGACTGGCATATAGAGCAATGAAACAGAAGAGAGAGCACAGAAACATCTACACACCTGATCAAGGACCTAAGTTTGGGAAAGGGGCAAACTTTTCAATAAATGGTACTGGATCCATTGAATGTCCATGCGAGAAAAACATGACATGTGATCTCTAACCATACATGATACATAATCACTTACAGATGGAATATAAATCTTGGGGTATAAGATGAAACAATATTTCTAGAAGATAGTACTGGAGTATCTTCACAATTTCAGAGTAGAAAGGATTTTTCAATATGAAAGAGGACTGGGAGTTCCCTTGTGGCCCACTGGTTAGGACTTGACCCTGTCACTGCCAAATTTGTTCAATCCCTGGGCAGGGAACTAAAATCCCACAAGCCACATGGTGTGGCCAAAAAAAAAAAAAGGAAAGAAAAGAAAGAAAAATACCAATCATAAATGAAATATTGATAAAGTCAATTATATTAAAGTTACAACCCACAAAGGACTAGTATTCAGAGTACATAAGGAGCTCCTGCACATTAGTAAGAAAAACATAGCATACTCAATGGAAAAATCCATGAAATATTTGACTAGGCATGTCATAAATTAGGAAATATAAATATGAAAAGGCATAAAACCTATTAGTAATCTGAAAAATGCAAATTAAAGCTCCAATGATATAATGTCATATGCTCACTAGATGGGTAAACATTTAAAAATCTAACATTGCCAAGCGTATGAATGGGAAGTCTCATCCACTACTGGTGAGAGTGTAAACAGTCCAACAGCTGTGGAAAGCCATTTTGGATTACCTAGTAATTTTGAAAATATGCATATACCCTTTGATCCAGCAATTCCAGTCATAGGTTAGACCCCCATATCTGCTTGTGCACACTTGTATGCGAACTTGTACAAGCATGCTCAGAGTAGACCTGTTTGTAACAGACCCAAATTCTCAATGATCCAAATGTGTATCAACAATGAAGTGGATTAATAAAACATGGTACACTCATACAGCAGAGTGCCATAGAGAAATGAGATTAAACAAAGTGGAGTTATATGGCTCAATCTCACAATATAATGTGGTAAAAACAGAAAGCTAAACACAAAAGAATTTACTTGTATTCCACTGCTCTAAAGGTCACAATATATCAAAGAATCCATACCGTGTGAATGTGTGTATGCATGTATATACACATAGGTATAAATATATATGTATATAAAGTTTGTGATATATAAAATAACTCATATGATCATAATCAAGCAAATCTAAACTATTTGGGGGGATTAAAAACCATAAAGAAAGGCACAGAAATTATTACCGTAAACATCAGAATAGAGGCTACCTAAGGGGAAGAGAGGTGTGTGTGACATATGGGTCATGTGAGGGGCTTCCAAAGTTCTGGTAATGTTCTCTCTCTGGACCTGGATGTTTGTTTGTTAAACTGTCACATTTATGTTGTATGCATTTTTCTGTAAATATATTTCACAAAAAAAGAATGCGTTTGAGTTAGTTCTAATGAGGTGGATGAAACTGCAGCCTATTATACAAAGTGAAGTAAATCAGAAAGAGAAACACCAATACAGTACATTAATGCATATATATGGAATTTAGAAAGATGGTAACAATGATCCTATAAGCAAGACAAAAGAGACACAGATGTAAAAAACAGACTTTGGGATTCTGCGGGAGAAGGCAAGGGTGGGATGATTTGAGAGAAGAGCACTGAAACATGTGTATTACCATATGTAAGAGAAATGGCCAGTGCAAATCGGATGCATGAAGCAGGGCACTCAAAACCGGTGCTCCGGGTCAACACAGAAGGATGGAGTGGGAAGGGAGGTGGAATGGGGGTTCAGGATGGGGGGACACATGTGCACTCATGGCTGATTCATGTTGATGTATGGCAAAAACCACCACAATATTGTGAAGCAATTATCCTTCAACTCAGTCAGTTCAGTTCAGTCGCTCAGTCATGTCCGACTCTTTGTGACCCCATGAATCGCAGCACGCCAGGCCTCCCTGTCCATCACCAACTCCCGGAGTTCACTCAGACTCACATCCATCGAGTCCGTGATGCCATCCAGCCATCTCATCCTCTGTCGTCCCCTTCTCCTCCTACTCCCAATCCCTCCTAGCATCAGAGTCTTTTCCAATGAGTCAACTCTTCACATGAGGTGGCCAAAGTACTGGAGTTTCAGCTTTAGCATCAGTCTTTCCAATGAACACCCAGGGCTGATCTCCTTCAGAAGGGACTGGTTGGATCTCTTTGCAGTCCAAGAAACTCTCGAGTCTTCTCCAACACCACAGTTCAAAGCATCAATTCTTCAGTGCTCAGCTTTCTTCACAGTCCAACTCTCACATCCATACATGACTACTGGAAAAACCATAGCCTTGACTAGACAGACCTTTGTTGGCAAAGTAATGACTCTGTTTTTTAATAATGCTATCTAGGTTGGTCATAACTTTTCTTCCAAGGAGTAAGTGTCTTTTAATTTCATGGCAGCAATCACCATCTGCAGTGATTTCGGAGCCCCCCAAAATAAAGTTAGCCACTTTTCCCCATCTATTTGCCATGAAATGATGGGACTGGATGCCATGATCTTAGTTTTCTGAATGTTGAGCTTTAAGCCAACTTTGTCACTCTCCTCTTTCACTTTCATCAAGAGGCTCTTCAGTTCCTCTTCACTTTCTGCCATAAGGGTGGTGTCATCTGCATATCTGAGGTTATTGATATTTCTCCCGGCAATCTTGATTTCAGCTTGTGCTTCTTCTAGCCCAGTGTTTCTCATGATGTACTCTGCATATAAGTTAAATAAGTAGGGTGACAATAGACAGCCTTGACATACTCCTTTTCCTATTTGGAACCAGTCTGTTGTTCCATGTTCAGTTCTAACTGTTGCTTCCTGACCTGTATACAGGTTTCTCAAAGGGCAGGTCAGGTGGTCTGGTATTCCCATCTCTTTTAGAATTTTCCACAGTTTATTGTGATCCACACAGTCAAAGGCTTTGGCATAGTCAATAAAGCAGAAATAGATGTTTTTTCTGTAACTCTCTTGCTTTTTCCATGATCCAGTGGATGTTGGCAATTTGATCTCTGGTTCCTCTGCCTTTTCTAAAACCAGCTTGAACATCAGGAAGTTCACAGTTCACATATTGCTGAAGTCTGGCTTGGAGAATTTTGAGCATTACTTTACTAGTGTGTGAGATGAGTGCACTTGTGCAGTAGTTTGAGCATTCTTTGGCATTGCCTTTCTTTGGGATTGGAATGAAAACTGACCTTTTCCAGTCCTGTGGCCACTGCTGAGTTTTCCAAATTTGCTGGCACGTTGAGTGCAGCACTTTCACAGCATCATCTTTTAGGATTTGAAATAGCTCAACTGGAATTCCATCACCTGCACTAGCTTTGTTCGTAGTGATGCTTTCTAAGGCCCACTTGACTTCACATCCTCCAACTAAAATAAATTAACTTAAAACACACAAGATCTGCCAAAAAAATATAAAGCAACAAAGGATAAATAGAAACAAGCCCCAATTAAACATAATGTCGTCTATAGTCCACTAAAATATGTATTTAATTTATGTATCCACTAAATAATGTATATGACATTGGGTTCATTGGTTCTTTTTTTTTTTTGGCCTTGAGTTATATGTGATCTTGGTCTTAACTGCTGGACTTGGTCTTAACGTCCTTTCATGGAAGTCCCAGATTCCCTGGTTCTTTGTATAAGCAGTTGAGAAATTTACTCAGACAGAAGAATTCGTGTAGGTAAATTGTACTTATTCCATGTACTTGAAGTGTTTGCTTACAGATGGGTCTTCTTGATGGTATATTCAAAAGCAAAAGAAAGTCCTCTGTTTTTTTTCCACTCAGTTTTATTTTAGCCTTTTCTTCTGAAACACAATGAAATCCTGACTTAAACCCAACTTGCATTAACAGAAATGCTTTTAATAAGCATAAATTTCTGCTTGCTGACGTGTGGAACTTACTGCTTGCTTTTTGCCAGGTCCCACACTAAGACCTTGGTGACAATCTCCATTTTACAGATAACTGCAAAAGAGAGGGTTTGTAACATAGTTCAAGAGTGACTAAGCAGGGATCCACATTCAGGTCTGGCTGACTACTATCAACAGGACCCCTCTAGTGATCTTAATCACCAGGCTATACCACCCAACACACCCTTAGGCCATAAAGACTTTTTTCCTTGACCAAACTTTAGTCACACCCATGTGTACTTCCTTATAAAATCTAGTTTTAACAAGAACCTTGCTGAGTCAGTTTAACCAGAATGCCCCTCTCTCCATGTCTGATCAACTTTCTGCATCTTTTGGGGTTTCTCATTCTACATCACCCCCAGGTGATGTCTCATCACCCTGACTTGTGTTCAGTAAGAATACTGTTAGGTCGGTTAAACCAGAATTCCCTTTATCCCTGATGTTTTCTTCTAGTAATTTCCATCCACTGACTGCCACCCACCTCCTTGCCACCCCACCCCCCACCCCAGCCTGCTCATTGGCTTTTAATTCCCTCTTGAAAGTGAAAGTGTGAGTCACTCAGTCCTGTCTGACTCTTTGCGACCCCATGGAGTATAGCCTGCCAGGCTCCTCTGTACATGGAATTCTACAGACAAGAATACTGGAGTGGGTTGCCATTCCCTTCTCCAGGGGAATCTACCTGACCCAGGGATCAAACCGGGTCTCCTGCACGGCAGGCAATTCTTTACTGTCTGAGCCACCCGGAAAGCCCCAATTCCCCCTTGTCCATGCCCTATTCTGATATGAGCCCAAACTCTCTCTTACACTGAAAGATTCCAGTGTAGTAGTCCCCTCCCCTTGAATGAAATCTTCCTGGGCCACTTTAACAAGTCTCATCAAAAGTTTTTTTTCCCCTCTAACAAAGAAAAGGAAGACACTGCTGGGGTTTAGATCCTGAAGAATGGAGAGTCAATTCTCCATTTTCACTGAACACTACTAGCAGCTTCTGATGGGCCAGGAAAACTTAGCTCGCCAGCTGTCACCTCTTAAGGATTTTAAAGGAAGGTCTATGGAGAACTCTTTTGCAACTAAAAAGGATCAGCCTCCAGGACACCAATTTTGTAAACCCCTGTTAGGACCTCAGGATTGAGTTTGCTTTAAATAACTCATTCATTTTTCTGCCATACGATAGGGGGCACCCTTTAACTGATTCAAAACAATTTCTTCTATAAGTTACTGCTGAGTGAGTGTGCTCAACAGCAGGAGAAAAGAAACCGAAAAAGTTTTAAAAAATTTTTTTTTCTTTTACTGACTCAGTCAAGTTTTAAAACTCTAGGACGATCAGAAAAGAATGGAAGGGGTAACAGAAAACCAATTAATTGGGCTTCGAGTATTGTCACTTATTAGCAGCAGCGTTTTCGTAGTCTTCTGACCTGTCTACATTTGTTAGCTCCAGTTTCATTTGTTGCCTACAATTAATTTTTAGCTGGCTTTTGTCCTTTTCACTTCCACATTTCCCGAATTCTTAAGCGGGTGCCTGCAGAGCTGCGGAGACTTGGGCGTTTGGATATCAGTTTACACGTAACCTTCAGTAAATAATCCGTCAGGGACCCACCCATTGCCTCTCCTCCTTCCCTCTTCGCTGGACAAGTCATCCCCCGCCTTCTCTCCCGGGCAGCGCGGCCAGGATCCAGAGCCCTAGGCTCCTTAACTTCGTTGCTGAAGTTTGCTTTCTGTCCATTGAGAGACATGCTTCGAGTGATTGTGGAATCTGCCAGCAATATCCCTAAAACGAAATTTGGGAAACCGGATCCTATTGTTTCTGTTATTTTTAAAGGTAAGGTCAAGTTTGCTTCTTTTTCTCCAGTCCTGCTTTGGAATGTTAGTTTCTTGGGTTTACGCATTCTCTGAAAGTCTGCGATTGATCAAATCCTCTGGGGCTATAGCTGGAATTTGTTACCTGTACAGGTCAGGGGAGAGGACCCATTCCTGTGGAAGGCATTTGACTTTCCGCAGGGCTTTGAGGCTCATTGGATGACCGGATGTTTGAATTCTAATAGCCCTTGGAGTAAACCATGTACCAACTTTCAAGTATCAAAATGTTCTGGGAAAAAAAATAGTTCTGTGTTAGTCCAGATTAAGAGTTTCAGTAGTCTTGTACACATTTTTATTGCCTCTGCCTGTGAGAAATGGATAAAGGAGGAAAAAGCACAATTAAGTTGTTCGAAGTATCATTACTTGGTAAAACAGCCCTTTGCTGCTTTTATTGTCACTGGGCTTCTGGGAGGTGGAGTAAAGGTATTGTTTTGGTTTGTTTCATGTTGTTTTTGTGCCTCTTTGTAGTTGTTTTTCATCTCTCCAAAGTTATGGTGTTTTTTGTGTGTTCGTCGCTTTTAAACTGCTCCTAGAGGAAAGAGCTCTGAACAATGCAAATTTGCAGTTTAGGCATCTAGTTTGGACTTGCTCTAGTGACTTAGAAATCTCTGGATGTCAGTTTTCTCTTTTGCAAAACAAGTGAGGCGGGTGTAGACTAGATCATCTTTAAAAGGCTTGTTGTAATTCCGACAGGTGATATTTCTTGACATTTAATTGCAATGGAGGGGGACAGGAGTGGTTGGAGGGATGGCACACTCTCAGCCATGGTAGGTCATTCCAGTTTGGGCTAGAGTGATGTGTCTAAAGCTGAATTTAGGAGCTTTAGCTGGTTCTGTTTGTCCAAGGTCATTGGTAAGATCGCCAGTTCACTCCTTGGCAGGAAAAATGAAAGGGAGTGAGAGAGGAGGGAAGAAAAAGTGGGAGCCTTGATGGGTGTGTGGATCCTGATCAAACCTCAGCACGTTTCTCTCTCACTACTTCTCCCTTCCAGTTTCTGAGTAACCTGTGCCTTTTTTCTTTCTTTCGTCCATTTTATCTCCGTTCCTCTTCTGAAATCTCTGCCTCTGAGATGAGCAGAGAAATGAAACCCAAAGCTGCCAAATGATTGGTTAGTTAAAAAAGATTTGGGAAACAAAAGCTGGATTCTTAATGTACAACATAGTTAAGAATCTGGTTAGTGAGTATCACGTACTTATGTTACATCAGGGTTCCCCTGCATGTGTTCTTTTAAAAAATCTTTTTCTTTTTTTATTTTCAAATTTATTTTTATTGCAGTTACATTGATTTGCAACGTTTTATGTTTTATATAATATTCTATTTCTACTTCTGTATGTACTGCAGCATGCTTACCACCGAATATTTAATTTCCATTCTTCATTACGCAGTTGATCCCCATTACACATTTTGCCTTCCTCCTCTCCCCTCCCCTCCTGGTAACTGCTACTCTGTGTCTATATCTACGTGTTTTGGGTTTTCTTTGTCCTTTTTTTTTTTTTTTTTTCCATTTGGTTTGTTCATTTGTTTTTTATAATTTTGCATATGAGTGAAATCATATGGTGTTAATATTTGTCTTTCTCTGTTTGATGTATTTCATTTAGCATAATACCCTCAAGGTCTATCCATGTTGTTGCAATGGAGAGGTTTTACCATTTTAAAAAATTCCTGAGTAATACTCCATTGCATATCTATATATACCATATCTTCTTTATCCATTCATCCATTGGTATGCACTTAAGTTATTTCTATATCTTGGCTATTGTAAATAATGCTGCAATGAACACAGGGGTGCACATGTCTTTTCAAATTAGTATTTGTTTATTCTTTAGATAAATGCCAGAAGTGGGATAGCCGAATTATGTTGCAGTTCTATTCTTAATTTTTTGAGGAATCTCTATAGTCTTTTTCATAGTGACTGGACTAGTTCACATCCCCACCAACAAAGTATGAAGGTTCCCTTTTTCCACATTTTCACCAACACTTTTTATTTCTCACCTTTTGGATAGCAGCCATTCTGACAGATATCTCACTGTGGCTTTGTAAAAAAATTTTTCTTGAAGCAGTTACATAATTGGGACATAAGATGGAAAGTTTGTTTCCTTCACCATTGACATGTAAAGACATGTAAAAATATGTTGGGTTCAGTCTGGTAATGTCACGGGGCAAGTCATACAGATTGTAAAGGAACTGGAGTGTAACACTATATTGAAATCTGACTTATTTGTCTGGAGTGAGTATGTATTGGTCAAAATTTTTAAATGACTAAAATTATGTCTGCCTAAGGCTGTGAACATAAACACTCAACTGAAAGTGGAAAACTTCAGTTAATGTGGGCCAATATAGGTTATCTAAATGGTTACATTTACTAGATTATTTAGCTTCAGGCTCTTTTCTAGTCTCCTTTGGTTGTATAAGTTGAATGGTAAAGTCATTCATTTATTCACCTGACAAGCAACCTAATGGAAGAAACAACTCAGCTCCCACGTGGGAGTACCTGGACTCTGGCTGATGTTGATAGAATAGCTGATGATCCGGATTTAACCAGCCAGGTCTCAAATTTCTCCGTTGTGGAATCGTGGGAACTGATCTTGAGATTTCTTTCAGTTTTAAGGTTCTATAATTTTACAGTTCCATGTATTGAATCACTGCTCTCAGCAGGGTATGAAAGGCGTTGCTTTAGGCACTAAAGCAGATATAATAATGACTATGGCATTTTTCTTGCTTTCAGTCTATTCCAATCGTTTAAGATATTGATGATAGCAAACCCTTTCCAGGTATGCCTTCCAATTTTGAGCACTTGGTAAGTAAGATTGAGTAACATTCCGTTCTGCCAGAATTGAGGATACTGATATCACCATAAATCCATCAGCTGGAATGGAGCAAAACCAGATGTGCTTCATGGGGTGGCGTGAGTGAGAAATGAGGAGAGTAAGATGTGAAAAGCCCTAACAGGTTCAAGACAGCACCCAAGAAAGCCCCTGAGTTTACTGAGTGTATACTTTTGCCTCTTGAGTGCATAAAACAGCAAGATCTGGCAGTAATCAGCACTTCTCTTTTCAAGCTGTAGGACTGTAGGCAGAATGGCTAAGTGCTGGGAGTGTTAATGGTGATGGCTGTGTAGACACTGAGCCCCCCTATAGACTTTAGCTGGGAACGTGCTGTACTGACAGCCAACTGGCTTAGAGTTAACTTCAATCTCTCATGTTCATTCCTCTTCTGAGGCTGAAGTCAGGACCTTGTATGAACCAGCAGGATCTGAGGATTCCTGAAGTCCCTGTGGTGTGGATGTCATGGATACTTAGCAGTGCAAAAGGAGAGAGTTTTCACATTCTTAGGGTGCACTGGGTTCTGCAAGCCAACTCTGGATCGGAAGAGCAGAGTGCTTGTCAGTCTGTGGTGGCCATTCTCCCTTGAGTCACACAGACAGCCAGGCTGTGAGACTAATCTAGTTGAAATTAGATTAGACAGACTTCTGAGGCCTCTTCCAACGCTTAGACTTTATGATTCCCCCGAACATTACAGATCAAAAAAGTTTGTTTAATATTAAAAATTTTTAATTAAAAAATATATGCATGTAGAAACAAAACCGACTAACAATCCAAAGGAGATTATACAACTAAAAAGTGACAATTCTCACCGCGTCCCTCCTTTCTCTCCAGTCTTGCTACCTAGGGGTAACTACTCTAAATAGTTTGATATGAATCCTTTCTGATGTTTTGCTAAAGAGTTGTAAGTTTGCTGTTACTGCTTCTGCTAAGTCGCTTCAGTCATGTCTGACTCTGCACGACCCCATAGAGGGCAGCCCACCAGGCTCTGCCGTCCCTGAGATTCTCCAGGCAAGAACACTGGAGTGGGTTGCCATTTCCTTCTCCAATGCAGGAAAGTGAAAAAGTGAAAGTAAAGTCGCTCAGTGGTGTCTGACTCTTCATGACCCCATGGACTGCAGCCTACCAGGCTCCTCCGTCCATGGGATTTTCCAGGCAAGAGTACTGGAGTGGGTTGCCATTGCTTTCTCTGTGTAAATTTGCTAAAAAGTTGTAATTTTTTGCTAAAAGTCGTAAGTAGCTACTCCCTGTTAGCAAGGAGGGTGCAATGGATCCTTATAGTGGACCTCCTTGTGAAAGTGAACATTTCTGAAAGACAGATTCCCTGGTGTTTGTATGTGTGTATATGTCTGTGTATGTATATGTGTGCATTTCTTTTCTTTTAAAGGCAGTCTTGCTGACTATTGCTGATGACTTCCATTTGGCTAGTCTCCTGCCTCTGTGTCAAATCTCTTGAAAAGATTGGTTGGAAGGAAATTTTCTTGCACACTTTTATATTGTTGTACTTTTACAGTGTGGCAACGTTATGTCCATATTCAACATTTGACTCCCAAAGAGCATAGTAATAGCAACTACTAACAGTTATCTCATTTGTCCTTATCACATCCATTCCTTTAGCCAGAATTTTCTCACTTCTGGTCTTGTGTAGCTCTTTGGGGTCTCTGTGGAATAGCTACTGCTTAGTCCAGATGTCACTAAAGAATTGTCATGTTATTGCTTATTTTTCCAGATATTTGTTATTTCATCTGGACATGTTTTGAGACTGAAATCCTGGTATTTCTAGGGTACCCCCTGCATTGAGCTTATCAACTTTGTAGTCTTGAGGAAACCACTTAACCTCTCTGAGAATCCCTTTTTCCTCTTTTGAAAAATGGGCCTCTGGTGGCTTATCTGAAAGGAAGTAGATTTGTGAAATTCCCCAAAGATTGTGATTTATGCAATAGAGAATTCTCTATTTTTAGCAAACAGTACTTAGCTACTTGAAAATTTGAAAAAAAGTTGAGTTAGAAAAGTGATATTTTAAGTAAAGGGAAAAGCTAGGAAATTCCAATTAAGAATGGTGAAGTATGATGGGAGAAAGATCCAGTGAGTCTCATTCACTATCATCTGTGAAGGTACCTAGTGAGTGGCCCACACGGTGACCTGGTTTACCCAGACTATACTGTGCTGTGCATGCTTAGTTGCTCAGTCATGTCCGATTCTTTGAGACCCCATGGACTGTAACCCACCAGGCACCTCTGTCCATGAGGATTCTCCAGGCAAATACTGGAGTGGGTTGCCTCATGCCCTCCTCTAGGGGATCTTCCCAAGCTAGGGATCGAACCTAGGTCTCCCGCATTGTGGGCAGATAGATTCTTTACCATCTGAGCCACCAGGGAAGCCCAAGAATACTGGAATGGGTAGCCTATCCCTTCTCCAGGGGATCTTCCCGACCCAGGAATCAACCGGGGTCTCTTGCATTGCAGGCAGATTCTATACCAGTTGAGCTACCAGGGAAGGCCATACTGTAGGGCTAGTCAAAGATTCCCGCTGGCACAGACTGACAAGCAGGCCACGTTGGTACTCTGGTAGAACTACTGCGTTGTTTTTACGAAACACTCTGGAAAGCAAAACTGTTCACGGTACTGAATCGTCCCCATCACTTCTGGGAGAACAGGGTTTGGAGACTCACTATCTGTGGAAAGTGGCCCCACCTTATCAAGGCATGGAAACTCTGAAAGATACACTTTCCAAAGGCATATTTTATAGACTCTCAGTCATTTGAAGTGAAGTGAAGTGAAGTCGCTCAGTCGTGTCCGACTCTTTGAGACCCCATAGACTGCAGCCTAACAGGCTTCTCCACCCATGGGATTTTCCAGGCAAGAATACTGGAGTGGGGTGCTATTTCCTTCTCCAGGGGATCTTCCCAACCCAGGAATTGAACCCGGGTTTCCTGCATTGCAGGCAAATGCTTTACCCTCTGAGCCACCAGGGAACAAAACCATGATTGCCTTTGAAAAACAAATCAGTATGACTTGTTTTCCTCCTGCACAACAAATCTTAAGTGTATGCCCTTAAGGTATGTCCAGGGGTGCTGGACTTTGATTGGTTGGGGTTTACTGGTGGGTCTCTCCATCCCCATGGGATCTGGCTCTGCCGCGGAGGCATGATGCAGGAGGCGGGGGATGCCCTGGTGGCTCAGTGGTAGAGAACCCACCTGCCAATGCATGAGACATGGGTTTGATCCCTGGTCTGGGAAGATTCCACATGCTGAGAAGCAATTAAGCCCATGCAGCCCAACTGCTGAGCCTGTGCTCTAGGGCCTAGGAGCCACAGCTACTGAGCTTGGGCACCCTAGAGCCTGTGCTTTGCACAGGAGAAGCCACTGCGATGAGAAGCCCAAGCACTGCAGCCAGAGAGTAGCACCCCCTCCCCACAACTGGAGAAAAGCCAGAGCAGCAACGGAGACCCAGCAAGGTAAGAAATAAATAAATAAATGATTAAAAAGGAAAAAAGAAGTCATGGGGTTTTTACGTCCTCTGCCGCTCTATCATAGCACGGATGTTGAATATATGTTTTAAAGATTGACCCTGGAAACAATGCCCTGGCAGGAGATGTAAGACAATAAAGTCATTAATTCCTGGTCTTGAAATGGTCAGAAGTCCACCATTCTCTCTTCTTTCAGGAAGAATTACATTTATTATTCTCTCAGGTGCTTTGTGGATTAGGCTTGGCAAAGGGCCACTTCATACATTATTTCTGAACACCGAGTCCCTAGCACCTGCTATCCAAGGGCAAATCAGTATCATACTACTTTTTGCTTCCTTGATTCTGGCTGGGAAAATGTGAAGCTGCCAGTTTTATGTTGAAAATTTGTGTATGAAACGTTCAGTGGTCTGTAAGGCAGAATGTGTCTGCCATATTATGGCAGTGATTACTTTACTTTGTAATTCCTATTGAACAGCTGTTCTGTTGAGTAAGGGGTGTGCTTTGAGAGACTCTGAGCAGAGTTTTCTCTTAGAAACAGCTGCTTAGACATTTAAGCTTTATCAGCAAACTTGGCCTTGAGCATTAGGGTAAAAGCTTATTGGACATGAGGATGCAAAAACCCTGGTCTTTGGAGCCAGGGAGGCTTAGAAATGAGCATTCCAATTTTCACCTCTCTCTAAGTGCTCATGAGCTAATGAATTAAAACCTTCAGCTGCAGAGTTATTATAGTTCAACTAGGAGTTATTATACCTCCTACCTTGCAGGGATGTTTGAGAGTTAAATGAATACGTATATAAAACTGCACATGGGAATTCCTAAACTTCCTTCCCTATTTGATAGCATTTACTTTTATGGAGCCCTAAAATGTGCCAGACAGTATAACAGAAATTAAGTCTAGAAAAAATACATATCACATGGTTTGTCTTCTGTGTCTAGGGAACCAGCTGGTTGGAACACAAGAATGAGTTACAAACCAGAATAGACATGCAAAGGTTATAATGCAAGAGCACATGAAAGAGTGGAAATCCTCATGGAGACGGTGTCCTTGAGTTGATCTTAAAGGATGACAGAAATAATGAAAAGAAAAAAATAAAATAAAATAAAATAAAAAAATTAAAAAAATTAAAAAAAAAAAAGAAATAATGAAAAGAAAGACATTCCAGGTTTGGACCAATGTCAGAAAAGGCCAGGGAGCCCCTGTCCTTTGGGATGAGGTTGACTAAGGAGTAATTGGTGTGATTGGGGTTGTCTTTTACTCGTAAACCAGTTGGGAGCCACTAGGTAGCATTGTGGATATTTTAGTTCTAGTCAGGTATAAGAAAGATTGAGGGAAAGAGGAGAAGGGGGTGACAGAGGATGAAATGGTTGGATGGCATCACTGACTCAATGGACATGAGCTTCAGCAAACTCTGGGAGATGGTGAGGGACAAGGAAGCCTGGCATGGTGCAGTCCATGGGATCGCAAAGAGTTGCATGTCACTAAGTGACTGAACAACAACAAGACTAATTAAGGCGCGTATTAGTTGAGACAAGTGCTTTCTAAGACAGAGGGAGCTCATTTCATGGCTAGAATGAGAAGGAAGAAACTAATGTGAACAGTACTAAGGAAGCAGCCCAACTGAATTAAATTAATAAGAAAACTGCACTGGGCAGGCTAGTTGGACCATGCTTTCTCACTCTCTTCTGTGAAATAGGATTAGGGTTAGGGAGTGCTCAGCCTGTGCAGGCCTGCAGGGCTAGGTGGGGCAGCTCTGCCAGAGGCCAACCTGAGGGCTTTACCTACCTGAGACTGGAGAGGGAGGTCCACAGAGGTAGAAGAAAAGCACAGAAATGGAAAGTGATCGCAAAGACACATTTTGTTATTCTCCCAAAAGTCAGATGAGAAGTATCTCCTCAACCAAACTGAACTGTGGTCTCACATAAGGTCCTTCTCTCAGGCCTCAGTGTTCCACCATCTAAGGGGTAAAGGTGTCCTGTCTATGTGAGTGCTCAATCACTAAGTCTTGTCCGACTCTTTTGACCCTGTGGATTGCGGCCCGCCAGGCTCCTCTGTCCATGGGTTTGCCCATGCAAGAATACTGGCCTGGGTTGCCATTTCCTTATCCAGGGGGTCTTCCCAACTCAGGGATCGAACCCAGGTCTCCTGTGTCTTTTGCATTGGCAGGTGGACTCTTTACCATTGAGCCACCTGAGAATGTCAGCAGGTATTTAATTGTAGGGAACCAGATTTGCTCAAGGTGGCCACCCTACTGATTTCTATCGTGGTTGTACTATTTTCAGTTCAGTTCAGTCCAGTTGCTCTGTCGTGTCTGACTCTTTGCGACTCTATGAATCGCAGCACGCCAGGCCTTCCTGTTCATCACCATCTCCCAGAGTTCACTCAGACTCACGTTCATCGAGTCCATGATGCCATCCAGCCATCTCATCCTCGGTCATCCCCTTCTCCTCCTGCCCTCAATCCCTCCCAGCATCAGAGTCTTTTCCAATGAGTCAACTCTTCACATGAGGTGGCCAAAGTACTGGAGTTTCAGCTTTAGCATCATTCCTTCCAAAGAAATCTCAGGGTTGATCTCCTTCAGAATGGACTGGTTGGATCTCCTTGCAGTCCAAGGGACTCTCAAGAGTCTTCTCCAACACTACAGTTCAAAAACATCAATTCTTCGGCGCTCAGCCTTTTTCACAGCCCAACTCTCACATCCATACATGACCACTGGAAAAACCATAGCCTTGACTAGACGGACCTTAGTCGGCAAAGTAATGTCTCTGCTTTTGAATATACTATCTAGGTCTGTCATAACTTTTCTTCCAAGGAGTGAGTGTGTTTTAATTTCATGGCTGCAAATAGTACATTCCCGCAAATAGTACATTCCCACTAATAGTACTAAAAGGGTTCCCTCTTCACATTTTTACCACCATTTGGTATTTTCTGTGGTTTTTTTTTGTTGTTGTTGTTTGTTTGTTTCTGTGGTTTGTTTGTTTGGCGATAATAGTCATCCTAATGGGTGTGAACAATAGATTGTTAGCAACTCTCTGTTGACTTGGATTGTCAGCTCATACCTGCCTTATTAACTCACAGTGTTTCTGCAGTGTTAGTGGCCAGCTACAAGGCAGCCCTCCTGTGACCAGAAGCCTGCCTGTCGGGGCCCAGCAACAGCTCAAGGGCCTGGTGGCCTCTTGACCAGTGGGGCCCTGGTCTTGTGAGTTCTGGGTAGCTAAGGTTGTGCTGGCAGCCATAGCAGAGCAGAAGGCCAGTGGGAAAGAGCCTTGGTTCCCCACAGTGCCAGGTCTTCCAGTTGGCCTGGACTCCCCAGGGCAAGGCTGGAACCAGAGGGCCCCCAGCTTCTCCCTCCAGCACATCGTAGGATATCAGAGTAGCCCCAGATCAGGTGCCTGTAGTCCTCTCCCCTAACATTCTACACTCCTTCGTGGCACTTAGTGGAATATGCAGTTATGTATTTACGGGCTTATTTGATTTCTGTCTGCTTCCTCCATCAGAATAGAAGCTTCTTGAGCACAGGGGCCATGTCTCTTTCTTCAACACCTTGCTCAGTGCCTGGCAGATAGTAGATGACCAATTAGTGGTGTTGAATGAATGATTCTGGCTCCTCCCTTCAGTCATTCAGTTTAGGATCTCACAAGCCACGGGAACCAGATAGGAACAAATGATACCAGATCCCTGTGCCCACAAACTACAAAACTGATCTTGAGTGTGTAGTCCTTCAGAGTTTCCACATGCTATTTGGGATCCATTAAGCAGTGTCAGACTTTATTTTTGGGGGCTCCAAAATCACTGCAGATGGTGACTGCCGCCATGAAATTAAAAGACGCTTACTCCTTGGAAGAAAAGTTATGACAAACCTAGATAGTATATTCAAAAGTAGAGACATTACTTTGCCGACTAAGCTCCATCTAGTCAAGGCTATGGTTTTTCCAGTAGTCATGTATGGATGTGAGAGTTGGACTGTGAAGAAGGCTGAGTGTCAAAGAATTGATGCTTTTGAACTGTGGTGTTGGAGAAGACTCTTGAGAGTCCCTTGGACTGCAAGGAGATCCAACCAGTCCATTCTGAAGGAGATCAGCCCTGGGATTTCTTTGGAAGGAATGATGCTGAAGCTGAAACTCCAGTACTTTGGCCACCTCATGCGAAGAGTTGACTCATTGGAAAAGACTCTAAGGGATTGGGGCAGGAGGAGAAGGGGACGACCGAGGATGAGATGGCTGGATGGCATCACGGACTCGATGGACGTGAGTTTGAGTGAACTCCGGGAGATGGTGATGGACAGGGAGGCCTGGCATGCTGCGATTCATGGGGTCTCAAAGAGTTGGACATGACTGAGCGACTGAACTGAACTGAACTGAAAGCTGCATCTCAAAGGAAACTGGAAGGTGGGGGAGTCCTAGCCTACCTCTGACCTTGATATTAGGGCTTTGGTCTAATCAATGGCAAGAAACCTCTCTGCATCTCAGTTTTCCTAGCTGTGAAGTGGTTATAAGACCTACCCCTGAAGGTTATGAAAGTCAAATGAGTATTTAAGGTACCTGGACTAAAAATAGATGTTTAGTGCCATCTTGCCGCCTGAAATTTTGTTTCCTTTGCACATTGCGAAGTGAAAAATTAGTAGGCTAGGTTAGGGACTAAATAATATGTTTTCAAATTAAATGAAGACAGTTGAGGCAGAACCTGTTTGCTCTCCTTTAATTTAATTAATTAATTTATTTCTGGCTGTGCCACTTATAGGATCTGAGTTCCCCAACCAGGGATTGAACCTAGGCCCTTGGCAGTGAAAGCTCTGAGTCTTAACCACTGGACTGCCAGAGAATTGCCTGTTCTCCATTTAGAAGGCGGAGCTACAACCTAGAAGAGAGGTCTAGTTGGGGTTCATATTTTGTCAGAACAGCTAGTCGTTATGGTGAGAATAAAATAGATCATTTTACTAAATGTTCTTTACTTCATTTGGCAGACACTTCTTTGTGTGCCTACTGTGTGCTTGATTGTTGAGAGCATTGCTGTCCAATAGTACCTTCTATGATAGTGGTGATGTCCAAGATCTGCCGTCTCTAACAGAGCCATGAGAGACACGTGCGGATAGTGATCACTGAAATGTGGTCAGTGTGACTTCATGAACTGAACTGCTAACGTTATTTCATTCAAATATTCATGGATACATGAGGTTGTTGACAACTCTGTTGGACAGCACAGAGAACAGAACAGCCTCTATGGCTAAGAGTTCACCATGTCCTCCCACTCACTGTTCCCAGCATCTCTTACCTCAGTTGTCTCATCTGTAAAATGGAGAGGATAATAGTCCAAAACTCGGAAAATAATTACAAAAAAGAAAGCATGTAAGAAGTGCTTTAAGTATTGGTTGCTGCTTAGGCCTTCTGGAGATGTTGGCATGGTGGATAACAACCAATTACTCCACCACCACCCTTTACAAAATTCTCACTCTGTGCTCAGACCTCTGTGTATTATCCAATTTCATCTTCACATCGTTTTCAGGAAGTATCACATAGAACCAGACATCCTAGAGTGTGAAGTCAAGTGGGCCTTAGGAAGCAATAGTATGAACAAAGCTAGTGGAGGTGATGGGATTCCAGCTGAGCTATTTCAAATCCTAAAAGGTGATGCTGTGAAAGTGCTGCACTCAATGTGCCAGCAAATTTGGAAAACTCAGCTGTGGCTACAGACTGGAAAAGTCAGTTGTCATTCCAGTTCCAAAAAAAGGGCAATGCCAAAGAATGTTCAAACACAATTGTCCTCATATCACATCCTAGCGAGAGAATGCTCAAAATCCTTCAAGCTAGGCTTCAACAGTACGTGAACCAAGAACTTCCAGATGTACAAGCTGGATTTAGGAAAGGCAGAGGAACCAGAGATCAAATTGCCAACATCTGTTAGATCATAGAAAAAGCAAGGAAATTCCAGAAAAACATATACTTCTGCTTCACTGACTGTGCTAAAGCCTTTGACTGTGTGGATCACAACAAACTGTGGAAGATTCTTAAAGAGATGGGCATACCAGGCCATCTTACCTGTCTCCTGAGAAACCTGTATGCAGGTCAAGAAGCAACAGTTAGAACTGAACATGGAACAACTGACTGGTTCAAAACTGGGAAAGGAGTACAACAAGGCTGTATATTGTCACCCTGCTTATTTAACTTATATGCAGAGTAGTACATCTTGTGAAATGCCAGGTTGGATGAGTCACAAGCTGGAGTTAAGATTTCTGGAAGAAATGACAACAGCCTCAGATATGCAGATAATACCATTTTAGTGGCAGGAAATGAAGAGGAATTAAAAAGTTTCTTGATGAAGGTGAAAGATACAAGTGAAAAAGCTGGCTTATAACTCAACATTCAAAAACTGAGATTATGGCATCTGGTCCCATGACTTCATGTTAAATAGAAGGGGGAAAAGTGGAAGCAGTGACAGATTTTATTTTCTTGGACCCCAGGATCACTGTGTGTTGTGACTGCAGCCATGGAATTAAAAGACGCTTACTACTTGGAAGGAAAGCTATGATGAACCTGTGAAGTCGCTCAGTCATGTCCAACTCTGCAACCCCATGGACTGTAACCTACCAGGCTCCTCTGTCCATGGGATTTTCCAGGCAAGAGTACTGGAGTGGGTTGCCATAAAAAGCAGAAACATCATTTTGCCGACAAAGGTCTATGTATAGTCAAAGCCATGGTTTTTTCCAGTAGTCATGTACGGATGTGAGAATTGGACCATAAAGAAGGCTAAACACTGAAGAACTGATGCTTTTGGACTGTGGTGCTAGAGAGGACTCTTGAGAGTCCCTTGGATTGCAAGGAGATCAGCCAATCCTAAAGGAAATCAACCCTGAATATTCATTGGAAGGACTGATGCTGAAGCTGAAGCTGAAGCTCCAGTACTTTGGCCACCCAATTCGAAGAGGCGATTCATTGGAAGAGACCCTGATGCTGGGAAAGATTGAGGGCAGGAAGAGAAGGGGGCAACAGAGGATGAGGTGGCTGGATGGCATCACTGACTCAATGAACATGAGTTTTAGCAAACTCTGGGAAACAGCCAAGAACAGGGAAGCCTGGTGTGCTGCAGTCCATGGAGTCACAAAGAGTCAGACATGACTTAGCAACTGAACAACAGTAGCAACGAGGTATTATTATGATCTTCATTTTACCCATGAGGAAACTGAGGCAGAGACAGGTTAGAATTCAGCCCTGGACTCTGATTCCAAAGCCTCCAGTGTGTCTTCTTGGAGGTCGCTGTAGTTACAGAGGAAAAACACAATGTGTGCCTTAAATATCCGAGTCAAATTATGATCCTCCCTCCCTCCTCTGAACAAATTGAGTTGTTTTGTCTGCCAGGTCATCTGAACTCAGTCTAAGAGAGGAAGACTGTGTACCAAGAACAAAAGAACTTCAAAAAAAAGAAAAAACAAAACCCGGCCCTCCTGTGGTGAGTTTCCACAGGGTACTTAAGCCTTTAGGACTGTGCTGTGACTCAGAAGCTCAGAGCTAGCATAACTTCTCAGTGAATCAGTTCCTCTGAGAGTCAAGTGGGAGCCATTTTATTAGTGGAGACCACAACTCTTATATAAAATAGTAAGATCCTCGTACATGAATGGCAGGGTGAGTTTCCACTTTTCATTACCTTAGTTTTCTGGAGTTTTATTTTCATCATCTTATCATTGCAATAGGATAACTTATGTTTTGTTTTTTATTTTAATCCCTTCCCTTATCTCTCTTTCATTATTTAAAAAAAGGAAAAACATATTCCTTGTGGTTACCTCTCCACCTTGTTGGAATTCACTGCCTGGGCAGTCCCTGTCTCTCTCCACCCTCTTTTTTCCTTCTGTTTCTTCCCACTGCTCCTCTTAAGCATAAACTCATTCAGCAAATCTTGGTCAAGAGTACTTTGCCAGGCTGTGGTCTCAGCACTGCAAGTTGGATGGGAAACAAGCCAGACTTGACCGCTCATGCATGCAGCTTATAGTCTAGCTGTAGATCCAGGAAGAGTTCAGTGAATTCGGAGTTAAAGAAGTTTAATCTCCTGGAAAGGAAGCATTATTTCTGCAGATTATATTGATGACCAGCTATGAAACATTGCACTAAAGCTTCACGCAGATGCATTCATTTATTTCTCACCAAAAAAAAAAAAAAAATTGAAATCCCTCATTTTATAACTGGAGAGCCCAAGTGTTGGGGAGAATAAGTTGCCTTGTTCAAGACCGAACACTAGGTTTGAGGTGGGGCTGGTTTACAGGGACCCGCCTTGAGGCTGTAACATTCACTCCTATGTGGTGACACTGGCTTTTGGTCACACCTGCATTTGACCTACCCTGGGGTAACTAGTGCACCGGGGATTAAGGGCTTAGATCCCTAAACCTGATAATCCAGGTTCTGTTTCCTTGGGCAAATTCAGCCCTGAGGGCATCCAATCAGACCAGCGATAGGGCCTGGGGCAGTGGTTCCTTGGAGCCAGACACTTGGGACTTCAGAGGCCTTGTCCAGGCCCCAGATAACCTCCAGTTTGTCCCAGTGTGCTGGACACATTATGATGGCCTCCAGGTGTGACATGGGCTGAGGAAGGAGCCTGCTCTTAGGGCACTTACAGTGTAGAGCCGTTTCTCGGGCTTACTTGTGATTGTTCTTCATAGCAACTCTAGCAGGTGTCCAGGACGTGATTGTTTATACTCCTTTCACAGATGAGGACCTTGAGTCTCAGAGAGGACAAGAGTGGCCAAAGTGGGGTGACCAGGAAGAGGCAAGGACCAGAAGTCAGACCCAAGACTCTTGCCCAGGCGCCTTCCCACTGCACTGTGGGTGTCTGGCTTTCTTTGTGCTTGGCATCTCTCTTGCGTTTCTACCCTCCAGCCCCTCCCACTACCAAGCAGCCACCCATGGACACCCCCAATTCCCAGCTCTCCCTCATACCTGCAGCAGCTGATCAGCCTGGCTGGCTCAAGAGCTTAGGGGCCACAGCCATGCTCAACATGGAAAGGAGGGCTGGGTGCAGTGGATCAAAACTGCTGGCAATGGCACAAGTCTCATTTAAAGAGATGATTAATTATGGAACACCAAGACCTGAGGCTGAGCATCATAATTCAGCTAAAATCATCGCCCAAAAGGGTAAGGATGGAGTTAGCAAGATTTTGATTCAGAGCTTTGTGCTTATTTTCAAAATTATTTTCTGTGATTATTTTCTCTTGATAACAGTTTCTTGGAGTCAGAAGCCCAGAGGGCGTGGATCCATGTTTATGATTTTGACTCTAATCCTACACAGAGGCGTGTCCCCTGTGTCCTAACACTTTCATTCTCTCTCCTTTGATCCTCAGTGCAGCCCTGCAAAGAGGCCTTTTACATCCCCCTCTGCAGGACACTGAGGCCTTCAGGAGCCCTTTTGAAACTGTTTTAAAACTTTGTTTTAGTCACTAAGTCCTGTCCGACACTTTTGCCACCCCATGGACTGTAGCTCTTGGGTAAACTCCTGGAATTGGTGATAGACAGGGAGGCCTGGCGTGCTGTGGTCCTTGGGGGTCGCAGAGTCGGACACAACTGAGCCACTGAACTGAACTGGACTGTAGCTCACCAGGCTCCTCTGTCCATGGAATTCTCCAGTCAAGAATACTGGAGTGGGTTGTCATTTCCTTCTCCAGGGGATCTTTCCCACCCAGGGATCAAACCCACGTCTCTTACATCTTCTGCACTGGCAGGTGGATTCTTTACCACTGAGCCACCGGGGAAGCCCTCTGAAACTCTTGGAATGCCTATCTCCTCAAGCAGGGTCCAAAGTGAATCTGAAGATCACCAGGCTTAATTGACTAGCAAATTATGTCTCAGAAACATGCCAGGCAGAGGTGTGAGAGGTTAAGAGTCTTACGAGCCAGAACACCTGCAAGGAGATTCTGGATTTCTTACTGGCAGGTGAGCCTGGAGAAGCTCCTTAATTGTATTGTGCTACTGGGCATAAATAAGGATAATAATAGCAACAGGTGACATACAGAGCCCTTTGAAGAATCCCTGGCATATTATGAGCCCCCAGATTTGGTACCCATTTCTTCTGGTCATTAGTTCCCAATGTTTATGAATGAGGAAATCTAGGTATAGAGTTGGAGTCAGTGCCCAAGGTCATCAGCTGGTAAGTGGTGAAAATGTGGCAGGTCACCAGCACCCTCAGCCTGAGGTGGTGGTGAAGAGCACAGGTTTGGAAATGAGACAGGCTTGGGGCTGAAGCTGAGCTCTCCCACTTAGTAGTTGTGTGATCCTGAGTTAACATCCCTGAGCCTCAGTCTCATCTGCAAAATGGAGATATTAGTACCTTGCTGTTGACCACACCCACAGGCCTTGCCCAGCTTCAGTGTTGCAGACAGACCCCAGAGTCAGCAACAGAGGCATGAGTGGTTTAATGGAGAGGGGAGTCTGAAGCCAGGTCCTGGAGCAACACTCACCTGTGCATCAGATGCCTGGAAGGATGTGTTGGCAGTCTTCGCTCCAGGGGCTGGGAGAGGGAGGGGAACTTACCAGTTATAGAGGAATTGATGTCCTGTGGGCTCATTAGTTATCAGGGAAACCTAGAAGGCCACGTCTCTCATTGCCCCTTTGATAAGGACAATGGCTAGCTAGAGCCTGGGGCAAGTACCTAGGAAGGTCAGTCAGCTGAGTAAGATACAGGTGAAACAGGGGATGGTCAGAGAGCAAGACAACAGCCATCTTTGCTGAAAACCACAGTGGCTGTCTGTATCGTATCTGTGGTATCTGATTGCAGTGCCCTCTACATACCTGACCCCAGAGATATCGCTGAAGAGGGGCAAACAAAGATTGTAAGGGTTGTGCAGGGTATGTAAGGGTGAGTGTATGGTCAGGCCACTCAAGATGGCTGTTCTCTTGCTCTCTGCACATCCCCTGCCCAACCAGTTCCTGCTTTACCTGTACCCTATGCTCACAACTGACCATCCTACTACTTGCCCTAGGTCCCAGTTGGTGATTGTTCTTATCAAAGGGACTGTGAGGGGCATGCCCCTCTGTGGTTTCCCTGGTAACTCATGAGCCCACCTGGCCTCAATTCCAGCCCTGGGAGTCAAGGCTGCCGCCATATTCTGCTGCACACAGTGGGGTGTTGCTCCAGGACCTTACTTCAGACGTGTGCGCTCCCTGGTTCATTAAACCACTGATGTCTCTGTTGTTGACTCTGGGCTGTTTCTTCAGTCTTGAAGCTGGGCAAGCAACAGGCTTTGTGGGCTTGCAGGGTTCGGCCCAACAGTTGGCAGAGCAGCCAGGAGACTGAGGAAACTCCCGTGAGTGCCGAGATGTTGGGAAATACAGGACAGGGAATGGAAAGATGTGGGCGTCATCCACTAGCATTTGGGGCCCAACAGTTGAGGGGGTCATCCCAGAAGTTATGGGGAAATTCTGAGGTGGCTGTCAACTAGTATGAGGAGACCCGGGGGGCTGTCCCTGGTGAATGGGGGCTGCCAAGAGATCTGTAGAAAAATGGTCTCTCGTGACTGCTGTTGTATCAAAGGGAGGCTTTGGTAATTGGTTAAGTCAGCTTTCTAGAAGGAACTGGTATTCCTCATGTGCCTTTTATATGTCAATTATCTATCTGGCCTCTCTGGAACTTTAATCTTATGTGATCTTAAAGAGTAAAGGAGTAAAAAGAACTTTTAGGTAAATTCTATAGAAATAATTATACTTTGAGAATGTCTATCTGAAATACTCTCTCCAGATTTTAGTGACTTGAAGATTTTAGACTTGAAACTAAAGTTGAAAGATGAGTGTTCATGGGTCATTTCAAATAGGATAAAATATTGGAACATTACTTGCCAGGCAGGTCTAAGTTTATCTACCTTTGTCTGCTTACAAGAGGGGGACCGAAGCATTAAGTTTTTCAATCAGGAAAATGCACAATTACTTCTTGGTTTTTGCCAAAAACTAAGGTTTTCAAGGTTTTAAGATTATAATCAGTCTTAACTCTTGTAACTGTTTCCTTATCAATTACATTGTGATCAGGTGTTTAACTGTGCCTTTTTACTTTTTTGTCATTTATAGATAGTTATTGGTTTACTTGATGCTTTTGCAAAAGTGCTTTGTCTTCAAGAAGATTCATAGGAAGGATGTTTTGACAGGTATAGGCCTCTAATAAATTTCAGATCATACTGCTGAACTGTGTAAAAAATTAAAGGATTCTAATGGAAAACCTGATTTCGTCATAGAAGTTAACAAAAGCATTGGTAAACTGGTGAATATGGTTATAATGTGTATGGGTTTTGTCTGGAATGTTACTGGTTTTGATCTGTGTTTTCCAGGTAGAGGGAAGCCCTTCCCTTTAAGTTAGTTATGACTTAAAACAATTTTAAACTACACCTTTGGGTAGAATTGAATCAGTTTTCTTTTCTCTCTGCCTGGTTCTGCCAGAAATTGGAGACTCTTGGGTTCTGAGCAGCCTTAGCAGGTGAATGGGAAAGACTCTACTGTGGTGTGCAGGAATCTCAATATCTTGGAGACCTCTAGAACAGAGAACTCCACTGAGATGGAGCCTGATAGCAGGTCTTTGGCGTGGCTTTCCTGGCCTTTTGGGAATTCAGTCTGACACTCCTTGGAGGAGCTGCTGTGGTCAATTGACCAGACTCGTTTTGAAAACAAATTAGTCTTGATTAGATTATGTTTGGTGGAGATGAGGGTAATTTTAAAGAGAGTAAAATTCTGTCTCAGTGAATATTAAATTCTAGTTCTGTTAATTGAGGTCTGTATTTATGAAAGTTATTGTGCTAGCCATATTTTTGCCCTGATGTTCTGGTTGTGAAGAAAATTATCTAGTGAAATTGTCAGAGTGTAGCTACTTATGAAGTGTTAACACTGCAAGTTTGTTGCTTAAAGTACAGGTAGGACTTCCCTGGTGGTCCAGTGGCTAAGACTCTGCACCCCTAATGCAGGGGGCCCGGGTTCCATCCTTGGTCAAGGAACTAGATCTCATATGTGGAAAATGAGAATTCACGTATTGCAACTAAGACCTCACACAGCAACATAAATATTAAAAAAATAAAAGCACAGGTACAATGTTTGTGTGACAATTGGGTGGTGGTTATTGTTTGGTCACCAAGTCGTGTCTGACTCTCTTGTATCCCGTGGACTGTAGTCCACCAGGCTCCTGAGCGTGGGATTTCCCAGGCAAGAATACTAGAGTGGGTTGCCATTTCCTTCTCCAGGGGAATCTTCCTGACCCAAGGATCGAACCTACGTCTCCTGCACTGGTGGGCAAAGTCTTTACCACTGAGCCACCAGGGAAGCCCTGAAAATTGGATATAAGTGATAAAATGTATAGCCTATGACGAATTTCCCCATTAACATACCTCTGAGCCTGTTCATGAGATTCGATTCTTTTCCTCTAATGTGAAAACCAGTGGTGACCTGTCTGTATTTGTGGTGTTTGGTTGCAGTGCCCTCTACATACCTGACCCCAGGGATTTTGCCAAAGAGGGGCAGACCAAGATTGTAAGGGTTGTGCAGGGTATGTCAGGGTTGAGGTATGGTCAGGCCACTCCAGATGGCTGTTCTCTTGCTTTCTGTACATCTCCTGCTTGGCTAGTGTGTGTTTTATCTAAACTTATCTGACTGACCTTCCCATTTACTTGTCCAGGGCCCCAGCTGGTGATTGTTCTTCTCAAAGGGGCACGCCTTTCTGCTGGTTTCCCTGGTAACTTATGAGCCCACCTACTGTCAATTCCCCTATAACTGGTACCCTCCCCTCCCTCCTCACCCCTAGGAGGGAAGGCTGCGCCGGCTCTACCCACTGTGCATGGCGCGTAGTGGGGTGTCGCTCCAGGACCTTACTGCAGATGTGTAAGCTCCCCCATCCGTTAAACCATCAACGGTCTCTGTTAACCCTGGGCTCTTTCTTCAGTCTTGAAGCTGGGCAAGCGCAAGCCTGGTAGGCCTGTGGGGTGCAGCCCAACACTCCCTCAGAGGATTTGGTAGGACTGTATAGGCACTAGATAGGATTTGATAGGCACCTTAAAGTACCCAGCACAGAAAGCATTCTCATACACAAACGAAGAAACCAAAGAGGCACGTGGCTCAGTTCTCCACTGAGACAGCTGATGCGGGTGCCTGGCCCACCTGGGCTCCATCTGTCTGCAGCCCGGGCAGTTGGCAGGGCCGGACCACACCCCAGGGTCAGCTTTTAGGAAGCAGATTCTGCTCGACTGGGCTTCACCGCAACTCCCTTCAGGATTTGACTTTGATCCAAGAGTTTGTGTACCTGAAAGGGCAGCTCCAGAGGCTACTGGGGCACTGGGTGCAGAAAGTGGAGCAGCCTGCTTTTCTGTCTGGGCTTTCCTTTTATCAGCAGAGATATCAGTGACACCCTCAGAAATATACAAAACAGCCTCACTTTGTGTTGCAGGTGCCATTTGGCCAAAACGCCTTTCTCCTAGAACTCGCTTAGCAACATCTCCTGCAGGAGTAGTGCAGCCAGGGTTGGGAAACAGAGATGCTCCTTCAGCCAGTTCAGCTGGGACGGGCCCCCTGTCTCTGTGCTCCCCTGAGTCCCTAAGATCCGCAGGGCAGAGGAGCCTCCTGTTGGCCCTTCCCCGAGCTTTCCCTGCTCCTGATTCTTGTGGAAGTTCTTTCAGCGGCTGGTAGCTGTCAGGCTCACTGCCAGGGAAGAGCACTACCCACATGCCAGCTGCCTCTGGCAGGCCTCCGAGGCCTGGAACAGAGCCATGTGGCAGAATTGCTCCTCCAGGGCTGTGCCCAGGCCACTTGCTTTAGTCACTGGGGCCCTGACCTCCAGGGAGGGCTCCACACCTGGGAAACCCTCTGGAGTCTGCAAGGAGCGCTGCTTGGGTGCTGTGAGAAGAAATAACATAATAGTTCCTGGTGGTTCAGTGCTTACCCTGTGCTGGCTTCTGCGTTGAGCACTTTGTGTTTATTCTCTTAATCACTAAAGCAACTTGAGTTGTAAGGCTTCCATGAGCTTATCAAGTCCAGCTCACTCAGATCATGGAGAGATGACTCTGGCAGGGGGGATAGTAATATTAATAACATACAGTCCCAGCCTTTAGGGAGTCACTGTCTGATCTTAATCCTCCAATTTTGGAAATTGCTTTGTGTCTTTATCTTCTAGAGTTTGAATCCTTGCTCTGACACTCATTAGCTGTGTCACCTCTGAGAAGTGGCTTACCCTCTCTGTGTCTTGGTTTCTTCCTCAGTAACTAGAGTTGATCATAATAGAACTTGCCTCTTACGGTTGGTGTGAAGATTAAATGAGACAGTCATGGGAAGCTCTGGGAACAGGGACTAGTTCACAGCACTTAGTAATTGTTAACCATGTGTGGAAAGGCTTGGAGGCAAGGAGAGTCTGAAATTTTAGGCCAAATAGTGGATGCCTTTGTGTATGTGAATATTTCTCAAAACAAAGGGGGCATAATTAAGGACCAAGAGAAGGTGCAGAAGTATTTCTGGATGAGAAGTCAAGTTTAGATGAATGGCTGGTCTACCTTGCCTACCAAAGAGCTGGGGCTTCCGTGGTGGCTCAGACAGTAAAGAGTCTGCCCACAATGCAGAATGCAGACTCCCCACAATGCAGTCTGCCCACGGGTTCGATCTCTGGGTCTGGAAGATCCTTGGAGAAGGGAATGGCTACCCACTCCAGTATTCTTGGCTGGAAAATTCCATGGACAGAGGAGCCTGGCTGAACAAGCTGCTGCTGCTAAGTCACTTCAATCATGTCCGACTCTGTGCGACCCCATAGACTGCAGCCCATCAGGCTCCACCGTCCCTGGGATTCTCCAGGCAAGAACACTGGAGTGGGTTGCCATTTCCTTCTCCAATGCATGAAAGTAAAAAGTGAAAGTGAAGTTGCTCAGTCATGTCCGACTCTTAGTGACCCCATGGACAGCGGCCTACCAGGCTCCTCCGCCCATGGGATTTTCCAGGCAAGAGTACTGGATTGGGGTGCCATTGCCTTCTCCTAAGGCCAAACATGACTGAGTGACTAATACTTTCACCAAAGAGCTGAGTTACATATGGAAGCTTTGTAAATAGCACCCCCACTTCTCCTGGGGCTATCTCAGTAAGAGGCAGCAGTCTAATCAGTCAGGACTTGGGGGGACTTCATAAAACTCATGTTCTATTGAACCTGGTGGAAACTTAGAGCTCCTCTAGTCTAAATTCCCTAGTTCATCGAAGAGGGACTCTGAGTTTAGTGATTGAACCTTATGTCTCCCTGATAACAGCTCAGAGAAATGGAGAGTTCCCTGATATGAAAGTTCAGTCAGAAAAGCTGGACTAATATCTGCTTTCTCCTTGCAGGGTTGTTAGGATCATTGAGATGTATGGTTTTGAAGTATGTAAAATCCGTTACCATTGTAATGTTGTTACTTCCATGCCCACTTGGTGTTACCAGTTGGTGCCATTTCTCTGGAAACTATAGTATTTATGTATATATAAATGGAGAAAGAGGCAGAGGCAGAGAGGGGGCAGGGAGAGGGCTCATGCATTTGTAGAGTCAGCAAGATTGAAATTTGTGGGGCAGATGTATGGACAGGCCACTCAAGATGGCTGTTCCCTTGCTCTCTGCACATCCCTTGCCTATTTCACCTGTATCCCAGTCATCTGACTGACCTTCCTAGGTGCTTGCCCCAGGCCCCAGGTGTTGCTTGTTCTTTTGAAAGGGGCAGTGAGGGACACGCTCCTTTCCCTGGTAACAAATGAGACCACCTGACATCAATTCCTCTATAACTAATAACCTCCCCTTGGCCCTGGAAGCAAAGACTGCTGGCGCACCCTCCCCACTGTCTGCCGCATGCAGTGGGGTATTGCTTTAGAACCTGGCTTCAGACGTGTGAGCTCCCCCATCCATTAAACTGCTGATGATGTCTCTGTTGCTGACTCCAGGCTCTTTCCTGGTCTTGAAGCTGGTCTAACACAGGCCTTATAGGCCTGTGGGGTGCAGCCCAACTGCAGGCTGGAAATTCAGGTAAAGGTTGACATTGTAGTCTTGAGACTGAAACCTCAAGGGCAGGTCAGCGGGCTGATGACTTGGGTGGGGTTTCTGATACAGTCTTGAGGCAAAACTCGTTCTTCTCCAGGAAAAGAGGGAAAACTTCAGTTTTTTCTCTTAAGGCTTTCAGCTATCGGCCCACCCACCTTACAGAGAGTGATCGGCTTTACTAGAAAACAATTGAAATTACTTGAAAACAATTTTATAGATTGTTAATCACATCTATAAAATACCTTCACAGCAGCATCTAGACCACCCCACTCCAGTACTCTTGCCTGGAATATCCCATGGATGGAGGAGCCTGGTGGACTGCAGTCCGTGGGGTCGCTAAGAGTCGGACACGACTGAACGACTTCACTTTCACTTTTCACTTTCATGCATTGGAGAAGGAAATGGCAACCCGCTCCAGTGTTCTTGCCTGGAGAATCCCAGGGACGGGGGAGCCTGGTGGGCTGCCGTCTATGGGGTCGCACAGAGTCGGATACGACTGAAGCGACTTAGCAGCAGCAGCTGGTCCTTTCGGCCTGGATGGACCAGTACAGACTTAGGAGTCATGGTGTCGCTCTCACCTCTTCAGTAAGAGTTCAGCACGCTGTTTGGTAGGTGAACAGCAAAGGAAATTTTCCGTGCCAGAGGGTGTGGTGGTTTGGTAAAGAGTGCTTGTTCAGTTCTTCGGAAACCTTATTGGGAGGTTGGCATGAGAGGTAATTACTGCAGTGTTGACCTTCACAGATCTGAGAGAGAAGTAATTGTAGTTAATAAAAAAAACCAAACCAGGAAATGTTTCAAAGAATGCCTCTGAGTCCAGAGTGGTCCAGAGTGTATTCTGCATTTGAATCAATTGTTATATTCTAGGCTGAAAGTTTTTAATTCTTTGCCATAGGAAGAAACAGATATCTTCATAACATTAGAGGTGGAAACGGGGGAGGTAGGAGTGTGAAGAAGGGGAAAGAGTTTCCGGTAATTTAATCTACTGATTAGTGCCTGCGGCTGAGGCCTTTTTTAAAAAAAGAAAGATATGGAATTGAATAATTGAATAAGTGTATGACTGTGGTTGTTGATAAGACTGGAATTTATGTACTTTCTTTTTTGGCTGACATGTTTATGTGTGAAAATAGGCTTTCAATAAAATGTAATGTGGACACATCTTGATTAAAAAATCAGAGCCTCCTTCTTGGAAGGGGTTGGGCTAGGTTTCTCCAGAAAGCAAGGAGCTAATGCCAACTTCTTAATCTTTCCTTATTAGCCAGAGAGGTAGGAGGGTAGGGCCAGACTAGTCCTGATCTTCCTAGCTCCCTGACCCTGGGCAAGTTACCCAACATTCTGGGCTTGTTTTGCTCATCTGCAGATTGGGGATATTAAGAGTGCCTATTTTTTAGGCTTGATGCAAGGGTTAAAGTTAAATGATGTATGTGAAGGATTTAATACAGACCTGGCTGGGAGGGAGGGTCTCACTGTTAGCATCAATATTATGTGCAGGTACCAGGTGTGGCAGGAAATTCCGCATGGATAGCCCCACCAGTGGCATCTGCTAGGACTCAGCACCTCTGCTCTGTTCTCAAGACAGCTGAATCATGTGTTCAGGAGTATGTCTTGGAAGATTTGTTGAGCAAATCTTGTTTTTTTGCGTTAGATAATGAATTTCTGAAGTTATGAAGTCAGTTTCTAATATCCTCCTTCCTAAGTGACTTGAATCAGCCAAATGATGCTTTTCCTGGCATCCAGGGCTTCACGGTGTGGCCATAACCTTCCCACACATCCTGGTTGCCTTGATTCCCTTATACATCCTGTGGTTCCAGCCCACTGGGCTGTGCAGTGTGCCCAGACAGTACTTGTTCTCCATCCATGGCTGACCTACCAGGCTGTTGCCCTCATCTGGAGTGATTTTCTTCCCAGCTCCCCGTTTCCAATTCCTTCCAACCCCTACTCTGCTCCCCAGCATGAAGTTACCTCCACTTTTCTGAATCTGCATCTTCATCTCTACCCCTCTTTCTGAAAGAAGCTTTCTTTCTGTATCAGACACCTGTAGCCATATCTACCTCCCCAAGGTCGGGACCCCGAGGTCTTGGGGATCTTTGTATCTCTCACAGCGACCTGCTCAGTGCTTAGCAGCTGATATTTCAGAAATATTTGTTGGATGGAGGAATCAGGAAGTTGATTAATGCCATGGAAGAACTCACTTAGTAGACCATTTCCGTGGGCTGAGCTATGAGGTCCCTGACCTGGCCAGTCATCATTCCCATTATTACCTCTCTTATGGGAGGAAACTCCAAGATAAACATAAAACATGATGGAACTTTTTATACTGGGTGAAAACATGCAGGAAGATTTGTTTGGTTCCTCTATTCAATAACCCATAAACTACACTGATGGAATGTTTTAAGACCAGGAACTATCTTATACTCTTTTTTTCTCTAGTTATTAGCAACATCCTTGTTAGGCCTTATGCTCATTTGTATCCCACTCTTTGGGACCCCATGGACTGTAGCCCGCCAGGCTCCTCCGTCCATGAATTTTCTAAGCAAGAATAGAAAATGGAAATAGAAATGAAATGGGTTGCCATTTCCTCCTTCAGGGGAATCTTCCTGGCCCAGGGATGGAACCCCTCCTGTGTCTCCTGCATTGGCTGGCAGATTCTTTACCACTGGGCCACCTGGGAAGCCCTCCATTAGCATATAGTAGGTGCTTAATGAATGTTTGAGAATGAATGAACAGGTGACCTTTATCACACTCTTCAGCTGCTGACTCTGGAACAATCCCCACTGTGGGTAGAGAGTCATTAGTACCAGGCTTGGCATGAAGACAGCCTTGCAACATGTCTTCCCACACCGATCCCCAGGTTGGTAACCAGGCTTGGGACTCAATTCAAGTGAGTAAATGCTGGCTCTTTTCGAAGCTTCCCTGGAGCCCCTGTCTTAGCTCCTTGTCTGGGATCTTAGAGATTTAGAGGAGGCTGGAATTTTGCTTCAAGACCATCCTTCAGTGTTGCCAGTCCTAAGGCTTCTGCTCAGTTTCTATAGGTTATTTGCTGCCTTCTTGCTTTTTCTGTTGGCTGGGACCTCATGTTGCCCGTTTCTCTCTTGAAGGCCTGCCATGACTTCAGGGTCCAAATTCACTCCTTCCCGACTCAGGTCTCCACTCGACTCTCCCACCTCCCCTAGCCGGAGCCCAGGATATGGCAGCCAGCCAGCATGGTGGTGAGCTGCAGTGAGATTAATGGTCACCCTTTCATGCTTGTCAAAGGCAGAAATTCCTAACCTTTGTCCAGATTCCTAACTCATCTGAGAATCTGATCAGAACAATAAACTCTGTCTCCAGAAGAACTCTCAGATGTAATATTTCGTGCCTTGGAGCAGACAGTCTTGGACACTTAGGATACCCCGAAACCTGACCTTGGACTTTTCCTACGGCCACTGCCCAGGATCCCAAGCCCATTACACACATTGCGCCTGAGCCTCTTCTTAAGTCAGTATTTCTGACAGCTTCCAGTGCCGCATTGGTGGTGGCAAACGCACACTCCAGTTTTGAAGCTAGGAGATGTAGGTGCAGATTCTGTTTCCTTGTTAGCTGTGGCTTGAACAGCTTAACCAGCTTTTCTTGATTCCTGTTGAGAATGTTTACCTTGCAGGGTTAGAGTGAGGATTTAGAGACACCACAGTAGAATGCACAGCCTGGCACCTGTAGATCCTTCTTTAGAGGGAGCAGCTGCAGTTGTGGAGAGAAGCCATTTCATCCATTTCCAATTTCAACATCCTTTGCGGGGCTCCTCGTTGTCTCTCACACTTCCTGGTACTGTAACCAGAGAGAAAGCTTGAGAGGCTTTTGTGAGATGAGGGGAAGAGTGAGTGGGCTCAATAAGGAAGTGTGGGAGGGGAAATCAGGACCGCTTCTAGGTGACATCAGAATCCAGTGAGGGGCTCTGCACAGAAAGTCATAGTCAGGATAGATCCAGGCATGAGCCGATGAGTAGAGTCCCGCTGAACTTTGAAAAGGGAAGCCAGCAGGGCGATGGGAGCCCACTCAAGTGGAAAAGTTAATGCTTAGCAGAGTGAGGGTGTTGACTCATAGCTTTGCTATGCTGAGGTCGTGGAAGAATGAGGTAGCTAGTCCCAGAGCTGGCCGTGTGCTGGGAGCCTTAGCAATGTGACATTCGGCCGAACAAAAGCCACCACCTCCTCCGTTCCACTACAGTAGAGGGGAAGCTGAGGAGTGGTTCAAAGCATGGCCACTGACGTGGGACTGCCTGCGTCCATAATCTAGCCTTGACCCACTTAATAGCAATGTAACTTGGAATTCCTTACTTGACTTCTCAGTTTCCTTAGCTGTGAAAGGGGGATGGAAATAATTGTACGAGGGGTTTTCAGGAAATTGGGTCATGTGAGATGATAGAAAAAATATACATCACCCTGACCCACTGCTCATTGTTCTTGGCACAGAGCTCCTAAAACCCTTGTAAATTCCTAAGGGATAAGAGAGGGCACTAGAAGCATCTTTTGTTCTAATGAAGCCAGTCTGGGTGGACTCCTGGATGGGGGCTGGTCGCCGGAAAGACCAAGCCGTGATTAGAAGTTTGGAATGTTCAGCCCCACCCCCACTTCTCTAAAGTGGGGAGAAGGGCTAGAAATGGAGTTAATAATTGATCAAGCCTGTGTGCTGAAGCCTCCATTAAGCATCCCAGAAGTATGGGGTTCAGAGACCTTGCAGGGGGGTGAGCACATCCATGTACCCGTAGGGCAGTGCACCCCAGCTCCATGGTAACAGAAGCCCCTGTGCTTGGGACCCTCTCAGACCTCACACTGCACATCTCTTCAGCTGGCTGTTCCTCTGTATCGTTGAACAGATCCTAGAGTAAGCGGGTGAGTAACTGTTCTCCTGAGTTCTGTGAGCTGCTCAAGCAAATTAATTGAACCCAACGATGGGGTCATGGGAACCTCAGATTTGTCTCCAGTTGGTTAGAAGCACAGATGACAGTCTGGACTGAAGTGGGGGTGGGGCAGTCTTGTGGGACTGAGCTCTTAACCTGTGGATCTGATGCTAAAGCGTCAGGACTGGGTCGAATTGTGGAACACCCAGCTGCTGTCGCAGAAAATTGCTTGGTGGGGGAACGTGCCCCGCCCCAGTGCAGCAACATTCTGCTGTCAGAATGTTGTGAGTGTTCTGTGTGGTAGTGAAGGAGACACACAGGAAGAAAAACTGGTTTTTTCCCCCCTGAAAACAGATGAGCTAAGGCTTACAAAACCTTTTGTACTGAAACATTAGCTTTTGTTTTGTTGCGTATTTGGGGACTTAGGGATTCAATAGAAGCCCCTGCTCTTTGGACTTTGCTCCAAGGAAACTTTAAGGAGGAGCTGGATTGACATTTGCTCATCTGGGTAGGTATACTGTCCAGTCTCAGACACACAGAAAAAGAAGACCTTGTGTCTTCAGGAAAAAAATGATCCAGGAGTAAGGAAAATCCCCAATTCTCTGCTGGTCCTAGAAAGCATTCATCTACTAATTATTACCTTGTATTAGGTCTGGGGGGGGGGGTGGTGTTCCTGTTGTTCTGTCGCTAAGTCATGTCCAACTCTTTGCAATCCCATGGACCGCAGCATGAGGATCCTCTGTCCTCCACTGTCTACTGGAGGTTGCTCAGATTCATGTCAGTGAGCAAGTCTGGCTTAATCTTTAAGCTGTGTTAGGGTCTTATCACTTGCAAAGGCAGCATGGGCTTCAGAGCTGAAACTCCAGGTTTATATCAGGCACCACTCCTGCATATGAGGTCAGACATGTTTCTCAACTCCTTGGAGTCTCAGTATCCTCATTTATCAAATGGGATACCTGTGGGTCAAAGGTTAATTTTGTTGACTTTTCGCAACAAGCTGGGGAGACACACGTGCGCTGGGTGACTTTGGTCTGCAGGATTTGGTGAGAGAGAAGCAGAGGCTTATGGCATTTCTGTGATTTTTGAGTTTCCCATCTCTTGGCTCTTTAGGGATGGGAAAATAATTTTTTAGGCCAAAAGTGCTGTTCAGTTTGGCAAACTGATTGAGGTAGTCCCCACCCTAGTCAGATGAAGGTGAGATGTAGGCATTTTACCTTCCATCAGGGAAGGTTCTTTGAATGAATGAATGAATGAATGAATGAATGATACTGGTTCTGTTGTTGTTTCAAACTCTTGTCCTTAGGGATGATGACGCCATACAACCATCTCATCCTTGTCTTCCCCTTCACCTGCCCTCAGTCTTTCCCAGCATCAGGGTCTTTTCCAATGAGCTGGCTCTTTGCATCAGGTGGCCAAAGTGTTGGATCTTCAGATACTTCTAATTGATTGCTCTTATTTTTTTATTTGCAGATGAGAAAAAGAAAACAAAGAAAGTTGATAATGAACTCAACCCTGTCTGGAATGAGGTAACTTCATTATTTTACGATTTTGTTTCACTGGATAAGCTCTGTCTGATTGCTCATCTTTGGTCAGAGGTTAACCCTTCCATTTGGAAGGAGAATCTCTGCCATTTCGCCCTCACCCCGTCCATCTCCCTTTGTGGCCCAAAGACAGCAGAGCAGTTCAAGGAGACATAGCAGTGACATCTGTACAGTGGTGGTGTGGCAAATGGAGCCTGGATAGGGTGAGGAGGGTGGGGTTCTAGCCTGCTGCAGCCATGAGCTTGCTGTGCGACCTTTTCTGGTTATGCTGCAAATTAGAGCAAGGGGTGGAATTAGATCCTCTCCAGAGCCCCAGAAGGGAAACTCTGTAATTAAAACCATATCTGCATGTGATTAATTGAGTGTAATCCATGATACTTTGAGTGTCTGGAAGAGTAATGTATTTTTTTTATGTTGATAAGAGTAATACATACTTAATGTAGAAATTTTTAAAACTTCAGCTTTAAAAAATTACTTTTGATCCTACTATCCAGAAGTGACTGTTGTTAACATCTCGGAGGTATCAATAAATGTTTATTGAGTGAATATATTATGATGTTTTAAAATCAGCAAATAAGTATATAGTGAATACAGTTTCCTATCTTTTTCTTACTATTATATCCTGAGCATATACCTTTCTCATTCCATTTGAAAATCTTTTAATTACTTGTGTAATATTGTGTTGCAATAATGTAATTTATATACCTCCTCCCCCTGTTGACTTTATTTTATAAATGGTTCAGTGTTTAATATATTTATAGATATATGAAGTTTTAAATTCTTTCCATTGAGTAGGATTTTCCTTTGCTGACTAATTTTTGAAAAGCCTATCATCAACCCCACTGTTTTTCCAAAAGCTAGGTCAAACCTTTCTGGAAAAGTACAGTGGTAAATATCTTTGTTATTTTGCTAAGTTACCAGGCTGTGAAGACTTCCGCTTCACCAACTGCAAACCTCTTCCCCTGTTCCCCTCCTAACTAGTTTCAGTATCCCTATGAGATAAAGATTACTCATTCTCATTGGATGAGGCCAAGACTAAAAGTTTCCTGGTGCCTTCCTGAAAAGCCCAGCTGGTCTCATATAGGTTGAGAGGAAATTCCACTTCTGTAGTTTCACTGGAACCCAGAACACAGCCAGCTAGACTACCAGCTCCCTGAAAGCAGAGGCCTGTCTGGTTGATCCCTGTGAACACTATAGGATCCTAGCACCTCACACACAGCTCCAAGACTAAAAAAGTACATACATATATGCATTTAGTTGTATCCAACTCTTTGCAATCCCATGGACTAGAGCCCACCAGGCTCCTCTATCCTTGGAATTCTCCAGGCAAGAATATCGGATTGGGTTGCCATTCCCTTCTTCAGGGAACCTTCTTGATCCAGGGATCAAAAGTTGGGCCTCCTGCACTGCAGGCAGGTTCTTTACCATCTGAGCCAACAGGGAAGTCCAACAATTTAATTTCTTTTTTTTTTTTTTTAGTGGTAGCATACCACTTAAGTTTGTGCTCAATCCACGTGGCCAGTGGCAGAGAGGAGTGTGGTCACATGAGTGGGGCTGTTCTCCACAGGGCATCATCCGTCTCACACTATTTTGTTTCTGACACATTTTTTCTTATAATGCATATATGTTTATCAAGGAAATTTCCCAATTGAAATTTTATAACTGAAACCAAACCTAAATGAAATGCCAATCCCAAACCCATTGCGGTTGGTGGGCATCTTCTAATATGACCTGTGAGATGCCTCCTCCATCTATATCAAACCATAATCAGGAACTGCTTTACTGAATTCATTTATTACATACTTAAAGGCATCAGTGGTGCTAAGTTGATTTCTTTCTTTGTTTGTTTTAATATTTACCCTTAGAAAGTAGTTTACTGCTTTAAGATGAGAGACTTGCCTGACCACAGCACTGACTGAGGTGGGGCTTAAAAATAAGGGGCTGATGCAATTCAGAAAATGTTTTCTTAGATTTATTCATCTCTTTGTTCACTAGTAATATGATTAAGAAATGAAAGTAATTTAAAATTAACCCTTAAAGAAAGCATTTTTCATTTACAGATTTCATTCTATTCATGTGACAGTTGTGGTAGGCTTTAAGTCTAGATCTCTGCCCATGAGATGGATTTGGTCTTGTTCAAAGCCAAGAAGGCTAGAAAATGGGGAGCTAGGAGAAGCTACCAGGCCCTCTGAGGCTAAGCCTTCTGAGGCTGAGTCTGGTTTGCTTTCCCACAAGTCTCAGCAGCTTTCAGGTTCAGAATTTGATCACTTCTGTCTCACTGTAGAATTGAGTACTTGAAAAGATTGTCATTGGTGAAGATGAAACAGTGTTTATTAAAATAGTATTGGTGCATCTTATTATATTCCCAGATCCTTTTAACAGACTTTTTGTCTTCATAACCTTTCTGTGGACAGATTTTGGAGTTTGACTTGAGGGGTATACCGCTGGATTTTTCATCGTCCCTTGAGATTGTTGTGAAAGATTTTGAGACAATTGGACAAAATAAGTAAGTTGATTTTGATTCTTTTTGTCATTCTACATATTGTTGTACTATTGTTTGTTTTTGTTGAAGGAAAACATCTTTAATAACATAATGTTTCCAATATCATTGTGCTTTAATTCTGTGCACCGACCCCCTTCCCACTTATGAGCCAACATCAGACGTAGCTAATCAATCACTATGATTGCTGTATTCCTGCTGCTGCTAAGTCACTTCAGTCGTGTCCGACTCTGTGTGACCCCATAGACAGCAGCCCACCAGGCTCCCCTGTCCCTGGGATTCTCCAGGCAAGAACACTGGAGTGGGTTGCCATTTCCTTCTCCAATGCATGAAAGTGAAAAGTGAAAGGGAAGTCGCTCAGTCGTGTTGGACTCTCAGTGACCCCATGGACTGCAGCCCACCAGGCTCCTCCGTCCATGGGATTTTCCAGGCTGTATTCCTAAGAGGTTGGAAACATGAAGCCACCGCTAGTCTATCCAACTTGTATCCAACAGGTGCTTACAGAGAAACCTGTTCACACTCCTGCAGTTTCTTTGTTAATTACATGTAGGCACTGATGGTTATCCAAACTGTACCTTTATTGGACACAAAATCATTTCTTCTTCTGTTTACGTGTGCCCCATGTACATCTCATTCAAGTTCTCTTTCCAGCACTGCTTCCATTTTAATGTCTCACAAATTGAAACCAGATTCCTTGTCTTACTGCCTCTACCAGTTTCAGACGGGAAAGAATCATGGTAGTGATCAGGAATGGTTCAGAGTGTCATCTCCTGGGTAAGGGTGAGGTTCCCATGGGATAGAATGACTCCAGTAAATTCATTCCAGTCCTTGATCTAGACTTTGGCCTTAGACTCGGAATGCAGTCTTAGGTTATAAATTCAAATTAACTAAGCTCAGTAAGAATTGTTGAATTCTGAAACTATAATACTTGTTATTTTCCAATGGAAATTAATTGCCTGGTTGAGGAGGGCATTCCTGCTCTCTGATTAATAAATTTAAATTTTTAAAAAAATTTTATATTAGGGTATAGTTGGTTTACAGTGTTAGAGTAGTATAGTTGACTTACAATGTTAGTTTCAAGTGCACAACAAAATGATTAAGTTATACATATACATATATCTATTTTTCAGACTCTTTTCCCATGTAGGTTATTACAGAGTATTGACAGAGTTCCCTGTGCTATACAGTAAGTCCTTGCTGAGCATCTGTTTTAAATATAGTAGTGTATATATGTTAATCCCAAACTCCTCCTTTACCCCTCCCCATCTCCCACCTTTACTCTTTGGTAGCCATAAATTTTCTAAGTCTGTGAGTCTATTTCTGTTTTGTGAGGAAGTTCATTTGTATCATTTTGAAGATTCTACGTCTAAGTAATATCATACAATACTCTCTCTGATTTACTCAACTTGGTATGATAATCTGAAGGTCCATCCATGCTGCTGCAAATAGCATTATTTCCTTCTTTTTAATGGCTAATATTCCACTGTATGTATGTACCACATCTGCTGTGTTCATTTGTCCCTGTCAGTGGACGTTTGGGTTGATTCCATGTCTTAGCTATTATACAATGAACACTGCGGTGCGTGTATCATTTCAAAGTGTGGTTTTCTCCAGATAGATGCCCCGGAGTAAGACTGCTGGATCATATGATAGCCCTATTTTTGTTTTTTTTTAAGGAACCTCCATACTGTTCTCTGTTGTGGCTATACCAGTTTACATTCCCACCAACCATGGAGGAGGCTTCCTTTTTCTCCACACTCCCTCCAGCATTTGTTATTTGTAAACTTTTTGATGACGGCCATTCTGACTGGTGTGAAACGATATCTCATTGTAGTTTTGATTTGCGTTTGTCTAATAATGAGTGACATTGAGCATCTTTTCATATGCCTTCTGGCCATCTGTTTGTCTTCTTTGGAGAAATGTCTATTTTCCTTCATGTCATATCACATGGGAAACCAAGTTACTCTGTATTGTTGATTATAAGACATCATTGCCTGTAAGATGTACTGTTAGTAACAGGATTGGGGGAGAGGGTAAGAAGCCTGATATTAAATGCCCGCATCAGTTGAAGAAGCATCCCAGTGTTTAGTAACGTCAATTTATTTTCAGATGTATGTCTTAGCCTCGTGTACATTCGGTATGATCAGAAGACTGCAATGAGAGCAATAAATTAGAATAAATTAGTTGAGATAGGGTGACTATATACTCTGATTTACTTTGGATAGTCCTGGTTTACTATCCCAGCACAATGATTTATGATGTCCCTTTTGCTGTCAGCAGTGACTTGGGTTGCACAGAAAGATACGTGGTCATCCTAGTCATTGGGGTCTTCTGCTTCCTGGCATCAGGCTGATAGCCTGGACAGTGCTTTGATAGATAGTACCTATGTCACTTTTCACAAAATCCTTTCTCCCATGTAGCATTGCTGACCATTGCCTCTTGTGACCGACGCATTTTTTTCCCCCACCTTAAGCTACATAAATACATTTTGGCAGGTTTTGACCCTACTCTCTTAGATCAAAAAACATTCTAGCTTTTTAAGGTTATGCTGTACATCTCAGCTTTGAAGCAAGTATGTGATTTTCTAGCCTCACCCCAACTCTCCGAGGACAGTTTTATTTCACTGATTTCAAAGTTCTAGGAAAGCAAGTAGTTGAGCCTCACTATAACCTTCTATCTATTACTAATGGTCCTTTCTCTTCTTTCTTCTCCTCTTTCTGCAAGTGGTACCACTGTGTATATTCTAGACCAGCCCTCTCCAGTAGAAATATGTGCAGGCTGCATGTGTAATTAAAAATTTTCTGGATTTCCCTGGTGTTTCAGTGGTTAAGAATCCACCTTCCATTGCTGGGAACATGGGTTTGTTCCCTGTTCGGGGAACTAAGATCCTGCATGCTGCAGGGCAACTAAACTGTGTGCTGCAACTAAGACCCTACACAGCTAAAGAAATAAATATTAAAAAAATTTTTTTTTCTAGTAGTCATGTTATAAAACAAAAAGAAACAGATGAGAATTTTAATGCTATATTTTAACTGAATATATCCAATATTAGCATTTCTATATGTAATCTATATTTTAAAAATTGAGACATTTCACATACATATTTCCTTATTAAGTCTTTGAAATCCAGTGTGTATTTCACACCAACAGCGCATCTCTGTCCAGACTAGCCACATTTTAAGTGTTTCCTCACCACCTGTGGCTGGTGGCCACCAGAGTGGTGGAGAGTGACCACTGGCCTCTAAACCTCAGTCAGGTCTGTCTGGATCTTCTGCCTTTTACCTCCCATCCAGTCTGTTTGCCAGATCTTACTTTCCTTTCTTTCTGCTGTGCCATGTGCCTCTTACTTTTGGTCACACCTAACAGCCTGGTTCAGGCCTCATTACTTTATGCTTCCTCTATTTTAACATGGCAGTAAAGCCTGGCAGGCTGGCCTGAGAACTCTCATCTGTTTGAAACAAAGTTGTTGCTTTCCTGAATGTTACATACTTGGGAGAGAGAGAGAGAGAAAAAAAAAAAAAGACAAATATATGCTGCTGCTGCTGCTGCTAAGTCGCTTCAGTTGTGTCCAACTCTGTGCAGCCCCATAGATGGCAGCCCACCAGGCTCCCCTGTCCCTGTGATTCTCCAGCCAAGAACACTGGAGTGGGTTGCCATTTCCTTCTCCAATGCATGAAAGTGAAAGTGAAGTTGCTTAGCTGTGTCTGACTCGTAGCGACCCCGTGGACTGCAGCCCACCAGGCTCCTCTGTCCATGGGATTTTCCAGGCAAGAGTACTGGAGTGGGGTGCCAGTGCCTTCTCCGGACAAACGTATGAAGAAATATATAATAGATCAGGTCCTCTGAAATGCTGTAATCTATGGAGAAAACTGTCGTAGCCCAAGAATAAAACTAGAGTTAAAGGATAGTTACTGAGAGTGGGGGAAAGTTTTAAATGAGGTGGTAATAAGGTGGCACTTGAGCAGACACCTAAACAAAGTGAAAGAATGAGCCATGCAGCTTTCTGGGGGAAAGAATATTCTTGGCAGAGGGAAGAAGGCGTGCAAAGGCCCTGAGGCAGAAGTGTCGTTGGGGTATTGGAGCAAGATCAGGAGGTCAGAGGGCTGGGACAGGGGAAGGAGATGAGATCAACAAAGCCACAACATACCTGGCTTTGTTGAGCCACAGTGCAAGCTTTGGATTTCATTGCTAGCAGGATGGAAATCCACTAAAGAGGACTGAGTGGAATCTAACTTTCATTTTTAAAACATTGCTTAAGCTTTCTGTGGGAGGTTGGATGTAGGAATCAGTTAGGAAGCAGGGAAAACAATACTGGGAGAACACTTATTTTATAGCTGTTGAAAACACAGGGGCCTCTTGGATGACAGCAGGGCAATGTTTTAGGTCTGTTTGTCCAAAATATTTGTGTATTTTGGCCTCGTGTTTTCAGCTAGGCTTTTCTACTAAAGATCTGGCTTTGGGACTGTGTTCACTGCTCTTCTTCACCTAGAAGCACTGGGTGGGGGCAAAGGATTATAGGAGTAAGGCACGTCCTGCCTGCAGACTTTCCTGTTGCCAAGGAGACCGACTATGTAAACAGAGCTCTCTTTCAGAGTCTGCAGCCCCCGGGGCATGTAAGCAAACTGCACTGGAGCCTACACCCACAGGAACTGGACCGGGCAGTCTGAGCCCTCACAGCGCTGGCGCATCAGCAGTGTCCCTCCCCAGGCGTAGGGAGCTGGTGGGGCTGTTCTGTGCTTCCCTCCCCAGGCGTAGGGAGCTGGTGGGGCTGTTCTGTGCTTCCCTCCCCAGGCGTAGGGAGCTGGTGGGGCTGTTCTGTGCAGACTCTGTTCTTCCTCATTTTATGGTCATCCAACCAGCCTTGTGAACTGAAAGAAGGTGAGGGAAGAGCCAGAGGAACCCTTGGTCACATGATGAACATGAAATGGTATATTTAGCTGAAATGTCAGAGTGGAAGGCTTTTCCCAGCAACTGAAGAATGAGAGTTCCCTTTGCAGACAGGCAATGTGGCTGTCCCTTAATGAACCCTTCAAACACTTTATCCCACCAGTTCCTCACACACACACATGCAGTTTTTTTCTCAGAGAGGTTTAGGCATCTGCTCAGGTCACACAGCAGGTGTGTGGCAGGTTTGTTCTTAACTTTTATAGCCAGACCTGTACTCTTGACTTTTCCATTATACTGACAACCTCTGACCACCTAGAGGAGCCAAAATGTAGGTGGAATGATTATCTTTTACCTTTACATAGCTGTACTATGAGGCTGGCAAAATCTCAGTTCCTTGAGCAGGGATTGAATCTGGGCCACTGGAGTGAATGCACTGAATTCTGACCACTACGGAGCCCCCTAGCTTAAATTTTTCTAATCTTGCCAAAAAAAGAAACCCCCACTCATTATCAGAAGATTGGTACCTCCTTCCTAGGTAAGAGTTTAAGCAGTCATTTCATGCTACTGAATAATAAATCACTTAAGCTCATTCCCTACAAGATAAGTTCAGAGAAGGTATCTCATCTCATGTGATCTTCACAATGACCTTGAGAAGTGGAGATGAGACCTGAGGCTCAGAAGGGTTGAGGCTGAGACCCTGATCCCTTGACATCCTGACCCTGCTGGCACTCCACTTGGGTTTGTAAAGAAAAATCGTCTTCAGGAGCCTGGAAATGTAGGACTGAAAGATACTGACACGTTTTCAGATCAGTATGTGTGCTGCTCATGCCAAGATGATGTAGCAGGGACCAGGTTTGCCCTCTCAGCTGACACAATCAAAAAAGTAGATGAGATTGCATGCTGCAGTGGCTTCAGATGCTGGGCACTGGCAGCACAGGGCGGTGACCCCCAGAAGGGGGGTGAATGGGCTGAGTTCCCTGAGTGACCTGGCTTCTGGCCTGGAGAGCATTTCCAGGCTGCAGTGCTAAATGGGCAGATCCTAGCTGTCTTCCAAATTGAAGAGGTGCAGGTGGGAGTCTAGAGTCATACACACAGCCATGTAACGCACACACACCCCCCCCACACACACACCCACCCACCCACCCACACCCACACCCACACCCACACCCACCCCCACCCCCCCACACACACACCCCCCCACCCCCTTCTTAAGGTTTGCAAAGGGTTCCTCTAGACTCTTCAGATGAGTACTGGTCAGTGAGGCAACTACCCGAGGGCTGAGGACAGTTAATATTCCCACCATCCGGAGTGGGAAAACCTCCTAATTCATGAGCAGTAGGTAGTAGTCTGGGAGGAAATGGCAGCCCACTCCAGTGTTTTTGCCTGGGAAATCCCGTGGACAGAGGAGCCTGGCGGGCTGCAGTCCTCAGGGTCTCAAAGAGTCAGACATGACTTAGCAACTAAACAACAACAAGGTACTCAGAAGGATTTTACCTCAGTATTGTGAAGAAAAAACACAGAAAAATCATTATTAAACAAATGCACTATTAGGGTATTATCAGTAGGCGTAGACAATGAAACAGGTATTATATTCTACAGGTTTGGGAAGGTAGCTTGAGCATGTAAAGTAGAGAAGGGCAAGATGTATTGAAATCCAAACTGAATGGGTAGAGATGCTAATTACAATGTCTGAGATAAAATGACCATAATTATCTAAAAGTCTGCGTTTCTAGTACTCTTTTTTCCCCTCCATATGTGTGTACTTGTACATTCGAAACCGTCACATATACCCCCACACAAATGCAGTGCAAAGTTGGTGACATCATCCGAAAGTAAATCATCTGTTTTGCTTATGTGTGAGAAGGAGATAACAACTTCACAATATATCTAAGAGGAAATTTACCCAAGTTCTTGCATAAGAAGTGATGGAGACAAGTGGTCAGCTGTGTGATCATGAGATTAGTTTGGATGTTGGCTCTGCTACCTACTGGTTGGGTGGCCTTTGGCAAGAGTCTTTATTGTTATAATGGTTGCTGGATTACTTCCTCAATAAAGGGCAAATTTAATATAATTAAGAAAAACATAAATTTCATGATGAACAACATAATATCCAATATCTATTATGGGCCTACCATAGACCAGGAATTGTGTTAAAACTTCTCCACACATTTGGTTTAAATCTTTATAATGACTTTCAGTCAGACAGGCTTATTGACATCTTAAAGTTGAGGAAAATACGGCTCAGAGAGGTTCACCAAGTTTCTTGAAGTCACCCAGCTCTTTAATTGGAACCACATGGATTTAACTTGATAAATCCGGAATTTAACCTCAGACCTTCCAAGGTTTATTTCCTGTGTATGTGTGTTTGGGTGAGGGCTAGGGTGCCAGGATGTGAAAGTGAGAAAATATCATAAATAACACACACTCACAGGGTGGTACTTAGGGCTATAGAATTAGAAAAAGGGTAAGCCTGGGCTATGAAATATACTGAGTCCCTAGGCAAGGGTATTTTTGTGTTTGTTTTCTGTTGTTTTTTTCTTAGAGAAAAGAGAAAAATTGCAGTTTGGAATGAAATTAATTTGATGGGACAGTGTGGTATTGCTTATGAGAAATTTTTGTTTTCTGATGTACAGAAGACCTTGTGTTCAAGCTTTCAGTACTTTTATTTCCCCTAATGGTGAGACTGGCTTCTGCTGTTGCCACGTATAAACCTGGCAGGGGGATTTATTGAGGCTGTCCCCGTGACCTTTCCATTTCCCCACTGTGGTTGTTGAGAAGGGTTTAGGTAGCTTCTAGAGTAGCTACTGAGGCTCTGTAAAAATCTAAACTGGAGGCAGATGTTACTTGAAACATAATTCCCAATTCTGATTTCTTTTGACCTCTGTGTTTTCAATGAAGCAGCAGAGCTATGCAAAGATCAAAGCTGGTTTGGGCTGGCTGGCTCGCTCTAGGTGCTGGAAAGGCTGAACCCACTGTTTGGGGAGACCAATTAAGCAGCTGCCGCAGCCCTACTGGCATCTGTTACCATCTTGCAAGTAAATAGAGGTGGATCACAGCCCTGGAGAAAAACACCCAGAGAGACTGAAAGAAAAAGGCATTTCATAATGCCAAGAGCTGTAATTATCTCCTAATGGTACTTGGAAGACTATCTCTTAGGAGAAGAAGCTTTATAACCTATAAATCATTTGCAAGATCATTGGACTGTCTTCCGTGATGTATCAATTTATTCATTCAACAAATGTTTGGTAATGCCTGCTGTGTCAGAGACTGCTCTAGATACTGGGGTTCTACATGCCTTTCATGGGGCTCACATCTGAGTGGAAGACACAGACAATAAAAAATAAATTCACATATAGTTTATCAGATGGTTGTAAGTGTGATGAAGAAGAATGAAGCAGGGGAAACAGGGAGAAAAGATAGGGTAAAGTGTGTTTTTGTGTGTGTACATGTGCTGGTTTAGAAAGGCTTTTTATATAAGGATTATTCTGGGGTCTGTTTTATAATGAAATGTCTTATGAGACCTATGGCTTTAAAAATTCATTCTGATTCCATTATTTGGGTTTTATGAGAATTCGGCTACAGCTGAAATTTACTTCCTGTCTAACCCTGAAAATAAAAATTGTTTTCCATGCAGATTCACGGTATATATAGCATTGAGGGTGGGGAGGGAGCTATTTGATGTACATAAGAGAAAGGATTAGTTTTAAGAGTTTTGCACAGTGATTGTGTAGAAATGGCTATGGGCAGTTACGAAGGATTTTTATCTGTTCATTCATGCCTTCATGCCTGCCTGGCCCACACTCCACGTAGAAAAACCTGCCTCCCTGTGCTTTATGCTGTGCATGAGTCCAGACAAGCTTTCCCTGTAAGCACTGATTTGGAGTTGTGTGATTTTTAAGATCCCTTTTTTTAGAATAGTATCTGAAATAATAATGAAAAGCAATGTTAGCCACTTATTAGATCATCCCTTTAATCATTAATAATAGCACTGTTAGGTAGGAGCTGCCATCACCCCCACTTTGCAGATGAAAAAACTGAGGCTCAGAAAAGTTACAGTCTGTAGTACGAGGATGAGTCTGAATCAGTCAGCTCTGCTTAAATCCAAGTACTTAATCACTATGTTATGTTGCCCCCCTTTATAAGGTCCAAGTGCTTGACTGATGAATGATGAATGGATGGATAGATGAATGAATGAAAACTACAACCTTGGTTCTAATGGATGAGGGCATTAGGGACAGAGCCTGGGAGTTCCGCTGAACTCCAGAACAGGCACGCAGAGAGTCAGAACTTTGAGGATTGAATGAATAGCAGAAATTGGTCAGGAACAAATAGAAAAATAGCCAGTTACATCATTTATTCAAGAAGTAACTCTTGGACATCTTCTACACGCCAGGAATTAGGCTAGTTAACCCACCCCTGGCCTCATAGCCTCTCTGCCCTGGATGGCTTTGGGGAGGAGAGCTGGGCTTCTACTCAGCTCCTTCCCCTGTTAAAGTGACACCATCTGTAGAAAGGGCTATGATTCAGAGGGGCTGTCTCTGAATCCTGCAAATCCTACTGCAGCCTCCAGGCTAGGTCAGTGATTCCAGAATCTGGACACGGAGTTTGTGACGCCCCAACTCAGGGGGCTTGTGCATGGCTAGGTTTGGGAACCACTGCATGGACTAGGAGCTTCTAGGTTTTCTGAAGCCCCTGCCTCCTTGTGATGAGCAGGACAAAGGTCTCAAGGCCCTTAGACAGTCTCAGTGTGGAGTACGGAGGGGAAGCCATGGGAGGGTGCAGGTAACTAGGCCTGCCGAGTAGGTGTTGATGGAGTTCTGCTTCCTACTTTATTCCGTTAAATTATTGATTTCTATGTCCGTTTCTCAAATGTGAACCTGCATGGTCACACTGTATGGTTTTTAACAAAAACTGCACATGTTCCCCTTTCCCCAGATCTGGCTTTGCCAACTGCCTTCCCTGCCCCCCAGCCCTCCACCCACCCCTCCACCTATTCTAGACGATTGTTCCTCAAACTTCCTGGGTATGAGAATTAACAAAAGGAAAAGTGTGACTCAGGGTCCTGGGATTCTGGAACCGCCCTGCTGAGTCTGCTGCAGGGCAGCCACATTCTGAGGAACAGTTTTATGGGCTAATCCAGAGGGAAAGGGTAGGCTGGCTGGGGGACTCAGAGGGTTCCCCACAAGTGAAGTGGATGGGAGACCCGGCCAGGAGCTTGCCAGTGTTTCCTGTGATGGGATTGGCTGCCATGGCTGCCCATCTGGTAGAAAGCAAGGTGTGGGACTTGGCTGTCCCACCTTTTGGCTCAGGGACCAAGGGAAGAGCTTGACTGATACCGGCCAGGGCGGGGAGAAGTGTGTGGAAGGAAGCAGAGCCAGCTGAGCATCCCCACTGGCCTTCCCAGCCTGGCTCACATGACAAAGGCCAGCTGGCAGAGAGCCCAGTGCCTCAGAGGGTGGGCAGGTCACGGTCCTACAGGAGACCAGGGGGCTATTCAGAAAAGTGTTTGTCCCTGGCCCAGCTGGGGCTTATCATTCCCCCTAGGAGGACGGAAAGTTGGAGTTCTGCAGCCCCAGGGAGCAGAAACAGTGTGTGATTTACTTTCCAGCCTCCAACTTATTTTTCCTTTCCTTCATGAGGGAATTTCCAGTAAACCCTCCTATGCTGTGGCCTAGTGCACAGAACAGCTTGCTAGATGTGAGCTCCCCTGATTAAGAACTCGGCCAGCAAAGCCCTTACTCACCGCAGTGGCATGCGGCTGTTAACATTTGCGTTCAGGCCAGCGGGGAGAATGTTTTCCATTTCTTTTTTAAACACACTAGACTCAGTTTTAACAAGAAAGAAAAAAAAGTTCTTGACCAACACTTGCATGATTGAGTTGACTGGTTTAAACTCTTTATTTTCCCCAAACCTAACATCTAACTTTCAAGTAGTCGCTTCTATGGCTTAGAGTGAGTTTGATGTCACATAGAGAACCAACAACAAACTATATGAGCGTTCGTGGGCTGAAAGGAATAGGAGCAGGACTGGTTCTTCATTTCAGAGTTCATCTGCTGTCTATTAACTCCACAGGGAAAGGGGAGCCTTGAGATTCTTTCACTATAAAGTTTCTTTTTGAGACGTGGTCCATCTGTTTCAGTGTTGGCTGGAGTCAATGGAGGAGACTCTTATTGTTCTTTGAAAACAGAGGACAAAGTTTCCTTATTACTGTCACACCATAACATTTTAGCATATTTATAGCATTAGTAATATGAAGGAAAAAGGGTTTGGGGTTTAGTGTCACCTCCTTTAAAGGAAATTGGCTTGTGGTCTGACTGAACTGTTCTTATTCCCTGTGTAGGAGGCCAAGTCATCGTTTCCCAGTCTCTCACTGTATTTTGTATCCAGGCAACATCACAGGAAACAGGCCAGGCCAGCCTTGCCTTCAGAGTCCCTTAGAGTTCAGACTCACTACAGGGGATGTGTTCTTCAACTTACACTGAAATCTCTTAGAAGTTGTAATTCTTCAGCTCACTGTACTGTGAAAAATATTTGGGGGATTAAAATCTTTCTAGGCTTTCATCTTAACATACACCATCTTTATTGCATAAAAAGAAATGTAAGATTTCTTTCACATCTCCTTCCCCCAGACCCCCAAATTTTATGATGAAAGAATTATAAAATTATAAGGTTATAATTATAATTATTATAAGAATTTTATGATGAAAAAGCAAATCTTAAGAAAGGAGACTAAAGGTTCCTGGAGGAAGGAATTGTGGTCAGACTTTGTGATTTGCTGAATTTTCATTCCATTCCTGGTCTGTTATCTGTTCCATCCTTTACACCCTCTCATGGGGAAGGAACAGGACCAGATATTGGATGAGTCAGAATGGAGGCTGCAAAACCTTTCAGGGCCATAAAGGGCCAGCAGATGGCTTTGTGTTTTAGGCAAGCCTGCTCTCCCCAGTTAACCCCAATCCCATCACTCCTTACTGTCTTATCTAACACTCACTGTATTCCACATTTCTGTTACTGGCCTCACCTTTCCTCCTGACAACTCTGTGGGAATCTACATTTGACTCCTGATGTTATAGGCCAATACCTGTGAAGGCAGAAAGCTTGCCTCCTATTCTGGATTGTTCATTATGGAGATATTCTAGGTATTTTCCACCCCCCACAAATCAGCAAACAAAGGCTTTAAGAGAAATATATAACATGAGATAGTTTTCTGAATACACATACTTAGGAACATCGATGGGGCTTCCCTGGTGAGAGAGTTTTCTGAATACACATACATAGGAACATTGATGGGGCTTCCCTGGTGGCTCAGACAGTAAAGAATCTGCCTGCAATGTTGGAGATCCGGGTCGGAAAAATCCCCTGGAGGAGGGAATGGCAACACACTCCAGTGTTCTTGCCTGGGAAATCCCATGCACAGAGGAGCCTGGTAGCTATAGTCCATGGAGTTGCAGAGAGTTGGACAGGACTGAGCAACTAACACTTTTCACTTTCACTTTAGGGGCATTGATGTGTAAGCCAGTAGCAGACTTCCAGAGCTAAAAAGGGTCTGAGGAATTATTTCAATCTACTGATTTGCAGATAATGAAGAGGGCTCAGATTTGGGTGACTTAGCCAAGATCTCAAAGGAAGTTGTGACACTGAGGTAGGTCTAGAACAGGATTTGTTCAATCCAATGGTTCTCAACCTGTGATGTTTTCACCTATCGGGGACAACTGACAATGTTATAGAGATGCTCTAGTAGGTAGAGGCCAAGGGTGCTGAACACCTGACAAGGTACAGGACAGTTCTCTCAAACAAAGAATTATCCAGTTCAAGTTGTTAGCAATATTCAGTTTAGTCACTCAGTTGTGTCCGACTTTGTGACCCCATGAACTGCAGCACAGCAGGCCTCCCTGTCCATCACCAACTCCCGGAGTCCACCCAAACCCATATCCATTGAGACGGTGATGCCATCCAACCATCTCATCCTCTGTCGTCCCCTTCTCCTCCTGCCCTCAATCTTTCCCAGCATCAGGGTCTTTTCCAATGAGTCAGCTCTTCACATCAGGTGGCCAAAGTATTAGAGTTTCAGCTTAAACATCAGTCCTTCCAAATTAACACCCAGGACTGATTTCCTTTAGGATGAACTGGTTGGATCTCCTTGCAGTCCAAGGGACTCTCAAGAGTCTTCTCCAACACCACAGTTCAAAAGCATCAATTCTTCGGTGCTCAGCTTTCTTTATAGTCCAACTCTCCCATCCATACATCACTACTAGAAAAATCATAGCCTCGATTAGACGGACCTTTGTTGACAAAGTAATACCTCTGCTTTTTAACATGCTATCTAGGTTGGTCATAACTTTCCTTCCAAGGAATAACCATCTTTTAATTTCATGGCTGCAATCATCATCTGCAGTGATTTTGGAGCCCCCCAGAATAAAGTTAGCCATCTATTTGCCATGAAGTGATGGGACCAGATGCCATGATCTTAGTTTTCTGAATGTTGAGCTTTAAGCCAACTTTGTCACTCTCCTCTTTCACTTTCAGTAAGTTTCACTTTCTTTAGTTCTTCTTCACTTTCTGACATAAGAGTGGTGTCATCTCCATATCTGAGGTTATTGATATTTCTCCCGGCAATCTTGATTCCAGCTTGTGCCTCTTCCAGCCCAGCGTTTCTCATGATGTACTCTGCATATAAGTTAAATAAGTAGGATGACAATAGACAGCCTTGATGTACTCCTTTTCCTATTTGGAACCAGTCTGTTGTTCCATGTCCAGTTCTAACTGTTGCTTCCTGACCTGCATACAGATTTCTCAAGAGGCAGGTCAGGTGGTCTGGTGTTCCCATCTCTTTTAGAATTTTCCACAGTTTATTGTGATTCACACAGTCAAAGGCTTTGGCACAGTCAATAAAGCAGAAATAGATGTTTTTTTTGGAACTCTCTTGCTTTCTCCATGATCTGGGGATGTTGGCAATTTGATCTCTGGTTCCTCTGCCTTTTCTAAAACCAGTTTGAACATATGGAAGTTCACAGTTTACGTATTGCTGAAACCTGGCTTGGAGAATTTTAAGCATTACTTTACTAGCGTGTGAGATGAGTGCAATTGTGCAGTAGTTTGAGCATTTTTTGGCATTGTCTTTCTCTGGGATTGGAGTGAAAACTGACCTTTTCCAGTCCTATGGCCACTGCTGAGTTTTCTAAATTTGCTGGCATATTGAGTGCAGCACTTTCACAGCATCATCTTTCAGGATTTGAAATAGCTCAACTGGAATTCCATCACCTCCACTAGCTTTGTTCATAGTGATGCTTCCTAAGGCCAACTTGACTTCACATTCCAGGATGTCTGGCTCTAAGTGATCACACTATCGTGATTATCTTGGTTGTGAAGATCTTTTTTGTACAGTTCTTCTGTGTATTCTTGCCACCTCTTCTTAATATCTTCTGCTTCTGTAGGTCCCTACCATTTCTGTCCTTTATTGAGCCCATCTTTGCATGAAATGTTCTCTTGGTAGCTCTAATTTTCTTGAAGAGATCTCTAGTCTTTCCCATTCTATTGTTTTCCTCTATTTCTTTGCATTGATTGCTGAGGAAGGCTTTCTTATCTCTCCTTGCTATTCTTTGGAACTCTGCATTCACATGGGTATATCTTTCCTTTTATCCTTTGCTTTTCACTTCGCTTCTTTTCACAGCTATTTGTAAGGCCTCCTCAGACAGCCATTTTGCTTTTTTTGCATTTCTTTTTCTTGGGGATGGTCTTGATTCCTGTCTCCTGTACAATGTCAAGAACTTCCATCCATAGTTCATTAGGCACTCTGTCTATCACATCTAGTCCCTTAAATCTATATTTCTCACTTCCACTGTATAGTAATAAGGGATTTGATTTAGATCATACCTGAATGGTCTAGTGGTTATCTCCACTTTCTTCAATTTCAGTCTGAATTTGGCAATAAGGAGTTCATGATCTGAGCCGCAGTCATCTCCCGGTCTTATTTTTGCTGACTGTAGAGAGCTTCTCCATCTTTGGCTGCAAAGAATATAATCAGTCTGATTTCAGTGTTGGCCATCTGGTGATGTCCATGTGTAGAGTCTTCTCTTGTGTTGTTGGAAGAGGGTGTTTGCTATGACCAGTGCATTCCCTTGGCAGAACTCTATTAGCCTTTGCCCTGCTTCATTCTGTACTCCAAGGCCAAATTTGCCTGTTACTCCAGGTGTTTCTTGACTTCCTACTTTTGCATTCCAATCCCCTATAATGAAAAGGACATCTGTTTTGGCTGTTAGTTCTAGAAGGTCTTGTAGGTCTTCACAGAACTGTTCAACTTCAGCTTCTTCAGCATTACTGGACAGGGCATAGCCTTGGATTACCGTGATATCGAATGGATTGCCTTGGAAACGAAGAGAGATCATTCTGTCATTTTTGAGATTGCATCCAAGTACTGCATTTCGGACTCTTTTGTTGACTATGATGGCCACTCCATTTCTTCTAAGGGATTCCTGCCCACAGTAGTAGATATAATGGTCATCTGAGTTAAATTCACCCATTCTAGTCCGTCTTAGTTCGTTGATTCCTAGAATGTCGATGTTCACTCTTGCCATCTCTTGTTTGACCACTTCCAATTTGCCTTGATTCATGGACCTGACATTCCAGGTTCCTATGCAATATTGCTCTTTACAGCATCGAACCTTGCTTCTATCACCAATCCCATCCACAACTGGGTGTTGTTTTCAACTTTGGCTCCATCCCTTCATTCTTTCTGGAGTTACTTCTTCACTGATTTCCAGTAGCATATTGTGCACCTAACAACCTGGGGTGGATGTTAATAAATTTCCATTCAAGTCTACACCAGCCCATTTTCTACTTCAGCAGTGTCCATCATGTGTTTTTTGTTTTGTTCTGGGACTTGTATATTGTTAATAAAGATTCAGGTCATTTAAGCTTTAGCAAAAGCAGATCAGTACATGTTCAATGTACAATATTATAATTTTAATCATAAAGTTAGGTTATGAATCATGGAAGCATGAGGAAGAAAATCCATTATGTTTCCATGTCTTTCAGGGTGAGTACCAGTTAGATAACTTTTAAACTTGTAGTTGTCACATTTTTCAGACTTGAACATTTTCTAACTTTAATTTTACTTTGTAGGAACAAAAATATATCTTCCAGGCTGTCATAATTGGCTACCAAAGTAAATAATTCCACTTGATTGATTTTTCCATCAGACATTTGACAAATGACATTTCAGTTTCTTATTCAAATTCCTCATTGTTGGGCTCTATTATTTTCCATTTATTTTTGATTGGAGGTTAATTACAATGTTGTGTTGGTTTCTGCCATATAACAATGTGAGTCAGCTATACGTGTACATACATCCCATCCATCTTGAGCCTTTCTCCCAGCCACCCACCCTATCCCGCCCCTCTAGGTCATTACAGAGCCCCTGGTTGCGCTCCCCGCGTTATACGGTGGTTTCCCACTTTATTCAGCCATCTCTGGGGTCGCACAGAGTTGGACACGACTGAAGCGACTTGGCAGCAGTAGCAGCAGCAGTGTATATGTGTCCGTGCTGCTATCTCCATTTGTTCTACCCTCTCCTTCCCCCACTGCGTCCACAAATCTATGTCTGCATCTCTATTCCTGCCCTGCAATAGGTTCATCAGTACTATTTTTTTCTATATTTCATATGTATGTGTTAATATATGATATTTGTTTTTCTCTTTATGATCTACTTCATTCGGTATAACAGGCTCTAGGTTCATTAACCTCATTTCACTGACTCACATTCATTCCTTTTTATGTCTGAATAATATTCCTTTGTATACATGTACCACTACCTCTTTAACCATTCATCTGTTGACAAACGTCTAGGTTGCTTCTATGACCTGGCTATTGCAATTAGTGCTACAGCAAACGTTGGGATTCATGTGTCTTTTTGAATTATGGCTTTCTCGAGGTATATGCCTAGTAGTGGGATTGCTGGGTCATATGGTAGTTTTATTCCTAGTTTTTAAAGGAATATCTATACTGCTTTCCATAGTGGCTATATCAATTTACATTCCCACCAATAGTGCAAGAGGGTTCCCTTTTCTCCACATCCTCTCCAACTTTTATTATTTTTAGATTTTTTGATGATGGCCGTTCTGACCATTGTGAGGTGATACCTCATTGTCATTTTAATTTTCCTTTCTCTAGTAATTAATGTTGAGCATTTTTTTCACATGTTGGCCATCTGTCTGTCTTGTATGTTTGGAGAAAGTTTTCAATTTTTTTTTCTTGTTATAAAAAACAAAACAAGTTGGCCAACCCCTTGGCCTACTGTCTTAAAATATGGAGAGAAGTTCATGAAAACTCACACCCTGTGGGGCTGAGGGAGACGTGGAAGAGATTTTTAAGCGCTCTCACTTTGTGTGATGATTCCCTGTTTCATTAGGTGGAAATGGAGTCCTGGACAGCCCCTTGTCCTCAATATATCAGGAAAATAAAAACCCAAGTGAGAAGAAAACATACTCATGTTAGAATAAAAAAGCAAACTAACATATTGAATGAACATACTTATCTGAAAAATTACTCTGTATAGGTCCCATCATTCTCAGCAATAACAGAGAACTAATTTCTATATTGACCTAAAAGGGCTGGAAAGTTCACTCTTAATCCTCTGGAAGCAAAATTTTTCTTTCCCATTGTCATTAACTGACTCTACTTGTGATATTAGGAGATGAGAACCCATCACAGTTGATTTAATGTTGTGTGTGTATTTGGTCCAAGTTGGTGCACTCTTCCACGAAACCATGTGCAAATGGTTCACATTGTTGAGTAAATTATGTGATACAGGGTGCCATCGCAATCTCTGGTCTTGTGCAGTATATCTATGAGGAGGGCATGGCAACCCACTCAAGTATTCTTGCCTGGAGAATCCCATACACAGAGGAGCCAGGTGGGCTACAGTCCATGGGGTCACAAAGAATAGGACATGACCGAGTGGCTAAGCAAAGCACAATATACCTATGCACAGAAAGTGAAGTCACTTATTCCGAGTCACTGGACATAAGTGCTTGGATGACAGAACCCAGATCTACAGTCTGGTCCAATTTCTGAGGTCTGAGTTGGGGAGGAGAATACAGATATATGTCAGTTTAAAAATAATGTCTCTATGTTGACATCAATTTTCACTTACTGATTTTTAAAAGAAAATGTTCTACATTGTTAAATACAATGAATATTTCTCCACAGGGGGAACATTCTTGAATTTGTTTTTGCCTGAAAGCCCAGAGCTTTTTTTAATTCTCAACTAGAGTTTCTTCACAATGGGTTTTTTGATATAAGGAATTTCTTCTGTCGTTTTGAAGACTTGATGTTCAGCTTTCTCATTTATTCTAATGTTATTCCATGCTATCATGTCTGCTATTGGTTGGTATTAAGTCACTGCAAATATAGACAAGATATAAGTAAATAACATTTAAAAATTCTTACCATGTCTATTTTCCTTTTTCAGTATCTATACTGAGAGCACACCCCTTGACTCTCTTTGCTTTTTGATTACCTTTCACAAAAGGGCTTTCCTGATAGCTCAGTTGGTAAAGAATCCACCTGCTATGCAAGAGACCTCAGTTCAATTCCTGGGTTGGGAAGATTCGCTAGAGAAGGGATAGGCTACCCACTCCAGTATTTTTGGGCTTCCCTTGTGGCTCAGCTGGTAAAGAATCCGCCTGCAATGCGGGAGACCTGGGTTTAATCCCTGGGTTGGGAAGATCCTCTGGAGAAGGGAAAGGCTACCCACTTCAGTATTCTGGCCTGGAGAATTCTATGGACAGTATAGTCCATGAGGTTTCAAAGAGTTGGACTTGATTGAGTGACTTTAACTCCCAAAAGGAACTCCTTCAATTCACCTACTCTCATATCATGTAATACTTTAAAACCCCCAATTTACAGACTGTATTCCACAGGTTACACTTTTGTATTGACTAACTCCCTGGGGGATGTGTGTTCGCTAAAATTTTTTTTTGATCATGTGTCCTAACTACAAAAATATGTTTCTTTCCTTCATTCAGTAAATATCTATTAATAAAAAAAAAAACTATGTCCCAAGCTCTGGGGTTAGAGTAATGAACAACAGGAAACACTTCCCAGAGCTTTACTCTGGTGAGGAGGAACACAAGTGTGCTTCTGCACCAGTATGTTGTGTGCACTGAGGCAGATGGTCAGAACCACAGTGAGATATCACTCAACACCTGTCCGCCTGGCCGTCATCAGAAAGACGGCAGGTCACAAGTGTTGGCAGGGATCTGGAGAGAAGGGAAGCCCAGGACGTTGCTGTAATTGTAAATTGGTGCAGCCTCTATGGAGAACAGCATGGAGGTTCCTCAAAAAACTAGAAACAGAGCTACCATAGGATCCAGCAAGTCTCCTTGGATATATATCCCAAAAAACGAAAATGAAAACTCTAACTCAATGAGATATCTGCACCCCATGTTTGTAGCAGTATTATTTACAATAGCCAAGATATGGAAGCAACCCTAAGTGTTCATCAGCCAATGAATGACTAAAAAAGATGTAGCATACACACACACACACACACACACACACACACACGCGCGCGCGCGTGCTCGCGCGCTCTCTCTCTCTCTCTCTCTCTCTCTCTCTCTCTCTCAATGGAATGTTAACCATGAAAGAGAATGAAATTTTGTCATTTGCACAACATGGACAGACCTAGAGGGTATTATGCTTAGTGAATGAAAAAAGTCAGACAGAAAAAGGCAAATACTGTATGTTATCACTAATGAATGAATAAAACTAATGAATGAATATAACAAAAAACACAAGAGGTGGATGGCTAAGTGGTAGAGGCTGAATATAATCCCTTGGGGTCTTGGAAGAGAGATAGGTACATACATCCAACTTTTGAATGATGCTCCATAGCATTTGATTAACAAGCTCCCCTGTCAGTAAACTAGCAACATATTTACACTTCAAGAAGGTCAACTTAGGATGTTTTTTTACAGTGGGCAGTTTTTTTGTTTTGTTTTTTGTTTTAAATTATTTATTTTAATTGGAGGCTAATTGCTTTACAATATTGTGGTGATTTTCTCCATACATCAACATGAGTCAGCCACGGGTGTACAGGTGTCCCCCCATCCTGAAACCTCCACCCACCTCCCTCCCCAACCCATTCCTCGGGGTTGTCCCAGAGCACCAGCTTTGAGTGCTTCATGCATCAGACTTGCACTGGTCATCTATTTTACGTATGGAAATATACATGTTTTAATGCTATTCTCTCATATCGTCCCATCCTCGAGTAGGCAATGTTTTAAATTTCCATTGCAGAAGAATGCCTAAATTTTGTCCTATTTTTCTCTCTCCCTGGATTCTTCAGGGCTTTGTCTCTCACCCACTGATTTCATTTGTGACTTGAAATTTCACAGGCATCATAGTGTGACTCTTGAAATGACTGCTTGCTATGGAGAAGTGATGGCTAATATGTGATTGCTGTCAAAAGATTCTGCTAAGGAGAGCACAAAATGGCCCACATTTCATTATGAGTGATTTTTAATGGTTACATATGAACAGTAAGAGAATTGGGAGGTCCAGTGAGTAAATGGAAATGTGCCTCTTATGTAGTTTACTGAGTGCTTTCTCTTTTCCCCTGCAGGTTAATTGGCACGGCCACCATAGCCCTGAAGGACCTAATGGGCGACCAGAGCAGATCACTGCCCTACAAACTGATCTCCCTGCTAAACGAAAGGGGACAAGAGACTGGGGTGAGGATTTCCCTCTTGTCGGATGGCTTTGAAGTGATATGGTTAAGCACAAAGATTCATTAAGAGTGACATTATAATTAGCTCACTACACACACAAACCTATTGTTTTTGAGATAAATAGGTGTATTTGCAAATGATATGGCCTCATCCTGTACTCTTACTGACAATACTGCAGGTTAGGTAAACTTTATTTACTGGGCAGAATGCTATAGCTTGAGGGGGACCCTCGCTTGGTACAGCTCTGTGCGTATTCACTGCGGTGTTAACGTTTGCATGGTGAGTGTAGCTCATGTGTCAGACGTACTTTGAAACGTTCTATAGAAGATAATTCATTAATATTAGACCAGAATATCAATATGTTCATATCATGATCTTTATAATTATGTTGGCAGCTGAATGTTTTCTGATCACAGCCTCTCTAAATCAATATACACTGATATTGTCTGATATGAGACAAGAAGAGAGAGAGAGACTTTCTGAAATGCGCTATAAAAAAATTTGACTCGAGTATCACAACTCTCAGATTTAAAAAAAAAAATTTATTTGTTTTTTGGTTGTGCTTTATCTTTTCTGCTATGCGGGCTATTCTGTAGTTGCGGCACACGGGCTTCTCATTGTGGTAGCTTCTCTTCTTGCTGAGCACAGGCTCTAGGGTGCACAGGCTTCAGTAGTCACAGCACATGGGCTCAGTAGTTGTGTTTCTCAGACTCTAAAGCACAGGCTTAGTAGCTGTGGCTCGTGGGTTTAGTTGCTTTGCAGCACGTGGGGTCTTCCTGGACCAGGGATCAAACTCATGTCTCCTGCATTGGCAGGTGGATTCTTTACCACTGAACCACCAGCTAAATCCCCTCAGATTTCTTAAGATTGCTAACAAGCACTCATAAAGCTTGCCTTGTTAACCTCTGATGCCTTCATTTTCCGAACAACTTATTTTGCGTGGGAGCCTGGGCAAATGGGAGAAAGTTTAAAGTAAAAGAGGCCCTTCCTGTAGGCAAGAATACATTAATGCCCACTAGGAATGTCAGTTTTGCTCGTCTAGCCTCCAAAACGTATAGGATTGCTTTCAATTAGCATTCTAATCATAAAATGTAAATTCAGAATATCAGCTCTCATCTATCTACCCAAAACCTGACTGAGAGAAATGATACTAAGGGTGTTACAACCTCACCAGAGCCATGACAGGCTCAGAGAGGTGCACTAGGCCAAAAATAATCCCTGAGTCTTCCAGGGCTTCCAGGGATGGTAACTCTGGCCAATCAGAGAGATGGTAACTCTGGCCAATCAGAGAGATGATAACTCTGGCCAATCAGAGGGATGATGACTGGCCAATCAATAAATACCAGGAAACCCCTGCAGCCAAGCAACCCTTGCCAACTCCCTGTCTTTGTTCTAAACTTATAAATGCTGCTATAAATCTGGGCTCCGGGCTCTGGTTCTACTCCGCTGTGTTGGGTGTGACGGGAGCCCTGGCTCGAGCTAGCAATAAACCCCTTTATGCCTTTGCATTGCTGTGGATGTCTTATTCTCTCAGTTTTGGGGACTCAGACACTGGGCATAACAAGGGAAGATGTTACAAGACATTGATGTTTCTGGGTGTTTTCCTTCTCTTTATACCAGGGAAGGAAAGAGTATGTAGAACCCTGAAATGGCAGAACTGTGGTGATTGAATGGAGTAAGGAAGTGTAAGGTCCTGGCCCCCTGGTATCTTCTCACCCCCATTAGGGGGCCTTCAGCACCTCAGAGAATCCTGAGGTTATCGGGAAACTACTGATGGCCTCTTGACCATTGATGGTCAAGCCATTCATGGACTCTTCTAGGGTTTGAAAGTTGAATTCTTGGATTAAGTTTGGCCGTTGAGCCCCTAATTGCATTCAGTGTTCCTATTGTTCACTTGTAGCCTTGAGACACCGTTCTTCCAATTCTGTATTTGCCAAGAAACTGCTGTCAGAGACATCATTTACTTTCCTGTTCAGTATCTCCCAGGTTATAGTTCCTAAGTTGGCAAAGAATGTGCTGATCCATGTGGGAATATTCACTGATGACTAGACAGGTGGGAAAAAACAGGGCAATACATAATGTGTGTGTGTGTTAGAGTTTACCAGGTGTAGCAGAAGTAACAGCAAATGAAAGCGTGGGAGATGCCCATTTAAATTTGAATTTCAGATAAACAATGAGTCATTTTGTATGATAGGTATGTCCCCAATTTTATGCCCTATATTTTATCTGATAACCTGGGTAGAGTGTGCGTGTGCCCCACTCTTATTTTCAAAGGACATCTTTTATTCTGAGATTTATCCTTCCTCATTTTTGCTGTTGAGATCCTTTATTTTGTGAAATGCTTATAATTGTAGATGGTAGTTGTGGGCATGCGTTTGACAAAATTAGTGACCCTATGTTGAGTCCCACTAGCAAACTCTTTTCAGATTTTATCAGTTCACTAAATATAAAAGTATAGGAAACTCTGCACTAAAATAATGATCCACATGAGAAATTTAACTCAGGTTTTTAAAATGGAAATAATTGTATTTCCTGTAATGAGTTTAGTGTGTTTCTTCCTTTCTGATAATGAAAGTTTATGTAACATTTTCTGTTCCTCTACTTGCCTTGGCTCCTAGCCACCTTGGGGTCATATTTAATGCAAGAGGAGTGGTACTTCCGTTCAGCTTTATATTTTGCATATTTGTTTCCTCTTTCATCAGACTTGTTTCCCTTTTTTGAACCCCATTTTATGAATCACGTTATTCTATAACTTTTCGTTAGCCACATAAAAATCTTTTTGGAGAGAAGTGTAAAAATAAATTTTAGTAATTAACAAAGATGTCAGTGAGCAAACAAAAACCTTAATCACTTAGAATGAGCCTCTGGGACTGTAATTCTGTGATTGGAGGCCATCTGCAGCCTAGGAAGGAGGCTCATGACAAGTTCATGCTTGCTCGTCACAACTTTCCTCCGGTTTATGAGGCTGCCCCTTAGCGGTAATACACTTGGCAACCGGTACTGGGTATCTGCTTTTACAGGTGTTCCCAGTTCACCTGGGCTCGCGTTTGGGAAGACGTGGAGGGTGTGTCACCCTTCTCTCTGTCTTCTCACTTTCCCATCCCCCTGCTCACCCCTTTGAAAACTTTCACTGCTGCCGAATTTATTTGTGTTGTGTCTGAAGCATTTTGATGCCCTGCACTGATTCTATCTGCAATGAATTTTTCTACCCAGGCAACAATTGACCTGGTGATTGGCTATCATCCACCTTCAGCTCCACATCCAAATGACCCCGGTGGGACCAGCATGCCAGGCACGGGAGGTAAGCTGACTCTCCTGAAGGCCCAGCCTATGCCTTTAGTAGGGGAATCTACTAAGGGGACACAAGGACTCACCAGGAAAGCTTTCCTTGTCACCAGACTCTCTCTGGGTTTCCCTGGTGGTTCAGTCATTAAAGAATCTGCCTGCAATGCAGGAGACCCAGGTTCGATCTCTGGGTTGGGAAGATCCCCTGGAGAAGGGAATTACTACCCAATCCAGTATTCTTGCCTGGAGAATTCCATAGACAGAGGAGCCTGGTGGGCTACTCTCCATGGAGTCACAAAGAGCTGGACATGGCTGAGCAACTAACACTTTCAGTATTCACTTTCAGGCTCTCTAAAACTCCCTGCCTGCCTAGACAGGGCCCCAGGAGGCAGGTGGAACTGCCCTGAATTGGGACATTACAAGAGTCTACCAAATACCCTTTAAAGGAGAAGAGACAGTGAGACAGTTCCTTGCTGTTCCTGAAATTCAGCCTCTGTACATGGGTGCCAGGTTAGAGAGTTTTGGATAAGTAGAAAAAAATAGCTTTATTGTTTTGCCAGGCAAAAGGGCCACAGCTGGCTAATGCCTCAAGACTGTGTTTCACCCTGGAGGAGGTAGTGAGGAGTCTCACAGTGTTCAAGGAGTGGGGTAGGATCAGCTCGTGGACATTCTCCTGATTGGTTGGTGGTGAGGTAATTGGGAGTCAGCCTTCTGGTTCCAACCAGTCTGGGGTCTATGTGCTTGTGGGCAGCTTCCAGTGAACTTCTTCCTCCGGGTTGGGGTTCCAGTATCTGCAAAACAGCTCAAAGGACGTGGCTCAGAATATTATCTATATAGTCCTTGAAGAACTAAAGGTCTTTGACTTTGCTTCATAGCTGAAGTATTATTATTTTATCTGGCTTTACTGTTCTTTCTTTTTGCATGTTCTCACTTCTCTGATGAAATTTATTCTTTAACTAAAGCTGTTATACAGACAAAAGGCAGGACATGAGTGGGGGTCTATTCTGGAAAGCCTCCTAGGTTCCTTCCTGGGTACCTGACCGAGCCGCCTCACAAGACCGCCCAGCACACGGACTTCAGCAGGAGGTCCCAGGCAAGGCTTTGCTTAGGGTTTGTAGCTTGCACCCTGGACGATGTCAGCTGGTTGCGAGTCTCTGGAGTGGTCTCTCCACATGTCTGCACCTCCTAAATGTGCCATCACCAGGCTGTGCGCTCAGTCGCCTGTCTCACGGGTTGGAACCCCTCTCTCCCCCTTGGCCACAACCCCTTCCCACCTCCCAATAGCCCCTCTCTCCTTTAACCAAGTGCTTCTGGCTGCACAACCCACCTTGTGCTCCTTGTTCTTGGATGTGGGTTGTGGGTCATTCAGGGTGCTGCTCTGGATGGGGTTGGGCCTCAGGGTAAATTTGGGGCTGCAGGTGGATGGACATCTATAAGACAGTCAGGCCTTTCACACAGCGGAGTCCGACCTCCTCCTGGTGTCTTTGCAGGGTGACATGATGCTTCACGTCTCTCTCGCCTTCTTCTGCCCGAAGGTGTGTCACCAGACGCCCCCGTCTCCCCAGCCTTGCCGTTCACCCCAGGAAGGGAGGGCCCACTCACCCCGCCACACCCACTGCCACCTGGACATTCTCCTTCCTGGAGGGGCGCCGAAACCCTGGTTCCTGCCAGTCTTGGCTCTCAGGACCTTTCTTCTCTGCATGTCTCAGAACTCAGCGCTTTGACCACCTGAGGGGTTTTCTCGGCAGCAGCACCTCCTTTCCTGCCTCGTAGCGTCTGTCCCCTTCCTGTGTGACTTTCTGTCTGCCTCAGCCTCATCCCAGCCATTGCCCCCACGTACCCACCCTGCAGATGGCTCACTGTTATGGTTTGGACCTATTTATTGACCCGGCAGTTGTGTGTTCAGCCTCAGTTACCTGGCTCCTTCCTCCTCAGAGACAGTTATGACTGACATAGCCCCTTACCTCTTATGAGGACGCCAACACATCAGCAACGCACTCACCCTCTTGCCAGTGGCACCTCGGGCAAGCTGCTTGGTCCTCTAACTCTCTCGGCCTCACACGGGCCTGGCAATGGCTCGGGAACGTCTGTGCCTCCCTTTGCTGTCACAGCAGTGATGACAGGTGCACCATGGAGGAAAGAGTGGGGTCCCGAGCAGCGCTCTGTGAGGGGATGGCCCGAGTGGCCCAACCCATTTCCTTCCCGCTGCCTCCACCGATGCCTGCAGTCATCAGCATTTGCTCTGGCCTGGGAAGGACAGTGGGTACTTTTTGGCCCAAAAAAGGCACCCCCAACTGGTGGGCTGTCTGCTGGAGCCACTGAATTGGGAGAGGCAGGGTGCCTTTTCTTACCCTGATATTTTCCCTAAGCCACTTCCTGTTTTCTGTTTCTTAGTTTCCTAAGGCTGCTGTAATAAGGTACCACAAACTGGTGGCTCGACCAATGGAAATGTGTCCTCTCTAGTTCTGGAGCTTAGATGGCTGGAATCAAAGTGTCCAATGGTGGGTTCCCTCTAAGGACTCTGTTCCATGTTTCTGTCCCAGCTTCTGGTGGTTGCTGCCAGCTCTTGGTGTCCCGTGGCTTGTAGACGCATCACTCCAGTCCCCACCTATCATCACATCATGTTCTCCCTGGTGTCTCACTCTCACATGGTGCTCTCTGTGTGTCCGTGTCCAAATTTCTCATCTTATTTGGACACCAGGCATTGGATTCAGTCCACCCTAATCCAGTGTGATCTCCAGTTAACTTGATTACGCCTGCAAGCCCCTATTCCAAACAAGGTCACATTCTGAGGTTACAGATGGGCATGACTTTTGAGAGGACACTATTCAGCCCTGTATAGTGAAAGTGAAAGTTGCTCAGTCATGTCCGACTCTTTGCAGACTCCCCTGTCCATGGAATTCTCCAGGCGAGAATACTGGAGCAGAGCCAGTATTTAGTGGAGCTGTAATAATGGAGTGAAGCCACTTCCTTCTCCAGATCTTCCCGACCCAGGGATTGAACCTGGGTCTCCCTCATTGCAGGTAGATTCTTCACTGTCTGAGCCACCAGGGAAGCCCCTGTATACTGGTAGATAAAAGGCAGTTTCATTGTCTTTATTCCATTTCAAGAGCCACGATAATGGGCCCTTTTGTGATACCCTTTTAGCTGGGCCTTTAGAGGGAGAAAAAAATGGCTCTGAGGTTCATTCAAGTAGAAAGCATATACTTATAGTTTATAGTGAACTAGCACCATTCTGAAGGAGATCAGCCCTGGGATTTCTTTGGAGGGAATGATGCTAAAGCTGAAACTCCAGTACTTTGGCCACCTCATGCGAAGAGTTGACTCACTGGAAAATAATCTGATGCTGGGAGGGATTGGGGGCAGGAGGAGAAGGGGACGACCGAGGATGAGATGGCTGGATGGCATCACGGACTCGATGGATGTGAGTCTGAGTGAACTCCGGGAGATGGTGATGGACAGGGAGGCCTGGCATGCTGCGATTCATGGGGTCGCAAAGAGTCAGACACGACTGAGCGACTGAACTGAACTGAGCACCACACAGATTCTTAGTATTGAATATTTATGGAGTAAAGAAACTGGTTGTTGGGTATTCTGATTTATTGCTCAGCGATGCAGTGCTGAGGGTGGTAAATTCTTCAAGATACAGCTTCTGCTTTCCAGGAACTTTCAGCCAGGTTTGGAGACAAGACTTTTCCTGAAGGTATAACATTGTGGATAACAGCAAGGGTTTCGGAGTCAGACTGGCCTAGGTTGGATTCTGTGTCTGTTGTTAATTAGCCATGTGACCTTGGTTAAGTCATTAGCCTTTCTGAATCTCTCTTTTCTTTTACTGTAAGGTGAGGAACATAGTAGTAAATCATGATGTGACTGCAAAGATTAAATGAGATAATGCATAGAAAGCACTCAGCCCAGTGCCTGTCATAGAGTAAGTCCTACGTGAATGTGGTCTTTATTTTTATTATTACAAAAAATAATTCTGGATGACTTGTAGTCATGAGCTCAGTCTTTATGAACATTCAAATTGTTTCTTCTAAAAAGCAGAGCTATTAGAAAAGAATGATCTGAGTCACACTGAGATGACTAAGTGCTTTCTTGTTAAATATCTGGAAAAAAAAAAAACGGATTGTGTCTTAGTGGACCAGGGAGATTTTGAGACTAAGCAGTTTACCAAGCTGTTGGGAGTATAGGCAGAGGTCCCATCTCCTGAGACAGACCCTTGTGAGTCCAAGCTCAGAAAACATGCCATTTCCCTGGAGCAAAGGCTGCTTCCTTAGCAATGAGAAAAGCACCAACTATTGAACTTTTAAACTCACTGGGGAGAAAACCCTTGGATCCAGACTCCCTTTGCCCGAGGCTCCTTTTCCTCATGGGTTGTCTGGGCAGCACTGAGCTCCAAAAATGCTAATGGACTGAGTCTCCCATCCTCTGAGGAAGCTGACTCCTAGCAGGTTCAGTGGCTGGTGGCCAAGATCTGCTTCATAAATTCTTTTTAATATCTGATACTGCTGGATAGAGATAGGAAATGAACCAGAACTTGGGACAATCAGGGAATTCTTTAAGAGGTTCATTTTTAAGGAAGGCTTTCTTGAGCCCTTAGTGTCAAAATGACAAAGGCTGCATACCCTGGGGCCTTGGTGGCTTAACTGAACATGTGTGGTGTCAAAAAGTCCACTTTTCTTTGTGTGCCTCTCGAGACTGTTCCTATGACAGAGGGGTGGGCTGACTCAGACCACAGGCTTGACCACAGGCTTGACCTTCTGAAAATTTGTTATTTTGCTGGCTTGGTTTGCCAGATGTCATTTAATTTGACTGGAGCCTACAGTCCCATGGCCAGAATAAACTATTTTTAAAATCTCACATCCATTTTTGAAGAACAGTCTGTTAAAAGTGTACATCCTTCAGTGCTAGCAGTGCAAAAAAATAAAAAGTAGCTAGACTTGGCTGCTTCAAATTCATTTCATTCCACAGATGCCAAAGTCATTTTGCTTGAAATTAAATTTAGTCCAGTTCAGAAAACATTTACTGATACCTGTCTGTGGAGCATACAGAAGAGAGAAAGGTATTATTTGCCACCAAGGAGCTTGTGTTTCAGTACAAAGGTAAGATGTAATTGTAGATCAGAGCTAAATATAATAAATTCCTCCAGGGAAGACGAAGCTAATTATTACATGGGAAACAATTTCTTAGAGAAAATACTTTTTCGGCTATATTTCAACTGTGTGTCTTTATTACTTAGTACAGCACTTGGAAAACCATGATTGGTCAATAAATGCTCAGTTGTTTGGGTGAATGAATGCATGAGTGAATGGTGGATGAGTAATATATGTGGTTTAAATTTTTGGTCAAGAAGGGCATTTTGGTGAACATCAGAGTATAGGCCAAAGTGACTGATACATTCAGAGAGTAACAAAAGGGAAGCAAGTTCCTGAGGTCTAGGAGTCCCAGACTGAGGATCTTTTTTTTTTTAATGGAATATTTATTTTAAATTAAAAAAAACAATTGTTGGCTGTGCTGGTCTTTGTTGCTGTGTGGGTTTTTCTCTAGTTGTGGCAAGTGGGGGCTACTTTCTAGTTTTGGTGTGCAGGCTTCTCATTGCAGTGGCTTCCCTTGCTGCGGAGCACGGGCTCTGGGGCAAGTGGGCTCAGTGGTTGCAACTCCCAGGCTCTCTAGAGCTCAGGCTTAATGGGTGTGGCACACGGTCTTAGTCGCTCCGTGGCATGTGGGATCTTCCTGGACCGGGGAGGTGAATTCTTTACCACTTCACATTGGCCGGCGGATTCTTTACCCCTGAGCCACCAGGGAAGCCCCCAGACTGAGGATGAATAGACCTTGAGGATCCATGGAAAACTTTCTGGACAAGGGACTGTTGTTCAGAGCTGCCCTGAAACATGACCAATGTGTTAGAACATCACTTGTAGGCACTCTTTCCATGATTGGGTCTCTAATTGGCTTTGTCCAGCAAATTGATTGTATTAGACTATTTCTCCCACTGAGGATATTTAGGAAAGTCAAACTGATCATAATAAACAGATGGTTCTTAAATTTTAGACACAGTAAAATCATCAGGGGAAATCTTTAAATGTACAGATTTCCAGGACCTGGCTTCAGAGACTCTAGTTTAGTTGATCTGAAGTGCAGTCCCCCCAGTCTGTATGGTTAACAGGAACTTCCAGGAGGTCCTGATGAAGGCTGATGCTGTTTTTGTTTTTTAAATATTGTTCATTTCAGTAATGTATTTGGCTGCACCATGTCTTAGTTGTGTCCCTCTGGATCGTCAGTCTCCCTTGTGGCTTGCAGGATCTTTAGTTGCGGCCTATGAACTCTTAGTTGCAGCATGTGAGATCTAGTTCCCTGACCTGAGATTGGATCCAGGCCCCCTGCATTGGGAGTATGGAGTCTTAGCCACTGGATCACCAGGAAAGCCCCTGAAGGCCGGTTTTGGAGCTCACGTTGAGAAGCCCTAGAGTTGAGCATTTTAATCTGGTTAATGTTATCTTGTCTGGACTCAGAGCTCTTGGACAGCATTTCCTAGATGGGCACACAGCATCCATCGATCAAAGGCAGATGCTGCCAGACTTTGCCTGCAAGCCCGTGTTTGCATCGCTGTTCAGTTGCAGACCTTTCTATGGTACCTTTGCTTTGGTCAATGTATTGGAACTATTCCATAAGATTCTCAGGGCCTATATAGTGATTTACCCCAAAAACCAGAGTGGAGAGAAATGAATTGCTCATGCTTGAATGTAGACATTTATTCTAGCATGTTAGATACCCAGAAAAGTTATTCAGCATTCCAGATAAATCAGCATGTCATCTTCAAAATATTTTCCTGCTTAAAATTTTAGTCTCTCCTGTTCTGCTTCATACTTTTAAACTTTCACTGATTGTATCATACCAACTCTTGGTCCTGATTTTGCAGTGATCTTTTGCCCAGGATAATTCTGCCTTAACCAGTACCACCATTTAACAAGACCTTGTCATGAGAAGCATAGTTAACATCACAGGCAGAGATTGACATTCTAGGACTCTGGAAAACAAGGTTGCTGTGTTTAGGAACAGGAAATAGTAAATATTGACCAAAAAAAAAAATTCATATAGAAAGGAGTCTCCATTAAGGAATGAAAGAAGATTAGCTGGGATGGTGACCCAATAAGTGCATAGGTGGAAAAGATGAGAGGCATGGAAAGTGTTTGGATAAAGGTGCTTGCTGGTCAGGATGGTCCCAGTCACCCTGATTACCTGTTTTCTCTGTGAAATAAGAAGTAAGGTCATTAGTTGATGGTGAGGAGGACAGAGCATTGGACACTTTCAAGGTAAAAGTAGGTGGGAGTTCGAAAGGGTAGAGGGATTTGACTTTCTTGGCCAATCAATGGCCATCTCAAACCAAGATTTAGGACAGTTTGGAGGTAGATGCCTTGGAAACATGGTACGATACCTGGTCGATCCTGAGTCCGTGGAAGGATTGAGATTATGAAATTAAACTGGCATTAGTCAGTAAGGTGTGTGTCCAAGTTCAGTTATCTTTGTGAATGAGTGTAGTCAGTGGAGAGTCAAATGAGCCAGGTGAATACAATCAAGGGAGGGACTGAGGGGCACCTAGAGGCGTGGCTGCCGTGTTAGATCCTATAACCTAAGGGGTTGGGAGAAAAGCAAGGGCATGAAGGAAGTGGGAGCAGGGCACATGGTGTAGCCCATAGCCTGTGGCAGCTGTGTGGCTGCCGACTAGGGACTGGAGTGCCAGAAGGAGCAAAGTGGAAAGATCTGGGAGATGGCCAGTGTAGTGGGTCGAACAGTGCCCCCTGCTCCCCAGTTCCAGTCTACACAGAGCCTCGGAATGTGAACTACTGGGGAACAGGGCCTTTCCAGAATGTAGTCTGTTAAAATGAAGCCATGCTTAAACAGACTGGACCCTAAAGTCAATGACTGGTATCCTGTGAGAAAAGATGAGGGCCCCTGGACACATGGGGGAGCAGGCAGAGACTGGAGTGATGCAGCCACGGGACAGGCCAGGAGCCACCCACTAGTAAGAGGCAGGGAAGGACTTTTCTCTAGAGGCTTCTGAGGGAGCGTGGCCCTGCCAACACCTTGGTTTTGGAACCTGGGGATTTGGGTCTCTCAGAATAAATTTCGGTTGTTTTAAGCCACTCAGTTTGTGCTACTTGGTTACAACAGCCCTAGGAATCCATTACCACCAGCAACTTCCTATTCAGTCAGCAGTTCCTAACTTACTGCTGCTCCCTATGGTTATGAAACACTCATACTTGGTAGATCCTCTAAGCCATTTTTCAGCGTACGCCTGGGTCTCAGTACAGGGCACGCCAGCACAGCGGCTCAGACTGGGTAATGAAACAGCTTGTGCTGCGTGAAGTTTGGCAGTGCCCTAAGGGCCCTGGTCCTTCTTTGTGGAACACTTAGGGAGTCAGCATTGTTTAATCTTGTGCAGTTTCCCCCCCACATAAAGGGGTGATTTCCTGTCCAAATAAACCTCCTTCTGCTACTCAGAGATGCAGGTGGTAGGGATCACCTGGTGCAGTTTCCCGCTGATCCTTCCTTTCAACCTAAAGTCTGACTAGCAGAAGGTGTTTCCAGAATAAATTGGCTCTTTGTCTCCTGCAGTCTCTTTCTGGAGCATCCATCAAGAGGTTAATGATTAGGGCTTGTTCAGAGCCCACCACTGCAAAGGGCTATGATTTACCACTTCTTCTGCCATAAACAATGGAAACAGTGACAGATTTTATTTTCTTGGGCTCCAAAATCACCGCGGACAGTGACCACAGCCATGAAATTAAGACGTTTGCTCTTTGGAAGAAAAGCTATGGCAAACCTAGACAGCATATTAAAAAGCAGAGACATCACTTTGCCTACAAAAGTTCATATAGTCAAAACTACGGTTTTTCCAGTAGTCATGTGCAGATGTAAGAGCTGGACCATAAAGAAGGCTGAGCGCTGAAGAATTGATGCTTTCAAACTGTAGTGCTGGAGAACAGTCTAGAGCATCTCTTGGACTGCAAGATCAAACCAGTCGATCCTAAAAGAAATCAACCCTGACTATTCATTGGAAGGACTGAAGCTAAAGCTCCAATACTTTGGCCACCTGATGAGAAGAGCCAACTCATTGGAAAAGACTCTGATGCTGGGAAAGATCGGGGGCAGGAGAAGAAGGTTGGATGGCATCATCAACTCAGTGGACATGAGTTTGAGCAAATTCTGGGAGATAGTGAAGGACAGGGAAACCTGGCGTGCTGCAGTCCATGGGGTCCCAAAGAGCTGGACACGACTGAGCAACTGAACAACAGCAACAACTGCCGTAAATAACCACCAACCCCAAATGGGGCAGTCCACAGCAGGGAGGAAATCCTTTTTGGGCCCAGGATGGCCCAAGGACATTCATCTTAGTTGACGTGTACGTGCACAGTCCTGTCTGACTCTTTGGGACCCCATGGACTAGAGCCCACCAGGCCCCTCTGTCCATGGGATTTTTCCCAGCAAGAATACTGGAGTAGGTTGCCATTTCCTCCTTCAGGGGTTCTTCACAACCCAGGGGTTAAACCCACATTTCACATGTCTTCAGCATTGGCAGGTGGATTCTTTACCACCAAGCCACCGGGGAAGCCCTTATCTTTGATGGAGGAAACTTAAAGCCATGTGGCCCAGCCTTTGCCCAGTCTGAAACAGGTTTGCACAAGGGGAGCCTGACCCTCCCGGCTTCCCTAAGGCTGGAGCCAGGTTTGAGAGGGGCAACCCCTAGCCACAGCGTGCTCTCGCCTGAGCTCTGAGTGGGAACTTTGCCAAACTGCTAGAGAACGATACCAGAAAGCTGGAGTAAGGGTCACGATGTCCTCATTCCACATTCATCAAGCCCCTGCTGTGGACAAGGAGGGAGTGTGTCCAGCACGGGGCAGGTACAAAGAAGAGAAGGGCAAGCCCCCTGCTTCTGAAGAGTGGATGGTAGTAGGAGGCCCACAGTCTAACAGATGCAAGATCATGTGGTGAGGACAGGATAGAACTCTGTGTGCTAACAGGAGAAGGGATTCTCTCCATCTGGTAGGGATGGGTGGGACAGACCGAGACTATTTAATCTGGAACTTGAGGGAGGTGAGGAGCCCACCTGATGGAGAACAATAGGAAGGGCATCCTGAGAACTTGGATCCAGGCAGCAGGCAAGCCCTTCTTTTGATGCTTCTTTAAGAACAGGGTAGAAGAAAACCTAGGAGATTTACTTTATTGTATTTCTTTTGGCTGTGAGGTGCAATGGAGAAGGCAATGGCAACCCATTCCAGTACTCTTGACTGGGAAATCCTGTGGACAGAGGAGCCTGGTAGGGTAGTCCATGGGGTCTCGAAGAGTCGGACACGACTGAGCGAATTCACTTTCACTTTTCACTTTCCTGCACTGGAGAAGGAAATTGCAACCCACTCCAGTATTCTTGCCTGGAGAATCCCAGGGATGGGGGAGCCTGGTGGGCTGCCATCTATGGGGTTGCGCAGAGTCGGACACGACTGAAGTGACTTAACAGCAACAAGCAGCAGTGCTATGCAAACTGCGAGATCTTAGTTCCCTGACCAGGGATCAAACCCATGCACCGTGTATTGGGAGCACAGAGTCTTAACCAGTAGACTGCCAGGGAAGTCCCAAACCTAGGAAATTTAGACTGGAGAGGGACGAATAGTGTGGAAACTTAAAGTGCCTTTAAGGAGAAGGAGGGAAAAAAGAGGGTTGGAGATTTCATTGTGTGAATTAACAGTGCTGACACCGGATAGATCAAAGGAAATGTCAAACAATTAAGCAGGTAGCAAGCCCTGCAGGCCCAGAGGAAGAGCATTCCAGTTGCGAACTCTTTGGATTGGGAGGAAATGGAATTCGCTTGAGGAAAAAGCAAGGCCCGTGTTTCAAAAAGCTGGCAAGAGATAATCATCAAGGGTTTTGCTTCTCTCTTAGAACTGAGTTACCTAGAGTCAGTTTCTGTGCCTGCAGGTGAAAGATAGTTCTTTGAGGAGTTCTGTTTTTCTGTTGATAACCTCTGTATTTTTTAAGGCAATGTCAGTTTGTTTTGTTTACAAGTAAGTTGTTTATCTGTTAAGATTGCTATTTTGTTATTGCCCTTTGAGTTTCCTTGTCTGTTTTGCTTGTTCTTTCAGATAAAATTTACTGTTTTAATGTTGCCAAAAATTGTAAGTGAAATTAGCAATTATAGAGATAAAATGTTTTTTAGGGAAAAAAAAAAAAATAGGGAAGAAGACGCCCAGATTCTTGTGTAGAGGGCAGAGGTAGCCATCTTTCACCTGTGGCTTCTCTGGGGTTTCCTGGTGTCCTGACAAAGATGTTGAGGACCCAGCAAGAAAGCATTGCCTTTACGAGATCCAGTCATAAACCAGTGAGGGAGAACAAGGATGTGGTCTTGGTTTTAGCTAAGTGCTTAATAATGTAAAAAGTTGTCTCTGCTTTCTGGACCTCAGTTTTTCTACCTATAAAACAGGGTGAGGGGCAGGTTGGATTGAAGATCTTTTTTTTGGGAAAAAAAAAAAAAAAAACTTAAAAAAAAATCTTTATGCTCTTGCTTTTTCTAGTTTCTTTTACATAGTTATTTTTGACTGCACTGGGTCTTTGTTGCTGTGTGAGCTTTCTCTAGTTGCAGTGTTGTAGCCACGCATTTCGGGAAACAAACTCACTCGGAAGGACAGTGCAGTGCAGTGGAGTGCAGTTCATTACACCAGCGGGCCCGAGGCAGAGTCTCCTCTTGGCCAAGGACCCCAACCAGTTCTTGTGAAAACCTTATATACCCTAAGTGTACGTGCCCAGACCCACCTCCCCAGATGCCCTGAAACTAGTCTCAGCAAAGGAAAAGAAAGATACAATCAAAGTTAACCTGTGATTCACATGCCTTAAGCCCAGGTAGTTAACAGTGGACAATTATCAATAGGCCTGTGGTCATACCCCAATAAGCATAATAGAATGTATGATTCTATTCGGTTACACAGATAATTAGGGTATTCTTTTAGGGATGGAGAGTCTAGGTATGAGCCCTGGGGCTCTTCCTTCCAGGGGCCTGGTTTTCCAGTTGGTATGTCATTCCCATAGATTCCGAGCATAGAGCTCAAAGTCCACAGTCCGGCCCAAGATGGAGTCCTGCTTTCAAGACAGAGCCTGGTTCTGTTTCCCCCTTCAGCAGCAAGCAGGGGCCACTCAAGTTGTGGAGCATGGGCTTCTGCTGCGGTGACTTCCCTTGTTGCAGAGTACGGGCTTTAGGGCACAGGCTGAGTAGTTGCAGCATATAGTCTTAGTTGCTCCATGGGATGTGGAATCTTCCAGAACCAGGGATTGAACCTGTGTCCCCTGCATTGGCAGGCAGATTCTTAGCTCCTGAACCACCAGGGAAGTCCCTGGATTGAAGGTCTTTAAGGTCCGTTCTTATCAAAATTCTGTGAGTTTGTGACTTCTTGGAAGACTGAGGTGTGGCTCCAGAGAATGTGGGTCAAAGAAGCGGAGAGCAGAGGAACAGAGTGGGAAGGCACGCTTGATGGATTGGAGACAAAGAGGGGGGCCTCGGAAGACCCGGGAAAGTGCCAGGAGGAGAGCTTCTCAATTCACAGAAGTCTGTGTGATCCCCAGTGTCCAATGCCATGGAAGGTAAAGCACGAGCATTTGGGAAAGGGTCCTGAGCTTAGCAAGGAGAGGTCGCCGTTGGTCTTTGTGGAACAGGAGCCAGACTTGGATGGGACGAGCATGAATGGAGGGGTGGTGAGGAGGAATGTTCCTCCCGGGCTAAACGCTGGGGAGACCCTTTACTTCCTTGTGGTTGAACGTTTCTCACTCTGTGCCCTGTCCCTCGTGCTGCTCACTGACTGCCTCCCTTCCCTACCCCTTTACTGCTCTTTAGGAAGTGCTCCAATAAAACTGGCTTCTCAATAAAAGAGTAAAGAAAAAAAAAGAGATTAATTTGTTGGGTGCTGTTTTGTGCCAGGCACTGTATTAAAGTGCACTGTATTGCAATCTTTACAATAACCTTGTGGTAAATACCATTAGTTCCCCCTTTTTACGGATGAAGAAACTGAAACAGATTAGGAGACTACTCAGAGTCACATAGCTCAAAACTGGAATTCCCACGCAGACAGCATGACTCCAAGGCCCAAGCTTTAAGAGCCATGCTACAGGGCAGTTGGATGGAACTAATTCATACTATGATGTGAGTGACTGGCAGATGACTCCATATGGAAACTGTCTCCTACCGTTTCCATATGGGATCATCAGTAAAGGAGGAGATTTGGGATCCAAAGGTAGGGAGTACAAATGCTGGTATTTTTTAGACAAGGTAGTTATTTGGTCTTCTAGTCTTATATTGTATAGGTTACCAGGAGTTTAAAGTTTCTGTGTATTAAGGAAAAAAGAACTGAGGTTTGTTACTGAGTTTTAAAAAGTTTGTGAGTAATAAAATGAGGAAACATGGAAGACAGAGTTGCTGTTTGTTATTTATAGGAGAGAAAGATCCGTGCATATTTGAAGGCAGAGGGAAGGTCCCTATGGGGAAGGAGCCACTGGAGGTACTTGAAAGGGGGACCATTTAGAGGGTCCTCAAAGAATCAAAAGAAAGTGGGGTCTCAGGGACGGGAGGGGGTTCACTTGAACCGTGTTTTCCCCACTGAGTGTGAAGGGAAGCTAGGGGACAGGTGGGAGGGTGGAGCGAGAGTATGATGACTACCTCAGTCTGCTTGGCAGGAAGCTGGAGCCAGTTTCTCATCTACCATGAGGGTGGAGAGGGCATTTGAGATCAGGAAACTCAGGCAGAAAGGAGACAGTGCAAGACCTCACGAGGAAAGTTCTAGAGAAAAGGCCTGCAGTGGGAAGGGCGGAGTGGAAGTCTCCCCAGCAAGTCTCCAATTTCCCTGGTGTTTCCACACATCACCGTCCTAACCACAGGCAGACCCCTGACCTCAAGTTGGTTCCCAGATCAGAAGTGAGTGATGGTCTGCCTGGGTCTATTCGTACCATCTCCTCTCCTCACGCTCCCCGTGGCCTCTGGCGTTCTCCTAGTCACCTTGAAGACAGCCTGAATGAATGCTGTTGTGCACGTGAACACATCTGCCTAAAGAATCTGTATCTGAGTCACAGCTTGTCCCAAGTCACTGTCACCAAGAAGCGTCTCCCTCACCTGCTGCCTCAGCAGCAGGGAAAACTCTCTGGAATGTTGAGACTCATACAGGATGAGGACTGTCTCTGAATGCATCCCTTTTTGGTATTTTAGGAGACGAGGAGGAAGATGGAGGTGATGAGGACAGGTTGGACAGTCCGGTCAGGGGCCCAGGGCCCAGGGGGCCAGGAGGGACCGTGTCGGAAGCTCACCTTGCCCGGAGGCTCACGAAAGCGAAGAGCAGCCGACGCATGCTGTCTCACAAGCCACAGGACTTCCAGGTAGGAACAGCCCCAGGGCCCCACATCCCTGTTGTACCAACACTGTGTTGTCCAGCTTCTGGCAACTGTGGTGTTGTTAGAAGAGCTTCTGCCTATGGGCAGTGGCTTAACCAGTAAAAAGGGATGTAAGGGCATAAAGTCAATGAGAAGAGCTCCCCATCTTTCTTCTGCAAGCAGCAGTAAATGTTGTCAATCTGGATGAGGCTCTTCAGAGAAATAAAATTCCCTTTGGTAGTAGGAAGTGAGAGAGTTAGTCATGTCTGACTTTTTGTGACCCTGTGGACTGTAGCCCACCAGGCTTCTCTGTTCGTGGGGTTCTCCAGGCAAGAATACTGGAGTGGGTTGCCATTCCCTTCTCCAGGGGATCTTTCCAACCCGGGGATCAAACCTGGATCTCCCGCACTGCAGGCAGACTCTCTCCCATCTGAGCCGCCAGGGAAGCCCAAGAGCTAATCAAGGAGAGGAAGCACAGGTACTGTGTTTTCTCACAGCTCTGGCTGCTTCCTTGGGAGATAGCCATGGAGGGTGTTAGTACCTTAGTACCTTCCCAGGGATCAGGAAGACCAGGTAGGAGTCTGACTCTGGGCAGCAGCCTGCACCCTGCCCTTCGCTTTCCCAGGCCAGTTCTAGACTACTGCAAGCCCATGACTGCTCTTGGTTTTGGCAGCCTGACCCCAGTTCCCGTCACGAGAATGGGCGCAGGTGGATGCTCCTTGAGCACCAGTACATTGCAAAGCTGCGCTGGCCTGGTTTCAGTGGTCCTTACGGGTGAATGAGCCAAGGTGACACCTGTGGATTCTCTTACACGTCGTGCTGGGAAAGGTTCAGTGACGACTCCCCTTCTGTACTTGCAGATCCGGGTCCGAGTGATCGAGGGCCGGCAGTTAAGTGGCAACAACATCAAGCCTGTGGTCAAAGTCCACGTCTGTGGCCAGACACACCGAACGAGAATCAAGCGAGGGAACAATCCATTTTTTGATGAGGTAAACGGGCAAATGCATGTCCTTGTGTGTCTGTTTTATTTACGTGTGCCTTCTCAGCTTCCACCCACTTCTCTACAGTCCCAAGTAGGAGAGGACCACCTATGCAGACTCAACTGTACACAGAGGACAAAGTTCCAGCCTTAAACATTCTGTGCTAAGAACCCCTGGGGTCTTGGAATCACATGGCCTGCTTCATTATTGGTTCTCAGAGAAGCCCGGTGTCTTTCTGATGGGTTTACAACAACTTCTGGAGGAAGCCCTTCCAAATGGGTCTTTGCGCCTCTTACCATGGTCCACACAGAATGCTTAGGACCTGCCTTTGTGCTTTTTACTTAGCAAATGTCTCTGAGGGGTGACTCCATGTGACTTAAGTAACCCAACTTTATAAAGGTGTCAAAACCTACTTGACTATAAAAACAACACAGGTTAGAAGAAGCAATTATGAGCAGAAAGGGTTTTTTCCCCCATAATGAGATTATAGCCTGTTCTGATGACCTCTTCTGCAACACTCTTCAAAAATGCTGAATACCTTGACAGTTGTCTTCAATGCCATGAAATTCCACATTTAGGACTGTGAAGAGAAATGATAAATTTGGGGAATTTTTCACATGCCAGCCTTACTCTGCCGAGGAGCCACATTTCTGAGATTCCTGGGGCCTCATGCTGTGATCTCTGAGGCCAGGCATTTCCTACCACAGCTTCCTCTCACAGTTCCTCTTAGTTCCCAACATTTTGTAATCCCAGCCCTGGTGCTGGTTCTTTTTTTCTCTGTTCACAAAAGGAACGGGTTTTTTTCTGTGTGGTGCTCCTGGTTGTTTCCCTATGTTCAACTTGGCGCCCCCAGCTTTTCAGAGGCTCCATTTTCTTCTCACTTCGGGCTTCTCCTTAGATGAATCACAGACACCAGCAGGCAGGTAGTGTCAAAGCTAACATGAGAGGTGGGTGCATTTAGAGACAGGGCGCTGGAAGTGGACTTCAGGGAAGGCTGGGTGAATGTCATCTTGGGGGACAAGACAGGATTGCAGGAAGGACAAAATATGGGATTCTTGATGCCTAGAGCGTAGGACCCATCCAAGTGTTTATTGAAGGAAATTTACACATCTCAAAGTAGCCTGGAGTTAAAACTCCCCTCCCAGTCCTCCCCACCATTCTAAGAAAACAAAGAACTCTCTCACCCGCAGAGAAAAAATGGCCATTAAGGTTATTATGCCCAGCTCCCAGCCGGTCCAGCCTCTGGCCTATCTCCAGAATTCCTTGCCCCAGGTGTTTAAGAGATAACTACTCCAAACAACCTTGGAGAAGAACAGGCCCCCTTAAGACAGTACATTTCCACATATATACTTACTCTTTTCTTGGATTAGTGCAGCAGCTCACTAATCTGACTGCTGCCCCTTCTCTCCTCATTAAAGGTGATCTGTTCCTGTAAAGCGCCGGTCTCTTTCTTTTTCCGAACCTCGCCTTCTCTAACTCCCTTACCCTACATTTAATGCGGGACGCTTACTCAACTACTCTATAGGAAGTCCACCTCAGAGCTTACCATTTTAATGAATGCTTTTGAAATTAGATTTCTCAGCTAAAGGGAAGAATCAAATAACTGAGCTTCTAAACAGACCAATTCATAAATCAATAAAAAGATTTTACGAAAAAATCCCTAGTTTACATACACATTTTTAACCAAGTGATTCAACTTGGTATCACCAAGGGACAAATGGACATGTGTGTCCTGATGTGATATAATGGAAGTAATCGGCATCACTTGTGTTATTTCTTGTCCAGTGGTCAACTTGAATCTAAATCATAAGATATTCTGCAAAGCAACTGGTCTTGATAGAAATAAACAACAAAAATAAGCGAGGGGTACCGTTCTAGATAAAAGGAAACTTGGGAGATACAACAACCACATACAATGTCAGATCCTCGAATGAATCCTAGATTTTAAAAAAAAGCTAAAAATTTTTTTCAGAACAAGTGTAAGAATTTGAAAATTGACTGTTACATGTTAAATTTTTGGGGTGTGATAATAATGTTGCTGCTGTTCAGTCACTAAGTTGTGTCTGACTCTTTGTGACCCCATGGACTGCAGCATGCCTGTCCTTTCCTGTCTCTTGGAGTTTGCTCAAATTCATGTCTATTGAATCAGAGATGCTATCTAACCATCTCATCCTCTGTCCTCATCCTCTGTTGTCCCCTTCTCCTTTTGCCTTCAGTCTTTCCCAGCTTCAGGGTCATTTCCAGTGAGTCAGCTCATTTCCAGTGAGTCAGGTGGCCAAAGTATTGGAGCTTCAGTTTCAGCATTATCCTTCCAATGAATATTCAGGGTTGATTTCCTTTAGGATTGACTGGTTTGGTCTCCTTGGTCCATTATATAAAAAGATGTTCTTGCTCTTCAGAGATGAGTGCCAATTTTTTTACTTTTTGAAAATAATCTTTTATTGTTTTTACTTTTGGGAAATAATCCCCTCCCCTGCCACTGGTGATTGCTTTTATTTATTTATTTAAATTTTTTTTCTTTTGAACTTTTTATTTTATATTGGGGTATAGCCAATTAATAATGTTGTGATAGTTTCAGGTGAACAGCAAAGGGACTCAGCCATACACAAATGTACTTTTAAGGAGTGAAGTATTGCATTATCTAGAACCTTCTTCCAGATAGTTCAGTTCAAAAAAGAGAGTGATAAAGCCAAAAGCCAGTGTCCCAAAATTATAGCAATGATTCTTTCATTTTTTTACATTTCATTTTTATTTAAAATAAATTTTAAATATTTCTAAGGAAAATGTAGGAGAAAAAAGTCTCAGTTTGAATAAATGCTCTGTCTTTCTCTCTTAGGATTAAAGTCTATTGGCACATAAAACTTTGACTTTATGGTAAAACCTCTACATACCCAATTTTCATCTTCCAAGAGTCAACCTTCTTAAACTTAACTGTTACAACGAGTTAAAATGTGGTCCATACTGACTCTACTAAGGCACTAACAGTATCTAATGAGTAGAGTTGGCTTTACAAGTATTTTGTTAGAAAGGGCAACATTCAGTTCAGTTCAGTCGCTCAGTCGTGTCCGACTCTTTGCGACCCCGTGAATCGCAGCACGCCAGGCCTCCCTGTCCATCACCATCTCCTGGAATTCACTCAGACTCTCGTCCATCGAGTCCGTGATGCCATTCAGCCATCTCATCCTCAGTCGTCCCCTTCTCCTCCTGCCCCCAATGCCTCCCAGCATCAGAGTCTTTTCCAATGAGTCAACTCTTCGCATGAGGTGGCCAAAGTACTGGAGCTTCAGCTTTAACATCATTCCTTCCAAAGAAATCCCAGGGTTGATCTCCTTCAGAATGGACTGGTTGGATCTCCTTGTAGTCCAAGGGACTCTCAAGAGTCTTCTCCAACAACACAGTTCAAAAGCATCAATTCTTCGGCACCTGCCTTCTTCACAGTCCAACTCTCACATCTATACATGACCACGGAAAAACCATAGCCTTGACTAGACGGACCTTAGTCGGCAAAGTAATGTCTCTGCTTTTCAATATGCTCTCTAGGTTGGTCATAACTTTACTTCCAAGGAGTAAGCGTCTTTTAATTTCATGGCTGCAGTCACCATCTGCAGTGATTTTGGAGCCCCCCAAAATAAAGTTTGACACTGTTTCCACTGTTTCCCCATCTATTTCCCGTGAAGTGATGGGACCGGATGCCATGATCTTCGTTTTCTGAATGTTGAGCTTTAAGCCAACTTTTGCACTCTCCTCTTTCACTTTCATCAGGAGGCTTTTGAGTTCCTCTTCACTTTCTGCCATAAGGGTGGTGTCATCTGCATATCTGAGGTTATTGATATTTCTCCCGGCAATCTTGATTCCAGCTTGTGTTTCTTCTAGTCCAGCGTTTCTCGTGATGTACTCTGCATAGAATTTAAATAAGCAGGGTGACAATATACAGCCTTGACGTACTCCTTTTCCTATTTGGAACCAGTCTGTTGTTCCATGTCCAGTTCTAACTGTTGCTTCCTGACCTGCATACAGATTTCTCAAGAGGCAGGTTAGGTGGTCTGGTATTTCCCATCTCTTTCAGAATTTTCCACAGTTTATTGTGATCCACACAGTCAAAGGTTTTGGCATAGTCAATAAAGCAGAAATAGATGTTTTTCTGGAACTCTTGCTTTTTCCAGATAATAGCACTAAAAATGGAAGAAAATTAACCTCACCTCTCCAGATCATGCAAGCCCTAAGCACATGAAATAACCTTGATCTTCAGTTAGCTACTAGAGGCTAAATCACTTCAGTCATTTCCAATTCTGTGTGACCCTATGTCCTATAGCCCTCCAGGCTCCTCTGTCCATGGGATTCTCCAGGCAAGAATACTGGAGTGGGTTGCCATGCCCTCCTCCAGGGGATCTTCCCGACCCAGGGATCATACCCACGTCTCTTATGTCTCCTGCATTGGCAGGCAGGTTCTTCACCACTAGCACCACCTGGGAAGCCCTACCTACTAGATATCTGGTACCAAATGAACAATTCTATTTAGTTAAATAAACGCTATGCACAATTGTTACTTAACCCTTTTTCTGATATATAGTTTACCTTGAAGCTCATGATGCTTAAGCTTCAGAGCCTTTTCCGAGATCCTGCAGTAGGTTCACACAGTCACACCTAATTTGAGGTTGTGTCTTGTATATTTTTTAGGAAGGCCCCTCAAATTTTAGCGCCAGATCCCACTAAACCTTAATCCATCCCTGTTGAGATTCAAACGTTTTCCCTTTTTGTTCCAACAGTTATTTTTCTACAATGTCCACCTGACTCCTTCTGAACTGATGGATGAGATCATCAGCATTCGGGTAAGGGGGCCACGGAGTAGGAGGGTAGTGCTCACTAGCTGCCAGGTGAAGCTGGTGATCTTCTCACCACTCTCCTTTCTTCCAGGTTTACAATTCGCATTCTCTGCGGGCAGATTCTCTGATGGGGGAGTTTAAGGTGGGTGTCCACTGTCTGTTTCATTCAACTTGGGTCAAAAATGGGCACTTGATGAGGAATCTGGTTCCTGGCCAGGATTCAGGGTACCCATCTTGGTGACATTCATAAGGTTATATGTAAGGCATTGATGCCATGATTATTGCTGAAAGCCGGACACAAATGCTGTGGGGTCAGGAAGCCAGTTGAGTGTCCTCTGGCTGGAGTCTAGTCAACTTCCAAAGTATAGCACTTAGCACTTAGCACTTATTCCCGGACTTAGTCCGAGGGCAAGATGCCTGGGAGCTGCCATACCAGGGCCCATCACAGAGTTCCTGTTGTGGCTGGAAGCCCAGTGTACTGCTACAGAGGGAAGAGTACTTGCCTGTGGCAAGAAGCCCATTACCCCGCTCCACTTGCCAGTAGCCCAGAGTTCTATCTACTGAGTCAGTTATTATAAATCTGGTGTATGACAGGCAAGCCAAACCAGGGAAGAGAATCAAGGTGCTTTTCCAAGCAGTTCACGCTGGACTTACTGATAAAGACTTGTTGTGCCTTCTTAGCGATTCCACATGGAATGGGCTGCTTCTTGAAGCAAGTCTTAGAAGACGATTTGGGTCAGTTCATATTCTGCCATTAACTAGCCACTTGTAAACCTCTCTGGTGCTTACTTTCTTCATCTGTAAGATGGGATTATTGTGAAAATGAGGTGAGATACAATATATAAAGCACCTAGCTCTTGGTGCATTGGAGTGCCCAATCAAAGGGTCTATTAGTATTAGAATTAACTGGAGGAAAAGGTGGAGGAATACTTAATAAGTCATCCCATATGGTGACCGTGGCCCAGGTTTGCTTGGCTCTGAGGGTTTCCTCAGAATGTGAGACTTCTGTGCTACTGGAAAGTCCCACGCAAACCAGGCCACACTGGTCACTGTGTCTCCTCCAGCTGTGAGACTAGCCCATTCATTCAAAATGATGCATCGCGAGCCTTCTGTGTGTCACACCTCAGAGGAGGCATCGGATATACAGAGACAGTAAGATGGAAATGGTGGGTCTTAAAGCAAGCTGTCTAGTTAAAAGCCTTATTTTTTTAAGTGTAATAATAATGATAGATTCTAGCAGTGACTGAGCAGATTGTAATGTTTGAACTATTTTACATTATTTTTTCCCAGATCGATGTTGGATTTGTTTATGATGAACCTGGTAAGTAACGTTTTCCCATGAACTTGAAGACTCTGGGAATCAAGAAAATTTGAGGGATCAAAGAATAAAAAATGATGTTTTTCTTGACTGAGAAAAGGAAAGGCTATACCCAGTGGGAATTATGATAGCAGTTTAGTATGGGTGTCTTTTTTATAATCTAATGGCAGTCATCCTAATAGAAACAAATAGATAATTTCTCTGTTCTGTGAGGCTACTTTAACCTTATCAAAATCAAATTATAGAATCAGTGACTAGAGCTTAGAGAGTCTTGTTCAGTCACCCCAGGGCAGGATGTGGGTGGAGAGTCAGTGTGAAGGAGAGAGCATTAGAATGGAGCTTCATCTGGGGAGTATGGCCCGTCCTGAAGACACACTGGAGGAAACACATGGTTATCTTACTGCAGATGGAATCACGGACCTGTCAGCTTCTCTGTAGTATTCCTGTCCTTATACGCATTCTTTATTTTAGGTCACGCTGTCATGAGGAAATGGCTTCTCCTCAATGACCCTGAAGATGCCAGCTCGGGTGCTAAAGGCTACATGAAAGTCAGCATGTTTGTCCTGGGAACTGGAGACGAGCCTCCTGTAAGCTCCAAATTCTCAGTCCTCTACATTTAAAAGGACCCAGAGTTAAGCAAGTGGGCACCAGTCATTGTGAAAAGGAGCAGAGCTTCCAGTCAACAACCCCAATCCTCCAATTCCTCCAACTTTCTGGAATTTTTATTTTCTTCACAACAGAATTATTATTCCAGCTCACTTAGCTCCTTCCTTGTGTCTGTGAGCAGGTCTTTCATTCAGTAAAGATATGCGTGTTTTTAAGAGTTCCCCACATCACTGCATCTACAGAACCTGGCTCCATTGCAGAATGAGGCATTGCTACCTAAGAGGACAGTTGTTATTCTAGAAAACTGGGCAGCAAGCCAGTAGCCAGAAAGAAAGTAAAAGAGCTTCAGTAACTGTCTCTCTATTTAGTGCTTAGAAGGTTAAAAAGGACACATTATTTTCTTGTAGTGTATTGGTCAAAGAAACATGAGCATTGATTTTGTAGGGCAGTTTTGAGGTTGAATTGATGCTAAACTCTTAAGCTCAAAACACAGGAAATCCTAATGTAAACAGTTATGATTGGCTTTATTTTAACAAGCACGAATTTGGCCTCTTGAAGTGCTGCTTTCCTATGTGTATAATTTGCCACTGTGTGTCCCCGATAGCCTGAGAAACAAGATCGTGATAATGACAGTGATGACGTGGAAAGTAACTTGTTACTCCCTGCTGGCATTGCCCTGCGGTGGGTGACCTTCCTGCTGAAGATCTACAGAGCGGAGGACATCCCCCAGAGTATGTATTGATTTAATCCAGCCCCAGGATTGTCAGTTGCCTGCATGATTACATGTGATAAAAGTAATCATACTCCAAATAGTGTCGGTGCTCCCTGCCATATGTCTTCCTCCTTAAAGGCCTTCGTAGAGTTATTTTCATTCATTCTGGCCCTATTGAAAACTACCTAAGCAGATTCATGGGGCAGCCTGTTGCTCCCTGACCCATGGCCCTTATGGAGCCTTTGACCCATTCATCTCTGCTCTTTCTCTCTACTGGGTTCCACACCTCCCCCTTATTCTAAAGGATTCCAAACAGAGGTCAGCGGTCAGCGTTGCCAACTCCTTTCATCCCAAATGAAACTGAAGTTCTATAAACAGATAAATGTATTTGCTATCAGAGTATTAAAAATGGCTGGGCCAAAGTTGTAAGTGCCAATAACTAGAAGTCTGTCACTATTGTATTAGGAGATTGGGTGCATTTAAGAGAATTACTTAGAGCGATTCCATTCATAGAGGCTAATGTAGGTGCTCGCCTGTCCTTGCTAAGGACCTGGCATCCTCTCTGCCTTGCCTGGTGTGCCTGCTTCCTGCTGGGCCCTGGGACATAGCACCCTCTCCCCATCCTCAGGAGGCACCACCACTGTACAGGCCATGGAGCTCTTCAGGGTTTGCTACTTTTCCAGGAACCCCTCCCCTCTAATGACTCCCCAGACCATCTTTCCCTCGGAAATATCTTAAATGAAGTAAATAAATTGAACCTCACATTATAATACCTACTGGGCCTGTTCAACTGAACTCTGTTCACTTTTTAAAATTGGAGTATAATTACTTTACAATGTCATGTTAGTTTCTGCCGTATAACAAAGTGAATCAGTTGTCTGTATACATATATCCCCTGCCTCTTGTGCCTCCCTCCCACCCCCACCCCACCCCTCTAGGTCATCACAGGGCACTGAGCTGAGTTCCCTGTGCCATACAGCAGCTTCCCACTAGCTATCTTACATGTGGTAGTTAGTATATGCACATCAATGCTATTCTCTGACCCACTCTCCCCTTCCTCTGCTGTGTCCGCAAGTCCATTCTCTACGTCTGCATCTCTAGTCCTGCCCTGCAAATGGGTTTATCAGTATCATTTTTCTAGATTCCATATGTATGTGTTAATATAATTGTTTTTCTTCTTCTGACTTACTTCACTCTGACAGACACTAGGTTCATCCACATCACTACAAATGAGCCAGTTTCTTTCCTTTTATGGCTGAGTAATATTCCATTGTATGTATGTAGCACATCTTCTTTATCCATTCATCTGTCAGTGGACATCTAGGGTGCTTCCATGTCCTGGCTATTGTAAACAGCGCTGCAGTGAACTTTGGGGTACATGTATCTTTTTGAATTTTGGTTTTCTTCAGGGTATGTGCCCAGTAGTAGGATTGCTGGGTCATATGGTAGTTCTGTTTTTAGTTTTATAAGCAACTTTCTTACTCTTCTCCATAGTGGCTGTATCAATTTACATTCCCACCAACGGTGCAAGATCTATTCACTTCTAAGTTTGTTGAAACAGAGATCTGTTGTTTGTAGGGAATTAAACATGTTATGATTATGCCAAATTTCCTGGAGTTACTCAAGAAAAGATGAGGCCTATATGTTGACCTAAAGAACATTTTCCAAATCACAGCTAGGCCTCAGTTTTTTAATTACCCTGTTTGGATGGACTTGTTTATTCTATTGGTTTCCTCAATAAGTGATTGATTCTCAACATAGTAATTTATTGATTTTTTTTTTTCTGAGATGCTCCCGTTAATTTTTAAATTTTGTGGGGAGAACGTGTTTTTTCTTTCAACTAAGACAAAGGATTTCTGCAATCCAGTCCCACTGGTACTTGCCACTTTTCAGAATGATTCTCGTTGCAATGGTTTTTCCATACAGGAGACAATTTTTAATTTTGCTGAGTGATTTCTGTTCTCTTAAGAGAATCAGATTTGATTTCTTCTGTGATGTGTTCTTTCCAGTGGATGATGCCTTCTCACAGACAGTAAAGGAAATATTTGGAGGCATCGCTGATAAGAAGAACCTAGTGGACCCTTTTGTAGAAGTTTCCTTTGCCGGAAAAAAGGTTTGTATTTGATCTCAATGTAGATACCTCTAGAAACATGTATTTAAATCAGTGTGCTTTCCTTGGGCTGATTTCCTGCTTATTCTTTTTTAAGTAGCCCCCTGATGAGCTGGGCACTGTGCAGGAACACAGATTATCAGACTCTGAACATGTCAGACATCTTAGAGGTTTATTTTGGAGTGGAAAGTATGCCGGACTCAGATTAGAAAGATGTGGTCTTTTGTAAGAGTAGAAACGATTCCCAGGCCCCAGCGTTATCTTACTCGTAGGCAAAGTCCCTAACCAGCAACAGTGATCCCTGGTCAATGTGGCAGGAGTTCCCACCCTCTGAAATCTAATGCCTGGCGATCTGAAGTGGAGCTGATGTAATAACAATAGAAAAAAGTGCACAATAAATGTAATGCACTTGAATCATCCTGAAGCCATTTCCATCCCCCGTCCATGGGAAAAATTGTCTTTTACAAAACTGGTCCCTCATGCCAAAAATATTAGGGACCGCTGTGTAGAGGAGAGCCTCCACTACCCAGGTGCCCGTTTCTATCATGTTACCCACCCCACCCTCCACTGCCATGTTCCAATGAGCTGCAGAAACTGGAGAGTCTGGCAAGGGAACCCATCTCAGTCCTCTGATGAGAGCTGAGGGACTCTTGGTGTAAGAACCCCTGTAACTACCACTTTTACCTACAAAGATGGTCAAAGATTGTAGAGCGGGATTCCATAGTAGAATAACAGTGTACCACAGTCAGTTCTAGGCATGAGGAAGTAGCATCTACTACATATTTCACCATGTGTATGTGAAAGTGAGGTTTGGCAACACACACACAGGGCTATGTCCCAGGAGAGTCAGTGGGAGATGGCAGAAAAAGTCTCAGTTCTGGAGCTAAACGAGGCCAGATTTAAATTCAGACTTCACCTCACTCCATAGCAAGTGAAGTCAAATTCTTTAACCTCTGAGTCTCAATTTCCTGAATTACATATGAGGATAAGGATAATCTTGTAGGATTGTTGAAGGAGTTAATTAATTCAGGAAGTAAACAGCGGGAGCCTGCTAAGTATCAGATACTGTCCCTCACGTTGGAGATAAAGAAGTGAGTGGAACAGTCTTTACTCTCATGGAGCTTACTTCGTGATAGAAGGGACAACAATAAGCAAGCAAATAAGTTACGTAATTTCAGTTAGTGCTGAGTACTAAGCAGAAAATAAAGCAGGACAAGAAGTGACGGGTGCAGGGTGTTTGGAGGGGTTTCCAGTTAGTTTCTCAAGTGGGATATCTTGGAGGAAGTGACATTTGAACAGCGGCCTGGAAAATGCAGAGATATTGGCAAGGGGAGGGCTTCCAGGCAGAAGGAAGAGCAGATGTAAAGACCCCAGGGAGGAGATACGTTCACAGTGGATGAATGCCAACATGGCTGGGGTGGAGCAAGCAAGGGACAAAACCAAGAGATGAGCTCAGAGAGATGAGGTGAGGTGGGCAGGCAGGGCTTTATCAGCCAGAGGATGAATCAAGACTTAGTATTCTAAGTACGCCTGGGAACTGACTGAGGATGCTACACGGGGAATGAGATGAAAGTGAGGAGGCAGGGGAGGAAGTGGGGATCCAGATGGGAACCAACCACAGGCATCTGGGGCAAGATCAGATGAAAATAGGGATGTCAGCATTTTCTGATGGATTAGATGAGGCACGTGAAGGAAAGAGAGGGGTTGTGACTGACTCTGGTTCAAATCTGAACACCCCTGCGAACAACAATGGAAAGACAGCAGCTAGTATGGGAAGCAGGGAGAAGGGCTGGTGGGCAAGATCAAAAGATATGTTTGGACATTTTAGTGAAGAGATGCGTATCAGACGGTATGGTAGCAAGTGTCCACTTGCCAGTGCAGGAGACCTGGGTTCGATCCCTGGGTTGGGAAGATTCCCTGGAGAAGGAAACAGCAACCCACTGCAGTTTTCTTGGCTGGGAAATCCCATGGACAGAGGAGCCTGGTGGGCTACAATCTGTGGGGTGGCAAAAGAGCTGGGTACCACTTAACAACTTAACAACAAGTGCTCACTAAATAGCAACTCTTGCATCATTAGCCTAATCCAATATTAAAATTTGGCAATTTGAAACTAGCTCTTAGTGCACAGAAGAAGCAAAGATCAGTATACTAAATCCATGTCCTATTTTGCCAATTTGTTATTAAGAAAACTTTAATGAAGTTATCAAGTCTATGGGCTTCCCTGGTGGCTCAGCTGGTAAAGAGTCTGTCTGCAGTGTGCGGGACCTGGGTTTGATTCCTGGGTTGGGAAGATCCCCTGAAAAAGGGAATGGCTACCCACTTCAGTCGGAGAAGGCAATGGCACCCCACTCCAGTACTCTTGCCTGGAAAATCCCATGGGCGGAGGAGCCTGGTAGGCTGCAGTCCATGGGGTCACGAAGAGTCGGACATGACTGAGCAACTTGACTTTCACTTTTCACTTTCATGCACTGGAGAAGGAAATGGCAATCCACTCCAGTGTTCTTGCCTGGAGAATCCCAGGGATGGGGGAGCCTGGTGGGCTGCCGTCTCTGGGGTCGCACAGGGTTGGACATGACTGAAGCGACTTAGCGGCAGCACCCACTTCAGTATTCTGGCCTGGAGAATTCTATGGACTATATTCCATGGGGTTGCAAAGAGTCGGACACAACTGAGTGCCCAAGTCTGTAACATGAGTATGCCAGAATCATAATCCACCATGCATATATTATAAACTTTACACAATTAGAAATTTGAATACCTACTCTGTTTTGATGATTTTACAGGTTTGCACAAATATAATTGAGAAAAATGCAAACCCCGAGTGGAATCAAGTCGTTAATCTTCAGATCAAGGTTTGGCTATCTTTTCTTTTAGAAAAAAAGTAAGAATACCCTAGTGGTTACTGAATAAGTTGAGATAACTACCTTTTTTCTCTTTTAACAGTTTCCTTCAGTGTGTGAAAAAATAAAACTGACAATATATGACTGGTGAGTTAAAAAAGACGTGTGTCTAATTGCAAATTGGAGAAATAAATATTTGGATTTGGAGAAACTTTACTTTAGATGGTATAACCCTTACTTTTCAGGATATTTGCTTTTCTTCCAGACAGAAGTGGTACACTGCTCCTGGAATCAGGTGTTTTCTTTAAAAATAATAACAGTAGCTGTTGCAGAAAAGCTTTGGATATCTTGGTTCAACTGCTCATGAACAAAAGGAAGGAAAAATGATCTGAATATACCCCAAGATAAGAAATTAAGGCTTTAAATACTATTAGGCTGTCCAAAGTAGACTTCAGAAATGGAGTAAACTATTTCTAGGGAAGAATCAATCAAAACATTGAGAGCTGTTCTCTGTCATTGTTAGAAGGGAAATTGAAGAGAGCTTCCTATGTGACTGAATGCAAAGAAAATGTGTTGAAAGTTTCTGATGGACTTCATACTAGACCAACATCCTAGCAATGATCAGCCATAATGAGGCTATTCTTGGGTGTATTCTAGTTGGATGGGGCATTCAGCTGGCAGCCCTCAGCTCCTCGAGAGTAGAAAAGATGAATAGCATCATCACTGGTGCTGGCATCATCACGACCAGCACCACCATCATCAGTGTTTATTATGATGTTAGCCGCTGTGTTCTGAGCACTACTGGTGGCAGGTGCTGTGCCTCTTGCCTTCCCTAGACTATTCCATTTACTCTTTAGAGGACCCCTATGGAATGGAGACTATTATTAGTTCATTTTGCAGATGAAGACTCAGGCTCAGAGAGGTCAGGTGACTTGCCCACAGTCACTCAGAGACTCGGTTGGGTTTCCAACCTGTCTGGCCCTGATTTTTCCTTTGGCTAAATGTATTTGACTTCCATGTTAGTTCCCTCTTGGCACTATGGTAACAGGACACTTTGGGAGGAGGAGAGAAGGCTTTATTTTGTTCAGTAACCACATCATACTTCATGGAGGTCCATTAGGGGGCCTGAGAACAAAATGTCCCTTCGAATGAGTGTGAGCTTGTTTTAAGTCACTTGGACCCTCAGTTGACACCCCAAAGGTGCTCCAGGGGCCTCCAGAACTCTCCAGAGTGTGAGTTTGGGCCCTATATAGCTCAGATGACCAGTCTGGCCTGCTGATGCCACAGTGGGAGGATCACTGGCTGAGTCATCCTAGAGTCGCTCATGGTCACGGCAGATGTGGGTTTTCCCCTGATCTAGTTGGCCCTCTCCAAAGCAGTGGTAGATTCAGATGTGCAGAGAGACCCTATTTAACTAGGGAATCCTTGGATCCAGATCTTCGTTATATACCCTGTAGGTGTTTGCACAACTGAGGGAAAGCTAAGGATTCTTGAAATGTAGTCTAGACCCTTCTGGATGGACTGAGAGGATGCAAGCTCCACACATGTGGCTTAATAACCCCCAAATAATAATTTTTTTCCTCATATATACTGTTGTTAATTAGTCACTTTCTGTAACCTAATTTTATTAAACCATATAATATATATTACATAGTATCGCTATAATAGATAATAACATACTATAGTATAATCTTTCCTCAAAATACTGAGTCAAACTTTCCTCCCTCCTGTGGAGTTCTAAACTTCAGAGTGAGTATGACACTAGATGGAATAAAGAGAAGGAATTAAGCAAAAGATGTTATTAATATAAACCTGTTTGTTACACTCACTGTGTGCCCAGCCAGAGACCACTTCACGAGTTAGGCTCACGAACTCTCTTAAGATACAGACAGATAAACAAAGTTGTATGTACTTACAGTGAGCAAACTTACCTAACAACATAGATAAGATTTAGGTTAGAGACAAGCAAATGAAGTCACACAGTAGATAATCAAAAAATATTTGAATTGAATTGAATTGAATTGAAAGGGAATTTTTTTCCCCCATGAGGGACCCTTAGAAAAGCCTGTTGTAATTTTTAAACCATCAGAGTAATCAGTATGAACATGATAAAATAAGATACAAACACTTATTCTGTGTAGTGAGATTTTTATTACCCTCATCATGTTATTTGCTTATAACTGACCCATTCACTTCATGACAACAGTATTGAATGTGACCGTAGGCAAATTCCTGGGCCTCTGTAAAAATCTGTTTCCAGCTGAAATTAGTTGTCCGGTTAGATTAGCATTTCTCAGAGGGTTGTTGGAGGGCCATCTGTGTAAGAATCAGTTGGGATATATACTTGTTATAAATGCAAACTCTTGTTCTTCATCTCTGCTTTCATTGAGTCAAAAGCTTCAATAGGAAATTAGAGGTGGTGCAGGGTGGGGGCCAGGGGAGCAGTGGGGGTTTCCAAGTGATTTTAAAGTGCAGTGAAGCTGGAGGCCCATTGGACAGGGTGATTTCTGAGATCTAGGGTCTTTTCCAGATCTATTGTTGAAACAAAGATCTGTCTTCATAGGTGGAGGTCTTAAACTGTTCTTTTAACACAGGGACCGTCTTACCAAAAATGATGTTGTTGGAACAACGTACCTGCACCTCTCTAAAATTGCTGCCTCTGGTGGGGAAGTGGAAGGTGAGTCACACAGGGAGCAGGAATGAGACAGCGCGCAGAACTTCTGGAGAGGGAATGAACTGGGTAGCCACCCGGCAACAGAGCTGGTTTCTTAAAAGCCAAATGTGATGAGTTTAGTAAACCGTTTCAGTGATGTTTTGATGGTGATCAGCAGAATAGATTAGTAATTAATAATTGGGTAACTATCAATTATTTGTGCAGAAGGAAATGGCAACCCATTCCAGTATTCTTGCCTGGAGAGTCCCTATGGACAGAGGAGCCTGGCGGGCTGCAGTCCATGGGGTCACAAAGAGTCGGACACGAATGAGTGACCAAGACAAGACATCAGTTATTTGAGTTTAAAAATTTTAACTTTCTTACTTCAATCCAAAAACTTTCCCAGTAGGTGTTTTACAGATTTTTGAGTGTCAATATAGAGAGCACCCCCCTTTTTTTTTCAAGTGGCATTGACATCAGTCTACCCATACATATAATAACATTCCCTTCTCTACAGACTTCCTTGGCAGGAGTGAGGTCAGATGGCGTTTGAACCATGTAATCTCCACTCTAGATATTGTGTATTTTGTTTTCATACATTTTATGCTAACAAGCATTGATAACCAATGTACTTTTCTTTTTGTTGTTTTATGCATTGAGAACTAATTGCCTATATTATTCTGGTTCTGTACATATGTGTGAAACTGTAATAGGGAATGAAGGAATAAATTAAGATGGTCACAAAAATTTAGCGTTAACCCATTACTATCATCAGCAGCTTATTGTTCATTACTAAAATAAAAATAACAAAAATTCCTATAATTATCACTTGCTTAAACACATTGAATAAAATGAGAAAATCTGAGGCAAATTTTTGTTTTGGAAAACTTAAGATTTCTCTCATCCTCATCTTGTTTAAGAGAGGACTTTACGTTCTTAGTCACTCAGTCATATCCAGCTCTTTGCGACCCCGTGGACTATAGCCCACCAGACTCCTCTGTCCATGGGGATTCTCCAGGCAAGAATATTGGAATGAGTTGCCATGCCCTTCTCCTCCAGGAGATCGTCCTGACCCAGGGATCGAACCCAGGTTTCCTGCATTGTAGGTTTTTTAAAAAGATACTGTAAGCCAAGCAATAGATAATATGAATAAGAATCTGAAATATAATAGAAACTTGGTGAAAAAGATATAGATTTTCTTTCTCAAGAAGAAGAAAAAGGCATTAGAAATTCTGAGAGAAATAAAGAGTTGAACCAAGAAGATAATAGTCCAAATATAAAGTCAGGTATAGCATTATTTTAAGCAACTGGTAGAAGGTGAGACGGAGAGTCCATCTAAGCATTGTCTGCTAAGTGGCATAGGGGACCATGTTGCTGGACCTGTACAAAAGAAACGTAATTACAATTCTTCTTTTCTCTGCAGAGAATACTTATGTGGTTGTTATAATGTGAGCACTATTAATTGTTTCTAAAATATTTTTGTTAAACTTGTAGTCAAAGCTCTAAAGAGAAGGTAAATATCACCTCTTACAATGTAAAAGTACAGAAGATAGAGCTTAGAAGTGAAAAGAAGTGGAAGGTTGGAGAGGGTGGGCATGCTATTAACTTCGTATCAAGTGAAGGATCCAGATATAAAGGTTAGATTAGACAGATGAGCGGATAAAGAAACTCTGGTGCATATACACAATGGAATATTACTCAACCGTATAAAGGAACACATTCGAGTCAGTTCTAATGAGGTGGATGAACCTAGAGCCTATTATACAGAGTAAAGTAAGTCAGAAAGAGAAAAATATCATGTATTAATGCATATGTATGGAATCTAGAAAGGTGGTACGGATGAACCTATGTACAGAGCGGCAGTGGAGATGTAGACATTGAGAGCAGACTTGTGGACACAGTGGGAGAAAGAGAAGGAGGGATGAATTGAAAGAAACATTGAAACATATGCATTACTATATGTAAAATAGACCGTGGGAATTTTCTGTAGACGAAGGGAGCTCAAACCTGGTGCTCTGTGACAACCTAGAGGAGTGGGATGGGGTAGGAGAGGGGAGGGAGGTTCAGGAGGGAGGGGACATGTGTTTACTTATGGCCAATGCTTGTTGATATATGGCAGAAACTAACACAATATTATAAAGCAATTATCCTCCAATTAAAATTTTTTAAAATGTTAGATTAAATTATTGGGTAGACAAAAACTGGTTAAAGATTAGATGGAATTTATTGGTCAAAGGCAACCAATAGAGTGGTTAAAATCATGCTATAAACTCTTATGGGAGGAAGTGTAAAAATCACTGTAACTCACTTATCATTAGCAGGAAGTCATTAAATATCACCTAAAAATAATTATCCAAGAAATAACAGAATACACATGTTTCTTAGTGATATGGTGGTAATATCCAGAAGAACTACAGATGAATTGTTACAAGCAGTGCCAGCTTCTGTCTCTGAGGCCTTCTTTCACTGCAGGCCCTGCAAGACAGTCTCTGATAGGGTCTCAGAGTAACAGTGAGCAGTAGCCATTCCCTGCAAAGAAACAGGATAACGTATTGGCGACTATAGGCCTTTGTTTACACAGCCTTCTACTAAATTAACTTGGGTTGTCTGGTCTTAGTCCTAGCTAAGTCAGAGACGAGACACGTAAATGCTTTATTAAAACTATGGAATGTTGGTAACTTCCCCAGGCCTCCTTTGATGGTGGGAAGCTGGCGCTCAGATGCTTCACTGCTTTGGGGCTGATGAGGCTGGGCTATTTCCTGTGTGGCTGTGCTACCGGGTGTCACAGTCTTGAGCCATTTTGTATTTAACTGGTGGTGATATTTGTATAAATGAAAAAAGGGTCATGTGATTTGAGTCTGGATTTGGGATTTTCCTGGTGTTGCTAAACCGCTTACCTATTGTTGGATTTGATTAACTTTTTCAGTGTCTCTTTTATAATGCCTGTGTTTCTCTTATTGTTTAACCAATGGTATTTTTACTACATAGATTTCTCATCCTCGGGATCTGGGGCTGCATCGTATACAGGTTTATGCTTTGTAATTTTGCTGTCTTCTAGATCTTTCTGTTTATTATTATCTTATTAAGAACTTATCAACTGATCGCTTTAGCACTTTTTTTTAACTTACATTTTATTGTCTTGAATATAGTTGTGTTAGAGTAACAATTTTTGTGTTACTGTTGCATGGTTGTCCTGCAAAGCTGAGTTTAAGCAAATGGGCTAACCGGGCTTTGCTACATGCCTCATGTTTTCACCTAGATATATACCATCCTGGCTTCACTGTAATAATTGTATAACATGTTTTTTTCCACTTTGTACCTTGAACAGTCATCTTCCAACTCTGTGGGATCAGAGCACGTCCTTGGTTTGCACATTTGCCATTCTTTGCAAGTTTGCTCAATGCGCTCACACTTGACCTTACAACCCTCTTACAGCAGATGTTGTTTCCCTAATAGATGAAGACTTTGTGATTTAAGAAATTTGCCTTCTTTCAAAAAAAAAAAAAAAAACACATGATGCTCCCTGCCATTCTAACCACCCAAGGTTGTAGTGAGAGGGGAAAAAAGGGATTGCATGTAAGAAAGCTTGCCAACTGCAAAATTAAGGTATTATCATCTGCCTTTATATTATTGACACAATGCCTCATTCTCATGTTTTTAAAAATCCAACTTCACTATCTTACAGTCATTCTTTCTATGACTATTAAAGTGGTCTTTAACAAATGTGTAACAAACATGGTAGATTTGATGACACTTCATTCAACCAATCAAAAAATATTTATGTGGTAGTACTCCAAGATAGAACTAGGACTAGGAGTTTAAGGATTCAGAATAAAACACATTTGATTCTTACCCACCCACCAAAGGAATTATAGTGTTCTCACAGACATAGCAGCTATTTAAAGTTTAAAAATGGAAATATAAAGTGATAACTTAATAGAAGTCCAAAATGCAAAAGAGCCTCAAAAAGGTGAAAAAGATTGCTAACTACAAGTGTATACAGTTTGCTCAGCTGTTTATGAGTAGGTACTCTGCTCACCTACTACTTGACATTTATCCTTCTGCCTTAGTTTTAAGCATAGGGTTGGAAAGGGCCATAGAGTTGATCCAGTCAACCTCTCATCCACAGGGGAAGAGTTTTGACCATATCCTGAAAGATAAAATACAACTCTTGGCCTTAATATTTCCTCTGCTCCCAATATAATCTGTCCCATTATATGACACTACTAATTCATAGAAAGATCATCCTTACATTGAGTGAACCAAAGGTGGCCTCCTTGTAGCTCCCAATAGTGAGTGGTCCTTCCTCTGCTTATTGGAAGCAAGTCCATCCCTCCTCCATATGGGAGCCATTCGGATGGCTGAAGGCAGCTCTTGTATTTCTCTGTCTTCACCTGCAGTCTCTGACTCCACTATTTCTTACATTGCCTGCAATGCCCTTCATTGGGGAGTAGTCTTGCTGAGACCAGGTAGCAGAAATAAGAAGCATATTGGATCCTCGTCAGAGACAGAATGTCATGAATGGAGATTTCACATTGCTTATAAATATCATAGGGCCATAACTGTAGGCAGACAGTTCACTGTTATATATAAAAATTTTAAATGTCTTGTATTTTTAAAATCATCTGCCATCATACTAACTACTTGAGACTAAATGATATTTTGGAGGAACAAACAAAATTAACCTGATAAATGTCATTTAAATGACTTCCCGAAACAGTATACTCTATCCCAGTTGTCAGCAACATGCTTGCTACAATTGCCAATTATAAACTTGCAAAAAATGTGAAGATCAACTTCTTTCATTTGAATAGTATCATCTTTATGTTTACCTGAACTAACCCCCCAATGTTTTTTATTTAGTGTTTTATACTGATAAGATAGAAATATGGCAAGTCTCACAAGTGTTTATAATTTGCACTAATACAACTAACACAAAATGGAGGAAAACTGTCTCACCCAGCTAACTAATAACTAATATCTATTTCAGCAGAATGGTGTTAAAAGCCTAAAATACTAATGATGTTCTCTCTCAGTGAATACAGGAGAAACAGAGGTGGGCTTTGTTCCAACTTTTGGACCTTGTTATCTGAACCTATATGGAAGCCCCAGAGAGTACACGGGATTCCCAGATCCCTATGATGAGCTAAATTCTGGAAAGGTTAGTTCTTCAATTAAGGTGTGTTATTAATGAGCACTGACTCCAGATTTCTTTTTCTAATGGTTATGATTAAGTCTCATATTTAAGAGACCTCCCTACCCTCAGAGCCCACCAGATGACCGATGCAGTGTTTTTTGTGGTTGTTTCTTGGTTTTGTTTTCTATTTTTTGGCCTCCTGGCATGTGGGATCTTAGTTCCCTGACTGGGGATTGAACCTGTGTTCCCTGCAGTAGAAACAAGGTGTCTTAACCGCTGGACCACCAGGGAAGTCCCTGATTAAGTGTTGAAGAATGGAGATCTCATGTTGCTCAAGTCTTAGAAGGCAAGGTAGGAGAGGATCCTGAGGTCATTTCTCATGGCAATTGCAAATGCATACCATGGCCTTAGGAAGCATCACCACGAACATAGCTAGTGGAGGTGATGGAATTCCAGTGGAGCTGCTTCAAATCCTGAAAGATGATGCTGTGAAAGTGCTGCACTCAACGTGCCAGCAAATTTGGAAAACTCAGCAGTGACCACAGGACTGGAAAAAGTCAGTTTTCATTCCAATCACTAAGAAAGGCAATGCCAAAGAACGCTCAAACTGCTGCCCAACTGCACTCATCTCACTTGCTAGTAAAGTAATGCTCAAAATTCTCCAACTCAGGCTTTAGCAATACATGAACTGTGAACTTCCAGATGTCCAAGCTGGTTTTAGAAAAGGCAGAGGAACCAGAGATCAAATTGCCAACATCCACTGGATCATGGAAAAAGCAAGAGAGTTCGAGAAAAATACCTATTTCTGCTTTATTGACTATGCCAAAGCCTTTGACTGTGTGGATGACAGTAAACTGTGGAAAATTCTGAAAGAGATGGGAATACCAGACCACCTAACCTGCCTCTTGAGAAACCTGTATGCAGATCAGGAAGCAACAGTTAGAACTGGACATGGAACAACAGACTGGTTCCAAATAGGAAAAGGAGTATGTCAAGGCTGTATATTGTCGCCCTGCTTATTTAACTTCTATGCAGATTGCATCATGAGAAACGCTGGGCTGGAGGAAGCACAAGCTGGAATCAAGATTGCCAGGAAAAATATCAATAACCTCAGATATGCAGATGACACCACCCTTATGGCAGAAAGTGAAGAATTAAAGAGCCTCTTGATGAAAGTGAAAGAGGAGAGTGCAAAAGTTGGCTTAAAGCTCAACATTCAGAAAACGAAGATCATGGCATCTGGTCCCATCACTTCATGGCAAATAGATGGGAAACAGTGGAAACAGTGTCAGAATTTATTTTGGGGGGCTCCAAAATCATTGCAGATGATAATTGCAGCCATGAAATTAAAAGACGCTTACTCCTTAGAAGTAAAGTTATGACCAACCTAGATAGCATATTGAAAACCAGAGACATTACTTTGCCAACAAAGGTCTGTCTAGTCAAGGCTATGGTTTTTCCTGTGGTCATATATGGATGTGAGAGTTGGACTGTGAAGAAAGCTGAGTGCTGAAGAATTGATGCTTTTGAACTGTGGTGTTGGAGAAGACTCTTGAGAGTCCCTTGGACTGCAAGGAGATCCAACCAGTCCATTCTAAAGGAGATCAATCCTGGTTGTTCATTGGAAGGACTGATGTTAAAGCTGAAACTCCAATACTTTGGCCACCTGATGCAAACAGCTGACTCATTTGAAAAGACCCTGATGCTGGGAAAGATTGAAGGCAGGGAAAGGGGACAACAGAGGATGAGGTGGTTGGATGGCATCACCAACTCGATGGACGTGGGTTTGGGTGGACTCTGGGAGTTGGTGATGGACAGGGAGATCTGGCGTGCTGCAATTCATGGGTTGCAAAGAGTCAGACACAACTGAGCGACTGAACTGAGCATGCCCATTCCCCCTTCCTAGACTTAGGGCAGATGGCAGTAATCAATGTTGGCTCTTTCCAAAAAGCGAATGTGCTATGTCAGAATTCTGACGAATGACATATTCTAGGAATTTGCTGAAAGATTGAAAGTGACATGCTTGATATTGCTATCCCTGATGTGATCCAACCGCTTCATTTTCTAGATGAAGACATGGAGGCCCAGAGGTGGGAGGTGGTCTTTCCACCACATTAAAAGCCCAAGTACTGTCTTTTAGTTAGCTGACAAAGCCCAAGAAGGGAACTAGGGTAGAGAGAAAGCCCTGGGGGGTGAAGGTGGGATGGAGGGCTGGCAGTGGAGGTGGAAGCCTTCCCTTCCTCTCCAGAGGGTTCTGCTGCTGACACTGCTGACTATGTTGGGAGGAGTATCCGCAATTCATCCTCACAGTCCACCACACCCAGAACATCTTCCTCTTATTTCATGGCTCCTCTGAGACTTGCCCTGATTGCCAACATGGCTGCCTCCGTATTCTGAGAAAAGGAGCCAAGTTAATGCAGACAAATGCAGACCTGAAGTAGAGTGAGGGAGATTTCAAGCCCCTTCCGCCCCCACCTCAGCCCCTGGGAACCCCTTCCAGATCTAAGCATGGCTTGAAAGCCTCTGGCCCCCCAGCCATGACTAAAATCCCTTTTAGCCCTGACTACCCTGGCTCTCTTTGGGATCCTTCCTGAAGTCATTGGTTCTTCTCTCAGATAACAGACCAGCTGAGAGAGTTACTGACTGGTTCATTTTGGGAAGGAGAAAGTTGAAGTTGTATCTAGGTTAGCCCACTAGAGAGAGCTTTTGACTGTTGTTCATGCCTGGAAAAATAATCCTGCACTGTTGCCTTTCAGGGGGAAGGAGTTGCCTACAGAGGCAGAATCTTGGTTGAATTAAGCACTTTACTTGAAAAGACACCACCAGATAAAAAGCTTGAGTCCATTTCGAATGATGACCTGCTGGTTGTTGAGGTAAATGTTGGTGCGTGTATGGCATGTGGTATGGAAAGGATACTGGGAGAGTGGGTGGTGGAGGGCTAGTGTTGGCCTGCCTGAGTCAGCGGGTCTGAAGGGGATGTCCAGGGACTGGAGGGTCAGCTGTGGCAGAGGTGAGAGAGGGGAGTCATAGCAAGAGCCCCTCAACACCCTCTTGGTCTGTCTATCACAGCCTATGGAGGTGATGAGACTTGCTTTATCTTTGAGATGTTAATTCCGTGCTGCAAGCTGGCAAGTGCAGTGATACCCCCCATACAGAATGGCTTGTTTGCTAACTGGGCTTGGGTGTGTCATGGGGACGTAGTCACAAGAGCCATTCCAGATGGTACAGCAGCCATTAAAAGTCACTTCATCTTTAGAAGTAACTGCCATATCTCGGGCTTCCTAGCATGTGAGGGCATGTTTATATTAATGCCCACGTTACAGTAGGCACTGAGCCCCCAGTCCTTCTCAAAGACAGGAAGTCTTCCAAGCTCACCTTTCCAGCTCTTTATTTTTCCTTTTTTCTTTAAAACAAATTTTTTTATTGGAGTATGTTTGATTTACAATGCTGTGTTAGTTTCAGGAGTCTAGCACAGGGATTCAGTTATATATATTCTTTTTTCAGGTTCTTTTCCCTTAGAGGTTATTATAAAAATACTGAGTATAGTTCCCTGTGCTATACAATAGGTCGTTGTTTTTTTAATATTTATTTATTTCACGTGGGTCTTAGTTGTAGCATGTGGGTTGTTTTAGTTATGGTATGTGGGATCTTTATTTGCAATATGTGGGATCTAGTTCCCTGGCCAGGGGTGAAACCAAGTCCTGTACGTTAGGAGCGCAGAGTCTTAGCAACTGGACCACTGGGGAAGTACCTAGTCCTTATTTCTTTTTCTTTCTATAAATCAGCTCCTTCCCCAGTATGGAGACACTTATGCATAACACCCATGATTCGTAAGACAGAGAGCCACAGATGTGATTTTTTTTCCTAGTAAAATAGTGTAATTAATTCAAGGCAATAAATACAAAAGAAGAACATTCTCATCATGAAACAATTAAATGGTCAATTTTTCCTTGTAAACTAATTGACATGTGCAGTACAGATTTGTTAGCATGTGTGATGGATAGCTCAATGTTAAATTAACCCTGTCTCTGTTACTCACTGAATTGTTTCTAGTACATTCTATACCATTATTATGACTTGCTGTTTTTTGGGTTTTTTTTGATAAATCGTGGTAGTCTACATTTTTGGTTTTGAACTTTAAAAATATTATCTAAAATATAACATTATGGGAGTTTAAGATGTACAGTGTGCTGATTTAATGCATTTAGTGCCCTCTGTGAAGCCCCTACATTCAGTATGATACCACCTTACTGTTAGCTAACACAGCTAATTCTCTCATGTCATAGAATTATCATTTTGTGGTGAGAACATTTAAGATCTAGTCTCTTAGCAACTTTGAAGTATATAATGTAGTATTGACTATGATTACAATGCTGTGCATTAGATCTCCAGAACTTACTCATCTTCTAAATGCAGCTCTGCACCCTTTGACCTCCTCAATTCTCCCAGCCCCTGGTAACAACCATTCTACTCTCTGCTTCTATGAGTTCAGCATTTTTAGATTCTACATATATGTGGTATCACACAGTGTTTGTCTTTCTCAGTCTGACTGTCTCACTTAGCATAATGCCCTCAAGGGTCATCCATGTTATTAGGCAAACAGAGAATTTTCTTCCTTTTTGTGCCTGAGTAATACTCCATTGTGTGTGTGTGTGTGTGTGTAGATAACATACATACATATATATGCCATCTCTTCTCCAACTATTTCTAAGAATCATGGGTTGGTCCGTACATGTTCTAGAAATCTGAATTGTTTCTCAGAGCAGCCAGCTCATTGATGGCCATGCTCCCCCCTTCAGGCCTCTCTCTGCTGGGTTCCACCACCCATTCCCTGATGGCTCAGATGGTATAGGATCTGCCTCCACTGCAGGAGACCCGGATTTATTTAAATAGTAATTTAATTATTATTAAATTAATGATAATTAAACAATAATTTAATTATTATTAAATAAATAATAAGGGACTAACACTTAACACACACACCATCCCATCCAACTCCCTTCCCAGCTCACAAAATTTTTTATAAATTTTTATAAATATTTATTTATATTTTAAATAAATAAAATATTACATAAATGTAATAAAAATGAACTATACAAGCCCAAATCCCCAAAATATTTAAAACTCCCAAATTATGGGAGTTTGTTTTATGCCCAGTCACCTGAGTTTTGTTTCTGCTTTTTTTAGATTTTTATTTATTTATTTATTTTTGATTATACCTCGAGGAATGCAGGATCTTAATTCCCTGACCAGGGATTAAACCTGGGTCCCCTGAAGTGAAAGGGCAGAGTCTTAACCACTGGACTACCAGGGAAGTCCCCCAAATCCCAACAGTATTAAAAAGCAGGAGAGGAGCCGAGATTCCAAGGATACACTCACTCTTCAAGCTACCAGGAGCCCAGAGAGAGAGTGAGATGAGCAGATCTGTGCAACTGCTGGGAGGATGCTTTCATGACAGTGGTCAGCCTGGAATGTAATCATGACGTTTGTCACACTTAAAGAGATCTTGTGATTCATTTACAAGTAATGAAACTTTCTGGTTGAGTTGAAGAGGCTTCATCAAAAGGGCAACTTGGTCCCTGTGAAATAAGCGTTATTCACTCAGTCGTGTCCATGTTTTATAGCCCACCAGGCTCCTCTGTCCATGGAATTCTGTAAGCAAGAATACTGGATGGGTTGCCATTTCCTTCTCCAGGGGAACTTTCTGACTCAGGGATCAAACCCGGGCCTCCTGCATTGCAGGTGGATTCTTTGCTGTCTGAGCTACCAGGGAACCCCTGGAATAATATAATATGTATTTGTCTCTGGTTCCTGACACAGAACTCCTAAAACCTTTGTGATTTCCGAAGTGATAAGAGCACTTGTGAGCATCTTTTTCTCATACTTGATCTTTGATTCTGGTTCCTGACATAGTTCCTAAATCTCTTGGCTTTCCTGGGTGATAAAGTCTTTCGTTCTAATGCATTGCCTTGGTGGGCTCCTGAATGGGGGCTGCTCACCAAGCCATCATTAGTAGCTTGGAACTTTCAGCCTGACCCCTCCACATCCTTCAGAGAGGGGCTAGAAATTGAGTTAATCATTGATCATGCCTACAGTATGAAGCCTCCATAAACTCCCCAGAGTACAGGGTTTGGGGAGCTAATGGGTTGATGAACTCATGGAAGTGCTGGGAGAGTGGTGTGTTCAAAGAGAGCTCCTTCCCACAAACCTTGCCCTGTGCCTCTCTTCTATCTCGATGTTCCTCTGTATCCTTTTTCGTCTCCTTTTATATTAACCCATATCCAGTAAGTGGGCTTCCCTGGTGGCTCAGATGGGAAAAATCCACCTGTAGTACAGAAGACCTGGGTTCAATCCCTGGGTTGGGAAGATCTCCTGGAGGGGGCCATGGCAACCCACTCCAGTATTCTTGCCTGGAGAATCCCCATGGACAGAGGAGCCTGGCTGGCTATAGTCCATGGGGTCACAAAGAGTCGGACATGACTGAGTAACTAAGTACACAGCACATATACAGTAAGTAAACTGTTTTCCTGAGCTTTGTGAGCTGCTCCAGCAAATTAATCTAACCCTAAGAGGGGATTATGGGAACCTCCAGTTTGTAGTTGATAGGTCAAAAGCACAGAGGAAGTGGATGGGGGGTAGTGTTGTGGGACTGAGCCTTTTAACTTGTGGGATCTGATACTGTCTCCAAGTGGATAGTGTCAGGATTGAGTTAAACTTCAGGATACCCACCTAGAGTTGGGCTTCCCAGGTGGCACTAGTGATAAAGAACCCGTCTACCCATGCAGGAGATGTAAGAGTTGTGGGTTCGATCCTTGGGTCAGGAAGATCCCCTGGAGGAGGGCATGGCAACCCGCTCCTGTATTCTTGCTTGGAGAATCCCATGGACAGAGCAGCCTGGCAGGCTATAGTACATAGGATCACAGAGAGTCAGACATGACTGAAGTGATTTAGTGCAGAGCACACACATCTGGTATCAGAAGTATTAACTGTGTGATTGTGGTGTGAGAGTAAGGGAGACACACAGGAGGAAGCGTGAGTTTTTCCTATTCAGTTGCCAAAAATCCCGGTTTCCCATCTTTCTAGAGCAGAAGCTGACGTGGTGCTCCAGATGGGCTTGGTCAAGAGACCTTACAAGGATAAGTAGGAGGATGTAGCCTGGGTATTTTCCTAGGCAATCAGGCAGGTAAAAGATCAGCTGTTGCATCCTCAGCCTTAGCTCTCCCATCGGTCTGGCTCACATTAAGTATCAATAAGTATTGCTTGAGTAAGTATGTTGTGATTCATCCATTATCTCCTTTAGATCACAGGTGGTAAGCTGTCCGTTTTCTTTAGCACAGTCTCCTTGTCTGTGTCCTTTAATGTCCCATGCCTCCTGGGCCCACAGCCACTTTTAAGAGCTTGTTAACTTTCTCCCTCTTATCAGGTATTCTGCTTGACAGAATCATCCCCTTCCCCAAATTTACTTCTAAAACTGTACCTTATACTTCTTGAGAGTCCCTTGCATCCCTTTGAAAAGACCCTGATGCTGGGAAAGATTGAAGCCAGGAGGAGAAGGGGACAACAGAGGATCAGATGGTTGGATGTTCTCACCAACTCAGTGAACATGAGTTTCAGCAAACTCTAGGAGATAGTGAAGGACAGGAAAGCCTGGCATGCTGCAGTTATGGGGTCACGAAGAGTCAGACAGGACTGGCTCTCACTGATCATGGATAATCAGAAAGCCCAAAGGCCCTGCAAAGTTAAACACCCATCAGGAGATAGTCAGTAGACTATAATTTATGTTCTTCAACTTGTCCTGTTATAGAAGGTTTTTCCCCAAGGCTACTAAGGACAGGGAACAGAAGCTGAGGCTTACAGACTGGTCTAAACTGTTGCTGGTTTCTTCTTACACCTGTTTGTGCTCCAAGAGCACAGGGGAAGTGGGAAAAGACAGGGGGAAGGAGAGAATTCTCAGCCTCACTATTCCTCCAGGACCCCAGGGCTCTGGGCAGGTGAGCAGATGGTCTGGGCACCCCTCATGGACTCTGACTTGCACAGTGGCCCAGGAATCTTGCTCATAGGGAGAACTTGCTGTGTTATGAGTTCTGATGGCCAGAAAGCCCCGTTATTGTCTTAGAGCTCAGACCCTCCAGGGTGAGGATACTATCAGGGTTCTGTAGGTGACTGTGAGTTCTGCACAGGAAAATCCAGAGAGAGCTAATGGAATCCTGGCCATGAGAGATCTGCAGGGCAGAGCCAGCTGGACCAGAGGTGGTATCCCCACCTCTTTGCAGCACCTCCCCATATAACTTCTCTTTTCTCTGCAGTAACAAGTTATTGTTGTTCAGTTATATCCGACTCTTCATGACCCCATGGACTGCAGCACAACAGGCTTCCCTGTCCTTCACTATCTCCTTGAGTTTGCTCAAACTCATGTCCATTGAGTCAATGTTGCCATCCAACCCTCTCCTCCTCTGTCATCCCTTCTCCTCATACCCTCAGTCTTTCTCAGTATTAGTCTTTTCCAATGAGTCAGTTTTTTGCATCAGGTGGCCAAAGTATTGGAGCTTCAGCATCAGTCCTTCCAATGAATATTCAGGATTGATTTCCTTTAGGGTTGAGTTGACCAGTTTGATCTCCTTACAGTCCAAGGGACTCTCAAGAGTCTTCTCCAACACCAAAGTTTGAAAGCATCAATTCTTCAGTGCTCAGCCTTCTTTATGGTCCAAATCTCATATCCATACATGACTATGGGAAATACCATAGCTTTGACTATATGGACCTTTGTTGGCAAAGTGATGTCTCTGCTTTTTAATATGCTGTTTAGGTTTGTCATAGCTTTCCTTCCAAGGTGCAAGTGTCTTTTTTTATTTCACGGCTGTAGTCACCATCCACAATGGTTTTGGAGCCTAAGAAAATAAAGTCTATCACTGTTTACATTTTTTTCCCCATCTATTTAAGCTAGAGCAGTAACAGGTGGCTCCAGCTTAAATACTGATCATTCTTTCTGGGCCCTGACGTAGGCCCTAAATTATGTTTCATATTTTTGTTCCTTCCCTTCTCTGATAGGATCCTAGATGGTTTACAAAGAACAAGTCATGCTGTATATATATATAAGGTCTGACTAGTACAAATAACTTCCTACTTTTAATTTTCATGCAATTTAAACCAAACCTGGAATTTTCACAGCACTTTGGAACCATAGATTTTTCAGGGGACTTAGTTGTAGGTATTTAAGGAAACTCCTGACAAGTGACAAAAGTCTTCCAATCCCCCCTCTACCAAAGTGAAAGTGGACTAAGGTAGAGAAGTTTTTAAAGCATAAGCGCCAGAAGATGGGGCCCAGCTATAAGTGTAATTTAAAGCTCTTCAGATGTCTTTCAATATGTAGCTAAGGTTGCAAACCAATGTTTTAGAAAGGCTTTCAGAAAAGTCTGAGACTCAGAGGGGTTTCTAATGAAATACTTTGGGATGTTTCAGGTATACCATGTCAAAACTTTCATTAACCAAAATGGAGGTTTTGTAATAGTGGGATGTCCCAAGGGTTTTTTGTTTTGTTTTTTGAAAGTATAGTTGATTTATAATGTTGTCTAATTACCTATGTACCGCAAAGTGATTCATTTATACATATATTTATATACATGCTTTTTAAAAATATTATTTTCCATTATGGTTTATCATAGGATACTGAATGTAATTCTCTGTGCTATACCATAGGACATATATTTATGCTGTTATGCAGTCCGTGTGTAATAGCTTACATCTGCTGACCTCCCCCTTCCACTCCATTCTGCCCCCAACCCTCTGCCCCTTGGTAACCACAGTCTATTCTCTATGTCCACGAGTCTGTGTTTTGTAGACAGGTTCATTTGTGTCCTATTTTGCATTCCACATATAAGGGACATTATATAGTATTTGTTTTTCTCTTTCTGACTGACTTCTCTCTCTGACAGTCTGTAGGTTCATTCACATCTCTACAAATGACCCAGCTTCACTCCTTTTCATGGCCGAGTACTCTTCCATTGTACGTGTAGACCACATCTCCCTTATCCATTCCTCTGTTGATGGACATTTAGATTGTTTCCATGTCCTGACTATTGTGAACAGTGCTTCTGGGAACATAGGGGTGCATGTATCTTTTTGAATGTGGGTGTTTTCTAGATATCTGCCCAAGAGCAGGATTGTGGAATCATATGGTAATTCTATTTTTAGTTTAGTGGCTGTACCAACTTAGATTCCCACAAACAATGTAAGGGGGTCCATTTCTCCACATCCTCTCCAGCATTTGTTATTTGTAGAGTTTTTATTGATGGCCACTCTGACCAGTGTAAGGTAGTGCCTCACTGCAGTTTTGATTTGCATTTCTCTAATAATTAGTGATGGTGAGCATCTTTTCATGTTCTCATTGGCCAGTTGTATTTCTTTCTTTTTTTTTTTCCTTCCATTTTTATTCTTTGGAGAAATGTCTAGGTCTTCTGCCCATTTTTGTATTGGGTTGTTTATTGTAGTCATGTTGTATGATATGTCTGTGTATTTTGGAAATTAAGCCCTTATTGATTGCATCATTTGCAGATATTTTCTCCTATAGCTTATTTTTTTTATTTTTCTGTTTTTGTGATTTCTTTTGCTGTGCAAAAGCTTTTAAGTTTGATTAGGTCCCATTTGTTCATTTTTGTATCCTTGGGAGACTGAATGCATTGGTAAGAAAACACTGGTATGATTTATGTCAGAGAATGTTTTGCCTGTGATTTCTCCTAGTTTTATAGTGTTATGTCTTATGTTTAAGTCGTTAAGCCATTTTAAGTTTATTTTTGTGTATGATAAGAGGGTGTGTTCCAGCTTTATCAATTTACATGCAGCTGTCCAGCTTTCCCAGCACCAACAGTTGCTGAAGAGACTTTCTCCCATTGTTGGCACGTTCCCCTCCTGATTCCCTTCTTACTTTCTTCTATTTTCCCCTTTTTCCTTTGTCCTGCCTGGTTACATGGGGGCAGAGGTCTGAGATCTGCCAGCATTCGGTAGATGCTCTGTTGGAGCTGCTCTACATGTAGCTGCATTTTTGATAATATCTGTGGGAGGTGAGCGTCATGGCCTACTTCTCTGCCATCTTGATCAGTCTACCCAAGTTTCTTTCAGACAGCAAACTGCAGTCACTGTCAGATGTTTTCAAAATGGTGCTCAAGAAGTGTAAAATAGAATTACCATGTGCTGTGCCATGCTTAGTCGCTCAGTCATGTCCAACTCCGTGACCCCATGGACTAGCCCGCCAGGCTCCTTGTCCATGGGGATTCTCCAGGCAAGGATACTGGAGTGGGTTGCTATACCCTCCTCCAGGGGATCCTTCAAATTAAGGGATCAAACCCAGGTCTCCCGCATTGCAGGCGTATTCTTTACCAGCTGAACCACTAGGGAAGCCCAGGAATACTGGAGTGGGTAGCCTATTCCTTCTCGAGGGGATATTCCTGACCCAGCAATTGAACTGTGGTCTCCTGCATTTCAGGTGGATTCTTTACCAGCTGAGCTACCAGGGAAGCCCATATGATCCAGGAATTCACTGCCGGTTATATACTCAAAAGAATCAAAAGCAGGAGCTCAAGTGGATATGGATAGCAGTATTATTCACAGTAGCTGAAGGGTGGAAGCATACATGAATTCATAAATTTATGAATGGATGAACAAAATGTGGTATATACATACTATTTTATTAATTTAACAAGGAGGCTAGGACTTCCCTTATAACTCAGTCCGTAAAGAATCTTCCTGTAATGTAAGAGACCCAGGTTCGATTCCTGGATGGGGAAGATCCCCTGGAGAAGGAAACAGCAACCCATTCCAGTATCCTTGCCTGGAGAATCCCATGGACAGAGGAGCCTGGCAGGCTATAGTCCATGGGGTCACAAGAGTTGGACATGAATTAGCGACTAAACCATGAAACAAGGAGGCTCTGATGTCTTGTCAACCTACATTAAGCAACCAAAACTGAGGTTTGGCAATATTTTGAGATTAAGAAATCAAAGGACAACAAACCAGAAATATGCAAGTGGGCTTTCCCAAATAATGCAACCACTTAAGCTACAGCCAATCAAATAATCTCCTTGTCTTCCTTCTGCCTGTGCTTTGTAAAAAGTTTTCCCTCCTGTCCTGGAGGGCTCGTAAGCAATTCCGGTTTTTGTTGCCAATTCCAATCAGTGTTTGCTCACATAAACACTTGAGTTTTTAAATATGTCTCAGCTTATCATTCAACAATACAATGAAGTATAATTCAGCCTTAAAAAGGAAGGGAATTCTGATACATGCTACACCATGGCTAAACCTTGAAGACATTATGCCAAGTGAAATAAACCAGTCATGAAAGGACAAATACTGTTTGATTCCACTTACATGAAGTACTCCAGAGTTGTTAAGCTCATAGAGACAGAAAGTAGGTAGAAATGGGAGATTAATATTGAAAGGATACAGAGTTTGATTTGTAAGATGAAAAAGTTCTTGTGGCTGGATGGTGGTGATGGTAGCGCAACAGTGTGAATGTACTCAACACCATGGAACTGTGCACTTAAAAATAGTTAAGATGTTGAATTGCATTATGTGTGTTTTACCATAATTTTTTTTTAAGTTTTAAAAATAGTTGGTTAAGTACTTCTGCAAATGAATTTCTGCATTCTTGCATCATACTAGGCAGAAGACCCACCCATGATGGTGATTCATTTTACAGAATTAAGGTCATGTGTGGTATGAATGAATAACAAGGGAAGGAAAATCAGTTCATAAATATCCTTCAGGCATGAAATAATTTTTACTAGCTTTTTAGAAGTGAAAGTTGTCACTACTCTGCTACTTAGATGGTGGTACACAAATTGGTAGAGAAGTAACTAATAGGGAAAAAAGAGCAACAATAAAAAAGTCACCATTTGTCAAAGTAAGATAGCTATGTGACCTCCAAAACCCAAAGGGCTACGGAACTGGGAGTTCCTTCTTTAGAGGTTTTTGAACAAAACTTGCTATGTTGAGAAATTTGTCAAGCAATTCGAATATTATCATTTGTAGGTCCCACAGATTTGCCAGTGGAGCACACAGCCAATGCGGTTACCCTACAGTAAACATATGTTCTCATCTCCAAGCTGAGCAAGTATATAGAGACTGAGTTCCAGTAAGGACCCAGAACAGACTCTAGGTGTGGACAAAATGCAATGGCAGAAAGCTCAAGACATAATGAAGCGCAGCAGCTTAAGCCATTTCATGCCTCTCTTTGACTGAAAAAAAAAACCACGTGTCTGAAGATCAGTGGTAACCTGATCCATAAAGAAGGCGAGATGCTATCTGAGCAAGGATTTAGGGCAGGATGGGGATTTAAGAGACTGGATGTGCCCTAATGAAGGAAGGCCTGAAGGGCTCATGGTCATTTCTGCTAGGCTGATAGATACTCCACGTGGTCACTGTTGGCCCTATGTTCAACTCCCTCACACACACATACACTCAGTAAACCAGTAATAAAACAAGCAACAAATAAATAACAAATGTTGGCAAGGATGCAGAGAAAAGGGAAACCGCATGTACTGTTGGTAGAAATGTAAATTGGCACAATAGCTATGGAAAATGGCATGGTGGCTCCTCCAAAAATTAGAACTGCCATAGGCTCCAGCTTCCTTAGCTGTGCAAAAGTTCATAAGTTTGATTAGGTCTCATTTATTTACTTTTGCTTTTATTTCCACTGTCTTGGGAGACTGACTGAAGAAAACATTGCTGGGATTTATGTCAGAGGATGTTTTGCATATGTTCTTTTCTAGGCGTTTTATGGTGTCATGTCTTATATATATAAGCCTTTGGGCCGTTTTCAACTTATGGTGTGAGGGTGTGTTCTGACTTCATTGATGTGCATGCGTTCCAGCATGTGACTGTCCAGCTTTCCCAGCACCACTTCCTGAAGAGACTGGCAGTGAAAGTCTTACCACTTATGACTGCAGAGCACCTAACAGTTCAAATTATTAGAAATGTGCAAGTTAGATAGTAACGGTAGCCATGATCTCTCTACCTTCCCCAACGTAACTACTGTTAACAACTTGGTTTATCTTCTTTATTTGCATATTCTTTGTATATGACGGTATTAAAATATATATTTATTGGGTTCACTTAAAAATAAATTTAAAAAAAAAAGAAAAAAACCTTTTTTCCCATGTTTGCACATATGTATCTACCTAAGACCTTTTATGAACTTTTGCTCCATTGCATGGATGTTGATAGCTCAGTTTGTAAAGAATCCACCTGCAGTGCAGGAGACCCTGGTCAATCCCTGGGTTGGGAAGATCCCCTGGAGAAGGGATTGGCTACTCAGTCCAGTATTCGTGGGCTTCCCTCATGATTCAGCTGGCAAAGAATCCGCCTGCAGTGCGGGAGAGCTGGGTTCGATCCCTGGGTTGGGAAGATCCCTTGGAGAAGGGAAAGGCTACCCATTCCAGTATTCTGGCCTGGAGAACTCCATGGACTGTATAGTCCATGGGGTCGCAAAGAGTCAGACATGACTGAGCAATGTTCAGTCTCTTTCATGAATGTAACATAATTTGCTTAACCAGTGGCCTGTTGTTAAACATTTGTATTGTTTTCATTTTTTTTCTCTATTTCAATCAACTCTGGAAAGAACATCCTGGTGTGTCTGTCTTTGCCCTCTGTGTGAGTAAGAGGGGAACTGCTACATCCAAGAACATTCTCCACTGCCATTTGTTAATTGTGCTTAGTCACTCAGTCCTGTCTGACTCTTTTGTGACCCCATGAACTATAACCTCCCAGGCTCCTCTGTCTATGGGATTCTCCAGACAAGAATACTGAAGTGGGCTGCCATGCCTTCCTCCAAAGGATCTTCCCAACTCAGGGACTGAACCCAAGTCTCTTGCATTGGCAGGTGGATTCTTTACCATTGAGCCACTATCCCCTGGCATTTAACTCAGCACTAATTATTAGGGTTAGAATCATATCTGCTAGAGTTCCACGTGTAAATAAGAGCAAAAGGAGTTTCTCTGAGCCTTGTGTCCGCTGGTGCTTTGCAGAAATATCAGCGAAGGCGGAAGTACAGCCTGTCTGCTGTGTTCCATTCAGCCACCATGTTGCAAGACATTGGCGAAGCCATTCAGTTTGAAGTCAGCATCGGGAACTACGGCAACAAGTTTGATACGACTTGTAAGCCTTTGGCATCAACCACTCAATATAGCCGTGCTGTATTTGATGGTAAGACTGATGCTGCCTGTCTCTCCTGCACATGTTTACAGTGGGTGCACCACAGGATGAGAAACACACAGTGCATTCTGTCTCTGGCGGGTGTTATTCCCAGCATATGGGTAGCGGAAAGATAGAATGCAGAAGAGAGGTGGCTGAAGTTTAGACGCAGACCCTTTTCCAGGGGCTGAATCTCAAGGCCTCTCCCATGCCCACTTTTAACACTGGCTCTGTTTTGTAAGTCATAAGATGGCAGCTAGCTGAACACTGAGCCTCCCCTAAAACAGCTCCTGCCCCTGCCCATCTCTGCCCTGCCTGGCCCCAAACTGCTTTCAGTTTGAGTAGTTGAAGTGGATGGAAAATCAGCTTCTGGTCATTGCTCTGTTTCTCCCCAGCACTATGACCTTAGCACATCACTTCACTCTATCCCTCATTCTCTAGAATTGCCATGAGTATTAGATAGCTATATTCAAACAAAGATGGATGGAAAACAGTCCCTGCTTTTATAGAACTTACATTCTAGAGTATAAAATAAATCATAATAGAAGTCAGAGTATGAGAATGCCCTAATAAAGATGTGGACAAATGGTTCGAGAGTACACAGAAGGGAGCGAGAAATTCTGATCCAGTGTCTCAACAGCGTTGCCACAGTTTTTAGCTAATTTTTATGCAAGTAGTGTTAAGCTAGAAAATGTGGGATAATCTTTATAAGGCTCTGAGCAATACCAAATTCCACGTATCCAAGTAAGGTTTTTAAAAAACAGAAAATTCTTTTTTCTTGTCCCATTCCAAAAAAATATTTGCTTAGGATAACCGTTTTCAGGGACAAACACATATAATCTGATCTCTTATACTCCGTTTTCTGCTACCCTGTTATGTAATTATCAGTGATGCTCAGATGCATGGTCCCAAATCACCAAAAGATCTTGAGATCATTGTGCTAGGTTTACCAGGACCTTTTAGAGAGATTTTTCAAAGCAGGCTGCGCAAATACGGACTTTTAATTTATCCCTCAGTTGCTTAATTAAATAAAATGAAAGAATCAGACTACTTCAGACCACACCCCCAGGCCTATGATTAACCAAGCAGTCCAGTTTGTACATCTCTTCAATAAATGTGTTAAGTGTCCAGTGTTCACCGACCCTCAATATTCTACACCAGGAAACTACTATTACTACTTGCCTTGGGCCCGCTCGAAGCCAGTTGTTACACTGACTTCCTACTGGGAGGATATTAGTCATCGCCTGGATGCTGTGAACACGCTCCTAGTCATGGCAGAAAGGCTGGTGAGTTTCTTTTCTACATTTCCTTTTCACCAAATAGGATGACTTGTGTATTAGTTAGAATGCAGGTTAGAATGCAGTTAGGCTACTGAGGTGGAATCTGAGGTACCACAAGACCTCAGAATATAATGGTAAGCAAGATGAACACTGTCTCCTTAGCAACAGTTGAGGTAGGTAATCCAAGGCTGGTGTGGAGGTTCAGTGGTACTGGGGCACCCAGGCCCTTGCCCCCTCCACCTGTCGCTCTGCTATCACTATGCATTTGCAAGGGAGAAGCAGCTCACCACTACACCACCCCTGCAGTCTGAAGGAAGGGGAAAAGAAAGGGAGAAGATGACCCAGGCCCTCCCCTTCAAGGGAAAGACCCAGCAGTCACACACTTGATTTCTACCCATTTCCCACCAGCCAGAATCCCGTCACGCAACCACACCTTACTGCAAGAGAGTTGGGAAATGCAGTCTCAGGCCTGTGCAGGCATATGTCCCGGTGCAAGTTCACTTACTGCAGAAAAGAGAGGATGGATGTTGAAGCAGAAGGGCAGCTCACACTTTCTTCCATAATTTGTATGTGGAATATGGTGTGGAGAATGGTTCATTCCAGTAGAAATATCGCAACCCTTAGAGCTTTGCTGTCAAAGCAGTACAAATCCCTACTGTGGAAGAAGTGGGTTCAGAGGACCTTCTTGTTGCAGGTGGGAGAGTTCCCTCTGGTGGGAACTTGCCTAGATGTGACATCTGTGGTTGGCCATCTGGTTGATGTTAATGAGAGGAGGAAAACATGGTTGCGATATTTCTAATAAAGTCAAAGATGCTAAGTTATTTCTGTCAGGTACTGATAAAATCCATCTGGTATTAGTGTTTTCATTTCCAAATTATATGAATACTAATTTGTCTAAGATGTTCCAACCTCTGTCAGCCTTGTACCATGATGCGGAGGGGTCCTGGAATATACTTGAGCTAAGACTCCATGGCAAAATCTGAAAATATTGTTTTATGCTTCAAAGACAATATTGAAGAGAACTGTACATTTAACTTAGGCATAATTGTCCACATAACAAAGTTACAATTGATACACAGTGTAGTTGTGGTGTTAATTTCCAAGTTTCCATCTCAAGGGACTTGGTGGGAATTGGTCACACCTCTATTCTAATTAAGCTTTGGGTATTTCCGGCTTTTTTCATCTTCAGTCTTTTCATCAGCTCTCTTCACTGTCCTAATTCCATAATAATCTGGACAGGATGGTGGATTTCCATGGCCAGACTTTTGGGGACCATGGGGGGCTCTCCCTCAATGTCTCTGTTAGTAGATGCTCAAAGTGACACAATAATACTTTCTGGGTTGATCTTATGCTTTCTGTGGCCCAACTCTGGAACCACAGTTTCTGTACGGAGCCCTGGTTCCTTTTAGTGGCAGAGGAATGTAAAGAATAATATCTGGCAGGGTCCTGGAGTGTTCACTACTACTGACATGTCTCTGCTTCTAGGCCTTCTCAGCAGACAAACCACACATACATGTGTGTATACATATGCATATTTTATACCTCTCAGTATACTGAATGCAATGCGTTTATAAGGATGACTTCAATTCCATTTTATTGATAATAGTACGGGGTTTATTCTAGTCTTCCCTATTTCCATATTTATAGCTCCCTTCTCCAGCTTCCATTATCCTCAATATATTTACTCATTTGTTTAGTTCTCCATAGGTAAAGTACTGGGGAAAAACAGATCTAACTAATCTGTTTGATATACTTACGGTTCTTTCCTTCCTTCAAACTGAGGGAATCATTGTGCTCAAAAGTTACTTGGGCTAATTCAGTGTATTATGTTATTCATCTGAAATGTAGTTAGGTTCACTTGTTCGTGGTCTGCATTCCATTTTAGGTTCCTTCCCCCATCCTTGTTGCTTTTTCTTTTATTTTTCTTTCTGAATATATAAAATTTGCTTCATTTCAAAGGTCAAAGTTATAGGAAAAGGTTATCTTATTACTTTATATTATCGGTGTTGGTTTCATTTTGAAGAAAAATAGTGTTAATCTGTGGGGAACATGTTAAATGTAAAGGAAAAAAAAAACCTTTCATTTTTCTGTTAAATCTTTTTGTGTATTTTTCTTGAAAATAAAAGTTAAACCTTTGTCGGGTATAATGCACAATTACCAATTCTTTCTCCCCTCTCCATATTCTTCAGCAATCAAACATAGAGGCTCTAAAAGCAGGGATACAAGGTAAAATTCCTTCAAACCAACTGGCAAAAACGTGGCATAAGCTCATCGAGGAAGTTATAGAAGACACAAGGTACAGTGATCTTACTTGTACTCTAGAATCCCCAGCTGTGCTCCCCTCTCTTAAACTGTAAGACCAGAAGAGTCTCCAGAATTTTCTAGTGTTTGCCAGAAAAGTAATTTGAATCAGCCAAGTTTCTCCAAAGGGAAGAGTCTGTGAATCACCAGCAGGAAAAGCTCTGCTTTCTGCTGGTGCCAATTGTTAAGCCGCGGAGGGAGGCTGAAGCCCCCCTCCAGGAAGTCGTCCCAGTGCAGCCGCAGGGGAAGGGTTGGCAGTGGGGAGGGCTGGTCTGTCTGGCCTCTGCCTCCAGGCAGCTCTGGTGTGCCCACCACCCCAGGAAAGGTGACTCCTGGCTCCCACAGAGAATGGGATCTGATGGTGGGGCATTGATTTTAGAACCATTTAGAACAGCGTTCTTAATTCATAAACACATTTTCAGAAACAGCGGTTTTACTCTACTATCAGATCCTAATGAGTCCTCTGGCCAAGCCTGCCTTAGGTGAAGCTGGAGAACCTTTATGACTTGGGGAAACTGTTCAGATCTGTGGGCATTTGGAAATCAAAGGCGGAGGTGATCATTCTGAACTCATTTAAAATGTTGGCCAATTAACAGGGAAGTCCCAAAAGAAAAGCATATTGAATATTTCGGAACTTACACTAGTAAGCCGGGGCTGTCCACCCGCCCCCTCCACCCTCCTCGCCTCTGAGCGAACGCCTGAACACTGTCTCCCAGTCTCCTTGCGCCCTCTAGTGGTTTGGCTAGGTAATTGTGATGCAGCTGAGATTAAAGCGCAGCTGGAAGCCTGTTTAAATGCAGAGAATTTATATCTGGGTCCTAAGAGGTCATCTCTTCCAATCTTCTTATTTTGTCTACAAAAGAGGCCCAAGAAACAGAAGCCCAAGGAGGTGAAGTGACTCATCTGAGGCCCGGAGTTGGGTTTATTAACTTCTTTTCCTACCATGTGTTTCCCACTGCCATATCTATTTATTGAACATCTTATGTGTGGCCTTTGAACTACAGCTTCCATCTATATTTTTGCCTCAAAGAATCATTTCAGGGACTTAACCCTTCTAATATATTGCTATAGTTACCAGTGAAGCCAAACAATATCATTTGGTAATACCTTTCATGTAGAAAATGCCTATGAATTTCAAGGCTTGTTGAGCAAAACACAAAAATATCTATTTATACTTTTTCTTGAATCAAATTGGATATGTTTTAATTTTAGGAAATTTATGTTTAGGGAAAGCAGCTAGGATTTCCTTAAGAGTCTGGGTGAAATTCTAACCAGTGAAAGTTGTAGGTAGAGACAGTGAGAGTAGAATTTCCTGGAACAGGTGACAACTTCACTTTGACCCCATCAGCAACCCTGGTGAGAGGGAGGCCCTGGCAGAAAAAGGCTAATTCTGGCTCCAGCTCAGCTGTTCTAGTGGGAGCTTGACCTGTACAAGGGGTTCTTGCCTTTTTAGGAGGGAATGGGCCCCTTTGATTATCTGATGAGATGACAGTGATGACAGCAACATCACTTAGACTGTGTGTGTGTGTGTGTGCGTGCGTGCGTGCGCGTGTGTGCACGCACTCTCAGTCATGTCCAACTCTTTGAAACTCCACAGACTGTAGCCCACCAGGCTTCTCTGTATGGAATTCTCCTCGCAAGAATGCTGGAGTGGGTTGCCATACTCTGCAGTAGACATTGCTCAAAAGGCTCGCCATATATTAACTTACTTACTTCTCACCACAACTCTAAAGGTAGATATTATTTTCCCACACTTGAGGATAGGAAAACAAAAGATTCAGTAACTGGTCACCATCACAAAAGTAGTAAATGATGGCGTCAGGGCTTGTACCCAGATATTCTTCTTTAAAGCCTCTGGTTTTCATCGTGATGCCATCTTTATCATGATGTCACACTGCATGCCAACCCAGACAGACACTTTTCTTTATAAGTTTCAGGGAGTCACAGACCTCCAGAGGCCTCCCGCAGACTGCCTAAGGGTGCATGGGCCCTAGGTTAAGAAGTCTTCTGCTAAATAATCTCCAAATGTCCCTTCCTTCTTCATTTTGTGGGTCTGTACAGTGATCATAGGAAGCAAAAGAAGGGAAGGCCAGTTCTTCGCAGCTGTTGCTTCTGTTTCCATCTTCTTCCCAGTGATTCCACAGGCCTTGGGTCAAACCCAAGGAATTGCTTTGGAATTTTCATCCCCCTGCAGGCCCATGTCTGTCTGGCAGGTCTGCTCTGCCAAGGCCACGTACATTCACCTTCAGCTTTACTGTGCTCACTCTTGTAGAGTCTGTTAGGAAACTGGTGTGGTTTCCAAGATTGAAACCAATTGTAAATGAATTTGATAGTTCTGAAACCCAATAAGCCTTTCTGCATATTCTATTTTGTTTTCCATTTTAGATACACATTGCCTCTCACAGAAGGAAAACCTAATGTCACAGTTCTTGATACTCAGATCCGAAAGTTGCGATCCAGAGCTCTCTCTCAGATACATGAGGCAGCTGTGAGGATGCAGTCTGAGGTCTCAGAGGTCAAGTCCACACTGGTGGAAATCGAGGACTGGCTCGATAAATTAATGCAGCTGACTGAGGAGGTAGGACTTTTAAACTTCATCTGATATGGAAGTGGGATTCCACAGAATGGCACCAGGGGTAGAGATGGTGGTGGGAAAACCTAGTACATCATCTTAGACATTGAACAGATGTGATGGATGATGAAATCAAGGAGTTATTGGACTGAGATGTTAATGGATAAACATCACTAAGGTCAGGGTAGAAGAATTTTGAGTTGGTTGTCCTGGAAAGGTCTTCATAATGGACACGATGTCATTATTATGGTACAATCAGAGAACATTTCAGTTAGAGTGATACAGTAGCGGATCTGTGTAGTACCTTTGGTTGGGACCAAGAAGACCTGGCTTTGAATCCTGGATCTACCATGCCTAACTGCGGGCAAGGTATTCAATCTCTCTAAGCGTCAGTTTTCCCATAGATTTAATGAAGAGAATTTCCCTGGTAGTTTAGTGGTTAAGAATCCACCTGCCAAGGGGACATGGGTTCGATCCCTGGTCCAGGAAGATTCCACATGCTTCAGAGCAACTAAGCCCATACTCCACAGCAACTGAGCCTGAGTGCCACAACCCCTGAAGCCTGTGCACTCTAGAGCCCACGCTCCCCAACAGCACAACGGGAAGCCACCACAGCGAGAAGACCCCATACCCCAGCAAAGAGTAGCCCCTACTCGCCCCAACTAGAGAAAAGCCTGCACGTGGTAATGAAGACCCAGCGCAACCAACAAGAAAAGAAAGACATATTTAAAATAAATGAATGGGGGGGAAAGTAGTACTCCGTTTCCAGCACTGCTTAACGAAGTTAAAGAAGATGAAGAGTGAAAAGGCCTTAGCCCAGTGTGGGGCACACAGTGAGTGCTGGATTACTGTCGGCGGCCACTGACCTCTGTGGGTTGGAAGGACAAGGGAGCAGGAGGCCCCTCCCTCCTGACCCCACAGATGGGGAGGTGGAGGGCGAGTGTAATACATTTGTGAGTAGAGGGACATTTGAAAAACACATGTGATGACAGGACATTTTTATTTTTCACTTTCTATGCTTTGTTACTTTCAAAAGTTTTTTATGGTGCACTTATATCAGCTTTAAAATCAGAAAAAAAGAGGTTTTAAATACCTACGTTAATACTGCACATTTGGAAAATGTCGGATTGTGAGGTAGAGATGCTCTGTCTATGCCCTGTGAAATAGACGAAGCCTGTAACCCCTTGACTGCTGTGGACGTCTTTCTTCAAATGATGGGAGAGAAAAGGGGGTATTTCACACATTTTCTCTGTCGAAAGGGCCTTTGGCAGGTGAAGGCCCTCTGCTTCCCTCTGTTCCCTTTGGCCAGTCACAGGCCAACAACCTGTGGTTCTGGAAGCCAAGAGCCTCGGAAGAAATTTCAGCAGCGCCCTAGCCCTGTTGTTTCTTTGAGAAATGGAGCCCTGAGGGTCCAGCCTGCAGGCTCTTCGGTGTTTCTGCATTTAGACTAACTCCAGCTTTGCTTCCTGTTCCATCCCCTCCTGTGACCAGCCTCAGAACAGCATGCCTGACATCATCATCTGGATGATCCGGGGAGAGAAGAGATTGGCCTACGCACGCATTCCCGCGCATCAGGTTTTATACTCCACCAGCGGCGGGAATGCGTCTGGGAAGTACTGTGGGAAAACCCAGACCGTCTTTCTGAAGGTATGGCTTCCTCACTGTGCAACGTGAAGTACTTGAGTGCAAACCCCATGTTCCCAGGAAGGGCTGTTTTATAATTTGCCAGCCACTGAATGGCTAGGGCCATCCTGATCCATTTCAGCTTCTTCTGGTCCTTCCTCCAGGGTGGTAATTACCAGAATGGCCTGAGGTCTGCAGGCTTCAATCAAGGACACTTCCGTAGAGGTCTCTGTGACACTAATGTTAATATGGCATTGTGAATGCTTTGCTTTCTTGGCATGAATTTTCCACTTCTAATGTCTTTTGTGAGGCAATGCCACTCTTGCTTTCCTACTAGTGAGTGTTTGGGAAGCAGAAAAATACAAAGGTAATATAGGTAGTCCATGTAATCTATGCTCTAATCAAATGGGTCCTTAAATTGAAAAACCTCTGAGAATTACTTCTTTAGGGTTGGGGTTCTGAACATATTTGGAGACTTGGACTCCTTTAAGAGTCTGATGAAAGCTACTGGCCCTGTCTTCCAAAATAACACACATCTCAGATGCCTCCAACATTCTGCATATGATTCAGGGGCTTTGTAGAACCCGTCAGTTCATCCCAGGACCCTGGATTAAGAACTTCCCTTGTGTGCATAAGAAGAACCAGAGGAGGCTGGGGATGGAAACAAAGAGATCCAAATAGTTGCCAGATACAAGTTTGACATCCCTCTCCCTTCCAGACTCAGCCTGAGTTCCTTAGAATATCAGGAACAGGGGAAAAATCGAGAGAGAGAAAAGCAGTCACGGGAGAATGTTCCATTAAAACAGGGAGATATCTGCTAACTTTTAATAAATGCACTCTTTGCTCTTTAATCAAGAGGGTGAAAATAGAACCAAGGTGATTATCTTGTTTCAAGTGTCTCTTGGTGGAATAAATTTTACTTAAGATAGAACCACAATTATAATTGACCTCAGCACTGCATGGAAGCAAACTGATTAATAAATAAAACTTCACAGCGGGTGGGAGAGGAGGCAGAGTGGTATTCTCTGTATTGGGTTTTAGAACTCAGTGGATAAACAGTAAAGTGCTTTTTAAGAGCATGTTGTATATATGTACTGATTTTGTTAATACTCATTACCCAGTTTAGGTAGCCATTTAAGTCAGTGGTATTTTTTTTGCTGTTGGTCTTGAGACCTCTTTTCACTCTCAAAAAAAAAATCACTGGAGACCCCAAACAGCATCTGTGTACATGCTTCTGCTGCTGCTAAGTTGCTTCAGTCGTGTCCGACTCTGTGCGACCCCATAGACGGCAGCCCACCAGGCTTCCCCATCCCTATCTATCAATATTTACTGTGATAGAAATTAAAACTGACATTAAAAAGTATTTATCTATTTTAAGATAACTATAGTCCATTATATTTTAACAAACTATATATTTTTATAAAATATAACTGTATTTCCTTTTAAAAATCAGAATGCTGAGTGATACTGTTTTGCACTTTTGCAAACCTGGCTTCACAGAAATATAACTGAATTCTCAAAATTGCTTCCACATTTAGTCTGATGCTCTGAATTGCTTGGTTGAAGTGTATGAAAAGAATCTGACCTCACATAGTATATGTATTTGGAAAAGGGTGGAGTATTTGAATAACTTTTACAGATAATTGTGGGTACTTATCTTTGATACAACACCAAACTCAAGTGGTAGCTTTTAAAAGATTAATTGCAATATGGAAGCTGAAACCATATCAGAGAACTTTTCGTTCTTTGCTGCATTAAAGTCCATTGGTCTACCTTGTACTTTGAATGGCTCTTTTACCCATGCCTGGTTTTTGTAACGTAAAGCTTTCACCATTTGGAAAATATTCATTCACTGAGTTAAGCAAATCTTCCCAGTGTTGACACGTTTCATCATACAATAAAAAGTCACATTAATATCACTTATAATAAAAGCTCTGATGTACTGGGATGCTGTTAGGTTCACCCACTAAGGCAGAAACAAACTTTCCAAAATTCTAATTTTTAACTTGAAACCTTGAATTTTATCATTGGCAAGAAAATAAAGTCACTTATTGTCCTTGACGTGACAAAGCTCACTTGTTTATGTTCGAAAAAACATCTGCCCCACATCCAAGTATGAATAACCATATTGGGCAGCCACTTGCTGTTTCAGAAAGAAAAGCTATTCCATTTAAAAAAAAAAAGTCTAGTTCAGTTCACAGCTCGATTGCATAAGCATCTTTTCTCAAAACATATACAAATACACAGCGGAATTTCATCATACAAAATATTAAAAAAGATATGTATTTAGATATCATGATTTAGGATTAGCCATTTTTACCGCTTTATCAAAGGAATTCATAAGTGAAACTGGCATTTTGTTTTTTTCACTGAGAGTGATGAAGAAAACTATTACTACCAGTACAGTTTGGTGTTGCTGCCTTGATTCCTGCTACAGAGCTTGGAGTCTTACCCACGCTTGCTTTTTTTTTTTTTTTTTTTTTTTTTTACCCTCAGTGCAAATGTCAATACAGTGAAAAAAGCAAGTAGCATCCTAGTGTTATTAGGAAAATAATTTTGACCTTATGAGCCTCCTGGAAAGATCTCAGGGACACCCAGGCGTCCCTGATTTAGTTGTTATTTTAATCTTTGTAGACGGGTCATTTGGAAATATTTTAGCTGCACAAACAAAATTAGACTGTTGAAAACAATGATTAGACGTCCAGTCTACTTTTGTTTTCAGCTTAATATCACAGTCTGTGCTGTGCCTGGCATAACGGCTCATGTTATTATACATCTCACAGTATCCACAAGAAAAAAACAACGGACCAAAGGTGCCTGTGGAGTTGCGTGTGAACATCTGGTTGGGCTTAAGTGCTGTTGAGAAGAAGTTCAATAGCTTTGCAGAAGGAACATTCACTGTCTTTGCTGAAATGGTACATCATTATCTTTTCCTTTTTGTCGGGGACCACTGTTATGTTTCAGTTCGGATGTCAAATCAACCACCAGCATGATCACTAACTAAAATTCCATCCAACAGCCCTTCACTAAGGGGGCTGGGAATGATTGACTGGAGGTCTTTGTTGGGACACCCCAGTGTGATTCACACACAAGCACCCCAGGAGTGAAGAATGCTTGAGAGGTGCCAACCTTGAGAAGCCTGCTTGGGGTCTGTTTTCTGCCATATAGCAAAGTGTCTGGAGTCTTTAAAATATAGAAGATTCATTCCTCAGAGGGGTTTGCCCAGGGGCAAAGAAAATACTGCCTGAATACTTTAAAAACAGTAAGAGATAATTTGTAAATCCTTCACTGGGTTAAAAATCCACTTAGTTTATCCAAAGTCTTGTTAGAGTTAAACCCTTGAAAACAATTTTCACAAACTGTTACATCTAACTCCACTTTTAGATGTATTTCTTTTATTCAAAGTGCTTATTGATATAAATGTATTAGATATAGTCAGTGGATGTCTTCTGACAATTTTCCGATGAGTTCCATTCTTTTACAGATGGGCCTTCCTGCTCAAATGATTGAGGAGAAGACTATCTTCATTCTAGCTAAATTGTAATTGTGTTTCTACTATACTGTACCTGACTGCTGGTTCAGGATTGTAGCTCTGATCTTCTTGCTGGGCAAGAAAACCCATAGCCGTCTTTTAGTTTTGCTTTTCTTTACCTGGCACATAGTAGGCTCCTGAAAATGAAAGTGAAAATCGCTCAGTCATGTCCAGCTCTTTGCGACCCCATGGACTATGCAGTCCATGGAATTCTCCAGGCCAGGGTAGCCTTTCCCTTCTCCAGGGGATCTTCCCAACCCAGAGATCGAACCCAGGTCTCCTGCATTGCAGGCAGATTCTTTACCAGCTAGCCACAAGGGAAGCCCAAGAATACTGGAGTGGGTAGCCTATCCCTTCTCCAGAGGATCTTCCCGACCCGGGAATCAAACCAGGTCCCTCGCCAGGCCCCTACTCAAATGTCTTCCATCCTCCTTTAGCCAAAAAGTCCCCAGCTACTTATGTAAATCATGTTCTCAGTGAGCTCATCAGCAGACAAATGGAGATGTCAGCTTAGACCCAGAGACTCTCACCACTGGCAAATCTCAACCCTCTTTATGGTTTACAAGTGCAAAACTGACCAGATTGTAGATTTGTAAATCCTAACTTAGAAAGGAATGCCCTATAAACCTGGCTCTGCCATTGTCACAAAACCTGCTTCCAGAAAGGTCTTGGCCTACTCACCATACTCAAGAAGCAGCGAAGGCTCAGAACTTTTTGACCACGTAGAGGCTGGGTACTAAAGGACCTTCATGTTTCAGATGGGTCCTTTGTGCTGCCTAGAAAATATACCATTAATTCTAATATTGTTTCTGTAGGGAAATGTGCCCCATGTTCTAGGCAGCCAACTTATAAATAAACTTTTAGAAGACTACATGTTCATAAATTGAGGGCTTTTGTAGGTATCTAACAGGTTCAGAGAACTATTTGGAGCCATTCAAAATAATGGTGGAAACAACTTGCGTGATATATCAGTGTTTACAAAGCACTCTCACAATCAATCATTTGTACATTTGAGCTTCAGAATAATCCTATGAGAAAGGGAGTATTATCCTCAGTTTACAGATGCGAACACTGAGTCTTAGAGAGATGAATGATTTACCTAAGGTTGCAAAATCAGTAATAGTCCAACTTGGGTCCATACCTTCTGAATATAAAGCTTTTTCACTTCTCATTGTTTAGCCTAAGTCCCAAATGGACCTGAAAGTTTATATGTTGGCTTTATTTCTTGCTCCCCGATTATGTTTCTCCAATTTCTTTTTAACAGTATGAAAATCAAGCTCTCATGTTTGGAAAATGGGGCACTTCTGGATTAGTGGGTCGTCATAAATTTTCCGATGTCACAGGAAAAATAAAACTCAAGAGGGAATTCTTTTTGCCTCCAAAAGGCTGGGAATGGGAAGGAGATTGGATAGTTGATCCTGAAAGAAGGTAAGTTTTCTATTTTCTGAGGAAAAAAGGATGGTAATGGTGTCTTTCCTGAGAAACTGCTAAATGAATCTTCTCCATCATCATTCTTGATCAAATTTATATAACACTCGCTGAGCGGAAGTAAGTCCACAGAAACTCACAGAAGCTTGACTGATGTCATCAATATTTCATAATAAAAAAATATAAAAAAGCACTTGGTACCAACATAACTGAGAACGTATTACATGTGAATGTGTCGAGCAATGTGTCATTTTAAAAAAAATCTGGATTGCAATCCTATAAGATAGTGTCAAAAATCATGAAGAGCCTGAGATTTTTTATCTTCCTTGCAAGCTAGCTAGGTTACCTGCCACAATTTCATGGATGTTGGCAGGAGACTTCAGACTCCCAAAGCAGAGACAAAGGGCCCACTGCAAAGAGCAGTACCAGAGCATCAGTATTTGTTCTCATTCTCTGAGCCCCAGTTCCTAGAGGGTGACAAAAAAGGGCCAGGTGAAAGTTGTACATGAAGAGGATTGTGTAACAGGAATCCTGAGCTTAGGGCACCCAAATCATTTATAATGTGTAGTGAGCATGCTGGCTCTTTGCTCTGGAGAGAAACACTGCATCTTTTGAGGTTGTTCCTCATATAAACATCCTTGAAAAGATAGTTTGTAACAAAAGTTGTGGAGCCTATGTTTAGAAATGCAAGACACACGCAAAGAATGCTGCTGCTGCTGCTAAGTCACTTCAGTCGTGTCTGACTCTGTGAGACCCCATAGACAGCAGCCCACCGGGCTCCCCCGTCCCTGGGATTCTCCAGGCAAGAATACTGGAGTGGGTTGCCATTTCCTTCTCCAATGCAGGAAAGTGAAAAGTCAAAGTGAGGTCGCTCAGTCGTGTCCGACTCTTAGCAACCCCATGGACTGCAGCCTACCAGGCTCCTCCGTCCATGGGATTTTCCAGGCAAGAGTACTGGAGTGGGGTGCACAAAGAATATCTCTCAACAAAAAGCTCCCAACAAAAAAACAGTGTTATCTCCACTTTAAAGATGAAACAGCCATGGGGAGACTAAGTCACTTGTCCAAAGGCATACAGACTGTGGCTGAGTGGTATAGACAGGGCTGGAAGCCAAGTCTAGCCTGGGTGCCAAAAGCAGTTCTAAACCAATATGCTGAAAGGTCTGCAGAAAACAGATGGCCCACTTTAAATGGATGGGTTGTAGGGTATATGAGTTACATCTCAAAGGCTATTATTCAAAAGAAAGAAACAGTGGAGGGGGCAAGTATGTGTCCCCTGGAGTCTGGAGGAAACCAAAGGGTGGTTTCTGAGTTGCCAAAAGCTTTGGAGCCAGAATACTCTCTTCTTACCTCAGAACAGCGTACTTACTTTTGGAGGAAACAAGCTCGTGAAGTTGGAGTTGAAGACCTCAAGCTAGAGTTTGTTCTTTCTGTCCACATTTGCTTCCTATAAGCACACAGGATTAGGGAAGGAGGGAAAGAAGTGTGCTGGGTCTGGTCTGTTACGTATTTGCTTACAATTACTTTTAACCTTTGAAGGTCTTCCGTTGTGGCTCAGCTGATAAAGAGTCTGCCTGGATTGTGGGAGACCTCGGTTTGAACCCTGGGTGGGGAAGATCTCTTGGAGAAGGGAAAGGCTACCCACTCCAGTATTCTGGCCTGGAGAATTCCATGAACTGTATAGTCCATGGGGTCGAAAAGAGTCAGACACGACTGAGGGACTTTCATTTTCACTTTTAACCTAAGACGGCCTTTTGGGGGGTAGAATTGGGGTTGCTGGTGAGAAGAAAGGAAATGGGATTTGAATTAGAAGGAAGGTTCGTGAGGACTGGAAAAGGCCAGGGGAACTGGAACCGGAAAAGCTGAAGGCCAGAGCCTGTCAGAGCTGGATGGGACCCCAGCAGTCAGAGAAGCGAAGGAGAAGCCCAGCTTATACAAAGGGTGGGAACTTTTTGTTTTCTGATTTCCCTCCAGCACTTGATTCTAGGGGAGGATACAGCAGGGAAAAGATGTAGAGACAGTAAAAGGAAAAAAGAAACCTTAGTTGAGCATATACCTGGCAGAAAACTTAAAGCCAAAATTGGAACCTCTGTACTTTCTTTCCTCTGTGGGTTTCCAAAACCAGGAGGAAAGTTGGCATGACAGGGAGGCAGTATAGATTTCTCAACTGGCCAGATAGACCCTAGAGTCTAAAATGACCTGGTTTGGCTGCCATTCCTACCAAGGAACCATCCAGAAAACGTAAACCCCTCCCTTCAGTTTGTGTTACCTAGACCAAGCAAAGCCCTAGTGAAAGGTTTCCACAGTTGGCCCATGAGACCGTCTCCATTCCATTTTTAAAACAGGAGGAAAGAGGGAAGATGACTCTCTGTTCTTTTGAACTGTTAGCCAAGAGTCAGGCTGAGAAAACGCTGAAGGGCCCTGACCTGACCCAGCAACAGAAGCCAGGTCCCTAGAAGGAGCTGCCCACAGCGGCTGCTTTCCCAGTCCCCACCCTAATTACTGAGCAGAAGCAACGCTGCTAATTTGAGACGTTCTCTGTAATTTAGGTCTCCTTGTTCCAGCTGCCCTTCTTCAAAGGAATGTCAAAAGCTATTAGTACTAAAAGGAGTTTGGAGTGGGGAACCCAGTAGGGTAAGGGCGAGGAGGGAACAGGGGGCCGCCCCAGGGGTGTAGATGTTTTCCTGCCATTGGAAATAGCTGGGGTGGTCAGCGACCACCTTTGGTAAGGTTTCTCCTTTGGTAACACGAGCCTCTTCCCCCACAGCTTGCTGACCGAGGCGGATGCGGGTCACACAGAGTTCACAGATGAAGTGTACCAGAACGAGAGTCGCTACCCCGGGGGCGAGTGGAAGCCGGCGGAGGACACCTACACGGATGCGGTGAGCGCCTCTCCTGTGTCGGCTCCAAGAAACCATCACGAAGCACACGGCGGGGCTCCCCGCTCTTCTGCCCCAATCTCATGTGCTGAACAGTCTCTCCTTTATAACTTAAGCCTCCAAAGCACCTCCATAATTATTTCCTATAGAAAATACATGGAGCCGATTTTAACTAGGTATTGGGACATGGAGACCTGGGTTCGATCCCTGGTTTGGATAGATCCCTGGAGAAGGGAAGGCTACCCACTCCAGTACTCTGGCCTGGAGAATTCCATGGACTGTATAGTCAGTGGCGTAGCAAAGGGATACAGCTGAGCGACTGTCACTTTCACTTTCAAAGTCTGGGTTGTGTGTTTTGTTGTTGTGTTTTTTTTTAACTGTATTATGTAACTAGCTTTTAAAACCATAAATTGAATTCTCCTGTCTTTGGAATAGTCAAACAGCATAAAAGTAATTATTCTCCTTGATCCCCATCCCCTACTTTGAGATAACCATTGAACCACTGATAGCAGTTTTCTGTTGCTATACAATACCTTCTTTTTTTTGCCCACCTGAATAGACCTGTGTCACAGGCACAGTTCCACAACTTGTATTTTTCACTTGTATTTTCATTATAATGTGTCTTGGACATCTTGAGTTTTTAAAGAAATTTCTTCAGAGTGTTGGATTATATGCACCCTTGTATAATTTAACTGATCCTCTCTGACATTTAGGTTTTTTTTCACAGTCTTTGTTTTTATGAGTCATGTGACAGTGAACATCTCTTATCCACTTAGGAAAGTTTGCCTGTAGGAGAGGTCCCTAGCTTGGTCAAAGTTTCAGTGCATGTAAAATTTTGACAAATATTGGCAAATCACTTTCAAAGAGGCTGTACAAATTTGTATTTCCAGCAACAGAAGAGAGGACTTTTTTTCCTAGACGCACACCATCCCACTTTAACATCTTTGTCGTGCATGAATAGATGGTCTCCTGTTGTTCAATTTTCACTCTTAAAGTGAAGCTATTTTTCTGAGTTTATCTCCTTTATTTCCTTTACTATGTAGTTCTTTTTCATACTGCTATCAGTTTGAATACAGAATTTGTCAATATTTTCACATAAACTTTGCTCAGTCTTACATGATTAGCATCTACAGCTTCCTATAGCATTATCCCGTATTTGAAAACACCTATTTTTCATGCTCTGTCCATCTCTGATGGGTTCTTCGCAATATAACCCCTCATAAGAGCTGCATCATTTCATAATACTAAGTTGAACCATATGAAATTGCTGATCGTTGACCATTTTTAACTTACAAAAAAGTTTCCCGTGGTTTAGCATAACATATCGCTTAATAGTAAAAACAACGTATTCTTTTAACAACGAGTTACTGTTTGGCAGTTGTGTATAGATTAGGAATTTTCATGAAAAGATTGCCTATGAAGGTATCAAATTAGCATGTGAATCTATAGTTAAGTGTGAGGAATCCTATCTCACATTTGCCTCTTATTTAACACTGTGGCTTCTTTCTCTTTGTTTTTGTTTGTTTGTTTTTTGTAAAGAACGGCGATAAAGCAGCATCACCCAGCGAGCTCACTTGCCCTCCAGGCTGGGAATGGGAGGATGATGCGTGGGTCTATGACATTAATCGTGCAGTGGATGAGAGAGGTAACATTTCAGACCTATTACCCGACCAGGGGCTCTCCAGCAATGCCTTGGTTAAAGTCAAGTTTCCATGGGAGGGAAGAGTTTCCTGTCTTCTGGTCTAAGACAGGAAGGGGGTCAGGTGTCTGGAAGACAAGCAGGTGCTTAGACAAGGGCAGGGTGGTAGGCTCTCAAAATACAAGGTGATAGGCTCCCAGGCAGCTGGACTTCAAGATGCGAGGGATCCAATGAGAATTTGGGAGGGGATTGGAGTTTCCAGTTTCTCTATTCTAACCACGCCATACCCTCCCTGGGAACGTCACACTAACTCAGGAGCCTCCTGCCTTGGAAAGAACTGCAGAATGCCTAAAAAGTCATCCTATTCAACAGTAAGGCAGATTGTTGACATAGCTTCTGCTAATGATGCTTATCCTTTTCTGTGGCTAGAAATCTAACATTAAATGGAACTAAAACATTTAGAATCGTCCAAAGAGAAAATTTGATTTTTAAATTTCTTCTGAAGAACTAGTACACAGAAAGAACTACCACTAATAAGGAAGATTTCAAATAGGTTATAAGTTTCTTGATCTGGATGCACATACCGGCCCTTCTAATAATAGTTAACGTTGTTGGAGTGCAAACTGTGTGCTGATCATGGTCTTCGTGCTTTGCTTGCATTATTTTGATTAATTCTTTTGAAAAAGGTATATTTTACCTTTATGCTGGGGACGTTTGGCCCCCAGCAGATTTACCAACTTGCAAGAAACTTTATTTAAGCAAACAGTCCACACAAGGAGAAGCTGGGATTTGAACCCAGTCTGTTATTACACAGGCCATGCCCTTTATTACTGGTCCCAAATGCCTCTCATAGTGGGCTTTATTCTTGTGTGAGGGCATGCTCAGTCATGTCTGACTCTTTGCAACCCCATGGACTATAGCCCACCAGGCTCCTCTGTCCTTGGGATTCTCCAGGCAAGAATACTGGAGTGGGTTGTCATGCCCTCCTCCAGGGATCTTCCCAATGCAGGGGTCGAACCTGCATCTCCTCTGTCTCCATGCATTGGCAGGTGGGTTCTTTACTGCTGAGCCACCAGGGAAGCCCCACTTTATTCTTCAGTTCAGTCGCTCAGTCGCTCTTTGCAACCCCATGAATTGCAACACGCCAGGCCTCCCTGTCCATCACCAGCTCCCAGAGTTCACTCAAATTCACGTCCATCGAGTCAGTGATGGCATCCAGCCATCTCATCCTCTGTTATCCCCCTTTCCTCCTGCCCCCAATCCCTCCTAGCATCAGAGTCTTTTCCAATGAGTCAAGTCTTCGCATGAGGTGGCCAAAGTACTGGAGTTTCAGCTTTAGCATCATTCCCTCCAAAGAAATCCCAGGGCTGATCTCCTTCAGAATGAACTGGTTGGATCTCCTTGCAGTCCAAGGGACTCTCAAGAGTCTTCTCCAACACCACAGTTCAAAAGCATCAATTCTTCGGCGCTCAGCCTTCTTCACAGTCCAACTCTCACATCCATACATGACCACTGGAAAAACCATAGCCTTGACTAGACAGACCTTAGTCGGCAAAGTAATGTCTCTGCTTTTCAATATGCTATCTAGGTTGGTCATAACTTTTCTTCCAAGGAGTAAGCGTCTTTTAATTTCATGGCTGCAGTCACCATCTGCAGTGATTTTAGAGCCCGGAAAAATAAAGTCTGACACTGTTTCCACTGTTTCCCCATCTATTTGCCATGAAGTGATGGGACCAGATGCCATGAATGTTGAGCTTTAAGCCAACTTTTTCACTCTCCTCTTTCACTTTCATCAAGAAGCTTTTTAGTTCCTCTTCACTTTCTGCCATAAGGGTGATGTCATCTGCATATCTGAGGTTATTGATATTTCTCCTGGCAATCTTGATTCCAGCTTGTGTTTCTTCTAGTCCAGCGTTTCTCGTGATGTACTCTGCATAGAAGTTAAATAAGCAGAGCGACAATATACAGCCTTGACGTACTCCTCTTCCTATTTGGAACCAGTCTGTTGTTCCATGTCCAGTTCTAACTGTATTCTTGGATGTATTCAATTTCCATGAATATTGGAAAGTATAAACATGGAGGCCATGAACCCCATGGCCACAAAGGAAGCTTCTTGAGGAAGAATCCAGGGGAATAGGGCTTTATTCTGTTTGGCTGCACAAGAGTGAAAGGAGCAGTGGCATTCAATCAGGACAGTGGAGAATGTTGGGAGGGGGACAGAGAGTGGCTGAGTGTTTCCTGGAACTTTATTTAACTTTATTGACGAACTTTATTTGGCAATCTGGCAAGTGCATCTCTTGGATAACCGTTCACCAACTCTGTTCCAGGCTGGGAGTATGGCATTACCATTCCTCCTGATAATAAGCCCAAGTCCTGGGTCGCAGCAGAAAAAATGTATCATACTCATAGACGCCGAAGGCTGGTCCGAAAACGCAAGAAAGATTTAACACAATCCACTGCGAGTACCGCAAGGGTAAGGAGCAGTGGGAGGGAGCAGGTGGCTCTTTCTTCTAGATCACTCAGAATCACAGTTAATCCGGCTGTTTGTACAGAAACCATTTACCTGAGACCCTGCTCAAGGGTTCTAAAAGTGTGCCCCTACCTCTGACCTACTGATGGAGGAACTCTAGGGCTAAGCCCAGCATTCTATGTTTCAGCAACTAAGTCTTCCAGGTGATTCTGAAGCAGGCTAAATAATGAGAACCACTCAAGAGGCACTGATAGAAGCAGAAATTATTTTGGTAGCATATTGTCGTAGTGGCAGTAGCTCAAGACTTTGAACAAGACATCTAAGGATTCAAATCCTGGCTTCATCTGCTTTCTCATCTGCAAAATGGGTATAATATCATACATCTATTTAGGGTATTATAAGCTTAAATGGAATAATAAAAAATTGAGTGGAACAATGATACTAATAAAAATAGTAAATGGTATGTTTTGTGTTCCTTCTATGATGGTAAGCACCGAATATATATCATCTCCAACCCACAAAATCCGCATTTCATTCTCATTTTACAGACAGTCCTCACAGAGGTTAAATGGATTTGCTTCAGGCTACCCACGTAGCTCAGTTGGTAAAGAATCTGCCTGCGATGCAGGAGACCCGGGTTCGATTGCTGGGTCAGGAATGATCCCCTGGAGAAGGAAATGACAACCCACTCCAGTATTCTTGCCTGGGAAATCCCATGGACAAAAGAGCCTGGCAGTCTGTAGTCCGTGGGTTCATAGGAGTCAGACACAACTTAGCAACTAAACCACCGCCACATGTCTAGTAAGTGATAGAGTGAACTCAGGCTAAGCTCATTCTCAACAGGAACTCTTTCTATTCCACAAAGTGCCTGACTTACAGTAGACGTGATTATGTGGCTTTTTATTAGCCAGTGAGCTTCTCAGTTCTTCTATGCTTCCAAAGATGGAACCATTCTCATCTTCTTATCATATCTTTTCTGCTAGCTCAGGACCTTGTTCCTAATAAATAATGGAGTAGAATGAATGAGCTGATGAAGGAATATTTGTTTTGCAATGAGCCCTATCCTGATGGGGTGAGAAGTTTCTAGAGGCACTGTGACTCCCTTCTTCCACATGACAGTGCCAAGGTGAGGTGGAAAGATCACTGAGCAACAAGTCAGAAGACCGGAAGCGCGGCCCAGTTCTACAAAGAGTATTGTCGAGAGACTTTGATCACGTTCCCCAACCTGCCTCACTCCTGGCTTCATGAAATATTTCGGTGCTACTAGTAACACTGCTAGAGGGTTAATTTCAAGATCTTCCTTGACCTGGATTTTCTGTTTATTTAAAGTTGAAAAAAATAGCCCCTACATTAATAACCTACGTGAAGCTCTTATTTCTGAAATTATAAATATTATTCAGTATTATTTTACATCTGCTAAATCTAGTCATACTTTTAAGATATTTATGTAAGTTTCTACCACTGAAATGTCAGCTACAGGAGGGCAAGGACCCCATCTCTTTCTTCACTGCTTCCTCAGCTCTTAACCCAGTGCTGCATGGTAGGCACTTATATTTGCCGAATGAATTGAAGAAAACATTGAAAACTGAGATAATGAAATAGAAATAGTTTTTACAATAAAAGCTACCTTAGTCATTATAGTAGTTATTCTAGAAGTAATATACCCTGATTTACTTATTAGCTATAGAAGTTTTTATCTTAAACACTTAAGCCCTGGGGAGGGTGGCATCATTTCTTCCCTCCATATGTAAAGTGGTGATAATTATGTTTTCCAAAGTATATCACAGTGGCAGTGTGCTTATGAGCTAGTGAAGTGAGAAGAACAGAAAGCAATTTGCAAAAGAATCCATTTGATTTACCCCTGACCTCATGCCCCACCCCATCCCTGCTACCATCTAAATGGGGCTCCTCCTGATGGTATAGCCATCACCTTGGCAAAATCTCATTTCGCTTCAGTTGCTGCTGTTCTGTCTGCATCCCCATGGTCCGTCACCTCTGCAAGGGCAGAGACCCTGTCTGTTATTTATTTGGCTGTGTCAATTCTTAGTTGGGTCATGCAGGATCTTTTGTTGTGGCACACAAGGGCACACAGGCTCAGTTGCTCTGCAGCATGTGGGATCCTAGTTCCCCAACCAGGGATCGAACCCACATCCTCTGCGTTGCAAGGCAGATTCTTAACCATTGGACCACCAAGGAAGTCCTGAGACTGTTTTTGTTCTCTGTTGTACCCTGGCTTCTAGCAAGGTGCTTTGGCCCACAGTAGAGTTTTGATACGTATTTGTTGATTGAGCAGGTAAACTGCTTTATCAATATAAGGAACATTGTTATGGTGACGATTATCGTTAAACGTTTTACCTCTGTTTTAGGCCATGGCAGAATTTGAAGACCGAGAGGGCTGGGAATACGCTTCTCTAATTGGCTGGAAATTTCACTGGAAACAGCGTAGTTCGGATACCTTTCGCCGCAGACGCTGGAGGAGAAAAATGGCTCCTTCAGAAACACATGGTGCAGCTGCCATCTTTAAACTTGAAGGGGCCCTTGTAAGTAATAAATAGCCAAAATTCAAATTATATTCACAGAGGGAAGACACATGCGTGTTGGATATAAGGTCACCGACCCCGCTACTGTAAGATTGCTCCTAATTTGGTAGAAAGCCACACATCATAGAAGCTCAGCAATGTAGAATAAATAGACCATTGACACGTGGAACGTTCTAAGGCGGCCGTTTAATATTGGCTCACCTAGCTTTTTCTTCAGAGAAGGCAATGGCAACCCACTCCAGTACTCTTGCCTGGAAAATCCCATGGACGGAAGAGCCTGGTAGGCTGCAGTCCATGGGGTCGCTAAGAGTCGGGCACGACTGAGCGACTTCACTTTCACTTTTCACTTTCATGCATTAGAGAAGGAAATGGCAACCCACTCCAGTGTTCTTGCCTGGAGAATCCCAGGGACGGGGGAGCCTGGGGGGCTGCCGTCTATGGGGTTGCACAGAGTCGGACACGACTGAAGCGACTTAGCAGCAGTAGCAGCAGCAGCTTTTTCTTTAAGTGTTTATCTGTTCCAAAGCCTTTGCTGTGGGTGACATCAATTCAAACATTCCAAGCTTAGGTTCTTTGGGTCATACTCTGGAAACTACCACTGTTCAACAAGCCAAGAAAGTTAAATATACAGGTGTGAGGAGAAGGAAAACGGAAGGTTGGCTCACAAAATCAGAACGATTCACACGGAAGCACAGTAGAAAGGCAGGGAGGAAAAAAGCAGAATGGTAGGAGGAATGAATTAAGAAAATGGTGGAGATTGATTTAAATCACCATTTTGGGAAATTTGGGTTTGGACACAACCTATTTTTACATTTCTACACACTAACTTTTCTCTGTTCTTCCTCCACCACTTTTCTTCCTTCCTTCCTCCTAATACTCTTATGTATCCTTTATGCTTTCCTGCCCTCACCTCCCAGAGCTTCCCTGGTGGCTCAGATGATAAGGAATCCACCTGTAATGTGGGAGACCTGGGTTCGATCCCTCCAGTATTCTGGCCTGGAAAAGTCCGTGGACTGTACAGGTCATAAAGAATCAGGCTGGGTGACTCTCGCTTTTCTTTCCCCTACCCCTCCACCCCCAAGGGGTGGGTTTGGTAAACAGTCTTGTGGTAGAAAGGCTGGCTCTAGCTTTCCACTCTGTCACTATGCTGGGCTTCATTCATTTTTAAAATTGGAATGGTTGGATTGAGAAAAACTCTTAAAACTGGCCATTCTGTCTGTTTCTAATTCTTACCTCTTCATTTTCAGGCATTGCTGATTGGTTTTCCTGCCTCTTATTTTAGGGCGCAGACACTACTGAGGATGGAGAGGAAAAGAGCCTAGAGAAACAGAAGCACAGCGCCACCGCAGTGTTTGGAGCAAACACTCCCATTGTTTCCTGTGATTTTGACAGTAAGTCTCTTTTTAGTTTAAATTTATTTATTTTAATTGGAGGCTAATTCAGTTCAGTTCAGTTCAGTTGCTCAGTCGTGTCTGACTCTTTGCAACCCCATGAATCGCAGCACGCCAGGCCTCCCTATCCGTCACCAACTCCCGGAGTTCACTCAGACTCACGTCCATCGAGTCCGTGATGCCATCCAGCCATCTCACCCTCTGTCGTCTCCTTCTCCTCCTGCCCTCAATCCCTCCCAGCATCAGAGTTTTTTCCAATGAGTCAACTCTTCACATGAGATGGCCAAAGTACTGGAGCTTCAGCTTCAGCATCATTCCTTCCAAAGAACAGTCAGGGTTGATCTCCTTCAGAATGGACTGGTTGGATCTCCTTGCAGTCCAAGGGACTCTCAAGAGTCTTCTCCAACACCACTGTTCAAAAGCATCAATTCTTCAGGGCTCAGCTTTCTTCACAGTCCAACTCTCACATCCATACATGACCACAGGAAAAACCATAGCCTTGGCTAGACGGACCTTAGTCGGCAAAGTAATGTCTCTGCTTTTGAATATGCTATCTAGGTTATCATAACTTTTTCTTTTAATTTTGTGGCTACAGTCACCATCTGCTAATTACTTTACAATATTGTATTGATTTTGCCATACGTCAACATGAATCCACCACGGGTGTACACGTGTTCCCCATCCTGAACCCCCCTCCCACCTCCCTCCTCGTACCATCCCTCTGGGTCATCCCAGAGTACCAGCCCCAAGCATCCTGTATCCTGCATCGAACCTGGACTGGCGATTGGTTTCTTATATGATATTTTACATGTTTCAATGCCATTCTCCCAAATCATCCCACCCTCTCCCATTTCCACAGAGTCCAAAAGACTGTTCTATTCATCTGTGTCTCTTTTGCTGTCTTGCATACAGGGTTATCGTTACCACCTTTCTTAAACATGTATTTGTGAATTTCACTTCTGTGACTTTTATCTCAGGATAACTATGAATCACCAAATGTGATTTTTTAAAGATCCTTTTATGTAAATGTGACTTGCATTTTCATCATATCATGAATGTGATTTTTAAAAATACAGTTTTAATAGCTATGTTTGAGGTAGAATATGGTCAAATATTTAATCTTAACATAACCTGCCTGGTATTTACTCATTCTATCAAGAGCCCTCCTAAGATTATTTTAATTACTGAAAAAGTTCAAAAAGTTAAGGTTGGTTATAGTGATACCCTTCAGGAATTTTGGAATGAAGCAGACCTACTCTATAATAATAATAGCAAATATTCACATTAATCTTAGCATGGGCCAGGTACTGTGCATATATTATCTCATTTAATTTTTATAACAACCCTAGAAGGCAGGTACCATTATTGTTCCCAATTTCACAGGAAGAAATCAAGTACAGAAAGAATAAATTATTTGACCAAGATTTTGTAGGTTGTAGGCACTAGAGATAAAACTTGAACTGAAGTAGTCTGGTTCCTAGCATTTGCGTAGTGAATCACAATATTCTGAAAGTGTTAGTCGCTCAGTCCAGTCTGACTCTTTGGAATCCTATGGACTGTAGCCGCCCAGGTTCCTGTGTCCATGGAATTCTCCAGGCAAGAATACTGGAGTGGGTAGCCCTTCCCTCCTCCAGGGAATCTTCCCGACCCAGGGATTGAACCTGGGTCTCCTGTATTGCAAGCAGATTCTTTACTGTCTGATCCACCAGAGAAGCCCAGAATTTGTAGTGAATCACAGTACTCTACTGCTTCTCAAATTATGTGTGTTTGCAGGGGCAGGGAGGGGTAGCAGTGTAGTGGGGAGGGTCGTTTATGTATTAAAATAATAATGAGAAGAAGTATAAAGCCTTTGAAATATCAAAGAAAAACTGAACAGATAACTGCTTCCTAGATCTGGTGCTGAAACGGTATATAGAAAGCCCTATTTCAGTAACTCCTAGAGACCCAGTGTCATTTTAAAGGTCGGCAATGAGAAGCAGTACCCTAAATCCAGGTAGTTTATACCAGGAGCATGCTCTCCTGATTGATACACTTGCAATGAACTTCCTGTAGCATTTTTACCATGCTTCATTTTGCAGGAAACACTTGGAAGACACATTGTCACCGCTGTATACCTTCTGTACATACAGTATAAATTGTGGGGAAATGGATTTGGGTAACCCATTTATCTGAAATACATGTTATGTCCAATAGAAAAATAGCAGTTTACAGTGTTCTGTTTCGTACAAGTAACCTGCGTCCCGTTCTTTTCAGGAGTCTACGTTTACCACCTGCGCTGCTATATCTATCAAGCCAGAAACCTCATGGCCCTAGACAAGGATAGCTTTTCAGGTAAAGGAGAAAAAGACTCCATCTCACATGTTATTACACAGCAGGCTAGCTCGATTCTACTTTTCATCAAGTGGATGCTTTGAGGTATTTCGCGCAACAACAAAAAGCTTCTCCTTGTTGAGAGTAAGTAGTTGGATATGCATGAAGTCAATGGCTCCATCATTAGACAGTGGCTGAGTCTGTCGAGCACAGTTGCTGAGTGCCGAAGATGATATGTGGTCTTTTAATACTAATAATCATTAAGGGATTAAGTGATGGAAAACACCAAGAAGAAAAGTAGTTTCTGCTCTCTTGTTTATACTCACAGCTCTCTTTTTACCCCAGAACTCTTGGGTTGATTGGCAAGTCAGCACATTTGTGTATATATAAATATTTTTTGTAGCTCTCTAAGTTGACAAAATGATTACCACCAGTTCACCCATTTCCCTACTTTGGAGTCCATCTTGACCTCCTCTGCTGCCTGCTCCCCAAGTTTCCAGCACCAAGAAGCCATGAGACTTCCAGCACCAGCAAGCCATGAGGCTTCATCAGCCGTCACACTGACACCCTAGTTTTGCTGCCTCTGGACTGGTTCTCAGAGGAAGCTTCTGGGTGCCTGCTGCTTGGGAATTTGTGTGCTGTTGCTGGTGTAACTAGTTCCTGGGCTCCCTGGGCTAGCGGTGGTGGTGTTCAGTTGCTCAGTCGTGTCCCGCATTTTGTGACCTCATGGACAGCAGCAGACCCGGCTTCCCTGTCCTTCACTGTATTCTGGAGTTTGCTCAAACTCATGTGCATTGTGTTGATGACATTACCCAACCATCTCATCCTGTCACCCCTTCTCCTCCTGCCCGCAATTTTTCCCAGCATCAGGGTCTTTTCCAGTGAGCTGGCTCTTCATATCAGATGGCTTCACCTTCAACATCAGTCCTTCCAATGAATATTCAGGGTTAATTTCCTTTAGGATTGGCTGGTTTGATTTCCTTGCTGTCCAAGGGACTCTTCTCCAGCACCACAATTAGAAAGCATCAATTCTTCAGTGCTCAGCCTTCTTTCATGGACCAACTCTGATATCTGTACATGACTACCTGAAAAACCATAGCTTTGACTATAGGGAACTTTGTAGGCAAAGGGATGTCTCTGCTTTTTAATACTCTGTCTAGGTTTTTCATAGCTTTTCTTCCAAGGAGCAAGCATCTTTTAATTTCCCTGAGCTATAGGAGAATTCCACTTCAGGACCTGCAGGCCAGCAGAGCGTCCCTTATGGAACCAGCTCTAGGACCAGTTGCCTGACACTCTGGCATGCTCACATCAATTGTGAGGTGTGTTCTGAGCACTAATATTAACCAACATTTGTGAGTGGTTTCCTTTTCTGACAAAGCAGATTTAAGGTTATCTCTAATACCGCTCCAGGATGGATTTTGAAGACATTTTTGAATATTCACCACAAGGGGGCACTCGATCATTGCAAGTGAAAGTTAATTTCTTGACTAAAGTTGCGTAAAACTCAAAGCACATGCCTTGCAGTTTGAAACAGAAGATATACCATCAGGGTAAAAGCAAGGAATCTCATTCATAAGATGCTGCAATGCTTAAAGCTAGTCATCCTTTCAGCTTGTGCAAAAGCTTCCAAGTTAGACAGCAGGGTATTGCTCACAGAGGTCGGCTCCCAAGCAGTTGTAAAAAGGTTTGGTGAAATTATTAAGCGTGGAGAAGTGAGTTACTTCTTTTTTTTTTTTTTTTTTCCTTAGCTATTTTCAGTAGTACTGAGGTATAGTTGGCAAAGTTTAAAGTGAACAATGTGATGATTTGACATCACATATACTCCTTGTGAAAGGATTCCCACAATTGAGTGAACACATTCATCGTCTCTCAAATTTACGTTTTGTGAGTTGGTACAAACACTTAAGTTGTATTTTCTTAGCAGATTTCAGTTATACGAAAAGTATTAACTGTAGTCATCATGTTATCCACTGGATCCTCAGACCTTATTCATCTTGCAGGTGAAGTTTATGCTCTTTAATTCACATCATTATGGGGGTCCCCTGCCCCCAGCCACCGCTGGGACCACCATTGTCCTCTCTGTTTCTCTGAGTTAAGACTTTTTTGTTTGTCTGTTTCACATATAAATGATACCCTGTAGTATTTGTCTTTCTGTGTCTGGCTTATTTCACTTAAGCCATCCAAGTTCATGCATGTCGTCACAAATGGCAGAATTTCTTTCTTTTTTAAGGCTGAATTTTATTGTATGTATGTATCTACCTATATAGATGCTTTTTCTTCATTCATCTATAGTTTGCCTTTCATTTTGTTGGTGATTCACGTTGCTGCACGGAAACCTTGTTAGTTTGAATTAATTCCATTTGTTTATTTTTGCTTTTGTTGCCTTTGTTGTATCAAATTAAAAAACCATGGCCAAGTCAGTGTCAAGGAGCCTACGCCTATGTTTTCTTCCAGGAGTTTTATGGTTTCAGACCTCAGCCATGGCCCACTGCTACTCTTTTTTTCTGTTTTAGATCCATACGCTCATGTCTCCTTCCTTCATCGAAGTAAAACCACCGAGATCGTCCACTCAACTCTGAATCCGACATGGGACCAAACGATTATATTCGATGAAATTGAAATTTATGGGGAACCCCAAACCATCCTACAGAACCCACCCAAGGTTATCATCGAACTTTTTGACAATGACCAAGTGGTAGGTAATTTAGCATTTCTAAGGTGATTTAGGGAATGGTGGAGATTTATAAGGGTGTTTGTCAGAGAATTTCAGGATTGCTTGTTTCTCTAGGGCAAAGATGAATTTTTAGGGCGAAGCATGTGCTCTCCTCTGGTGAAACTAGACTCAGAAATGGACATCACTCCCAAACTTCTCTGGTACCCAGTGATGAATGGAGACAGAACCTGTGGGGATGTCCTTGTAACTGCAGAGTTGATCCTGAGGCACAAGGTACTCACTGAGTTCTCACTCATACATTTTTTTCAGAGTAGCCAATTAAAGCACTTGTTTTAACAACTCCAGACACTGTTTACTTGAACCAAAGGGAGGCATTGACTTTTCCGTGTTTGTTTCACAGGATGGCTCCAACCTTCCCATTCTTCCCTCGCAAAGGGCACCAAATCTGTACATGGTCCCCCAGGGCATCAGGCCTGTGGTTCAGCTCACTGCTATTGAGGTATGTTGCTTGCTCTGGTTTATTGGTCAGATCAAATGGATGTGGCCACCCAACTGGAATCTTTTGAATAGGAATGTCTCCAACTTCCTTTAGAATTTGTCCACAAAAAGAAATATTCATGGAAAATAGAATACTCATCAAAGCAATAAAAACAAGTTAATCCCAATATTGCTGAGGGAATTCAGAATTCCCATTTACTGGGAGCCAGTGGATTTCTAAGTTTCCCTGGTCAACTGGAGAACTGGGAGAGAGGAGATGGACTCAGAGCAGCATGTCTGTGTGTGCTGAGAGAAGGGGACCTGAGGAGGAGGTGGAGGGAGGGATGGGAAGAATGGGAAATGGTGACGTGTTGGGCAGCCTGAGCAGATACAGGCGGAGGGAACTTGATGGACAGCATCCTGCCTGCTAGTGAGGGCTCTCTGTTTTTCCAGTCAACAAGCTGTTACTTGGAGGTTTCCATCCTCAGGCTGCCTTGCTAATAAGACTGAGACAGATGACTTTAAACTACAGCTCTTATTTTTGAATAAATGCCTGCAGGTCAGACTCTGTGTTGAGAGTTTTACACTTGATCCTCAGAATAACCCTATGATGGGGGATACTTTCAGCTCCTTTTGTAGCTGAGCCAGAGAGGTTATTAACTTGCCAGAGTTTTCAGAGCTGTGGTGCAGCCAGGATTTGATCCCTGTGCTCTTATCTGCTCTGCTCTTTATCCGCTCAGATAAGGGAAGAAAATGGGCAAAAACACTTTCTCTGTCTGACCTCCAGGCTTTCTAGGATAACATCCTCAGAGATTTGAGGCAAATCGGTACAAGTCCATCTTAAAGAATTTACCAGTTATTAAGAAAGAATGTTTCCTTTTGAATATTTTTAATATGCTGGGTTTTCTTCCCTTCTCTTTATATTGTTTTCTTAGATTCTAGCTTGGGGCTTAAGAAATATGAAGAATTACCAGATGGCTTCTATCACCTCCCCCAGTCTCATTGTGGAGTGTGGAGGGGAAAGGGTCGAGTCAGTGGTGATCAAAAACCTGAAGAAGACACCCAACTTCCCAAGTTCTGTTCTCTTCATGAAAGTGGTACTGTATCAAGACTCCATAATAGTTCATGTGTGTTGAATTGCTGACTTTACTTGAAAAATGAATATATACAAATCCATGCATTATATATTAATATATCTCCAAAGTTGGACAACAAATAGAAAAATCCTGCCTTAGTCTGCTTGTCAGGGACTATCCTCCCTTAGATTCTCACACTATAGCGATAGTTCCTTAAAGCTTCAAAAAGCCCCAGTGACACAAGTATCTATGAGCAATCCTAAGGTATTTCTCCAGGAAACTTCCATCTAGTCAGCTCTCTATGACAAGCTCTTAGTCAATCCTCCAAGAACAGAATATTAACCCCCAGCCATGCCCTGTAGGTGTGTGAACCAGAATCCCCCATAGTGACCGGCTGGCTGGGAAAGGGAGCCGCAGAATAATGGGGCGATGGGGCTTGTCCTAGCAGCCTGTGGCTGTGCCCCGCCTCCAGGCACCCGTAGGGATGGTGCCCACTTTTGTTCCACTGATGCTCCCTTCTGGTTATTAGAAGTTGGCACCCTCAGATCTGGTTCACAGTCCTTCATTGCAGACACCATAATACTCTGGAGCAAGAAGAGGCTACTCCATCTTTCCATTTTTAAAGGGTTAAATCCTTAACTTTTTAAAACAGAAAAACGTTTCTTTTTATACTCTACTATAAGAAGAGATACAAGGCATTTCCTCAGTTTTGATGGGGTGGAAGTTCCAGAACCTTCCCATTCCTTTTTCCACCCCAGTCATTTTTCTGAACTTGGGGCCTCTAACACATGACTCTTGAACTCTAGGGTCATGTGGCTTAACTCCTCCTCTTATGGATAAGGAAACCAAGGCTTGGAGGGAAAAATGCCCTCTGCAAGTTCCCTAACCAGTGCCAGGTGCCGCCTGCTGTGCCCAGAGACTGTCAAGGCTACAGCAGCAGCTACGTAGAGCCCAGTGCTGGCTGCGTTCACACTCGCTGCATCAAGTCTTCAGGCTTGCAGGGCAGGCATTTTCATCCTTCTCATGTGTGCTTTGGAGAAAACTGAAAGGTTAAGTGATTTACACGAAGAGACACAGCTAGCAAGTGGGTGGCCAGAGTTCAGACTTAAGGTCCATCCAGCTTCAAAGCCCATGCTTTCCCCTTGGGATGCTACCAGTGAGCACCCCTTGGAGGCTCTGAGCCAGAATCCCGGAGTGAACCCAGGGCCACTCCGCCCATCTTTGTCCTCTCGCCAGCTCCTTCCCTGCCTCCCAAGCTCTAGTCGGGATCTAGCCTTGGTCAGGAGTGAGGAAAGCCTCTCAGGTGACCCAGCTTCTAATTCCTGTGCAAGGACAGAGGTGGATATAATCTGAACCACACACCTGGCAGACCTGAGGCCAGCCCATGATTCCCCAATCAGTGTCTCCAAGGTCACCAGACTGCACGTAGAGGAACCAGGAGATGATGAGAAAAGCGCATCCTATTTTGGCATTGAACTTCCAGGGCTGAAAGACTCCCAAGCCGCAGTTATTTCCTGTGAAGGTTCAGGTTTACCTCAGTCATTTCTAAATTTTAACTAATTCTAACAAAGTGCTGACTTCACACCCTGTTAACAGAGCAGAGCCAGGCACTAAGGTACAGTTTTAGGCACTTCATGTCCATTAATTCAGCAACCCTACTGTTACTGAGATCCCTGGGACACAGAAAGGTTCCCTAAGGTCATGTCATGCAGCTGTCAGTGGCAGAGCGGGGATTTGACCCCAGGCATCTGGTTCAGAGCTCAGGCCCTTCGGCTCTAGGCTGCTAGCTTAGCATGTATATTACTGAACTGCTCACTGTGGGGCCCTGGGCCTATGCCAAATGGGCAGAGAGAGCCTGAGATGGTCCCTTTGGGGGAGTTAATTGGCAAAGCTGCCCTTGTCAGGACTTGTAGAGAGAAGTGACATCTACCTCTGTGACCCACCTCCCTCCCCAGTTCTTGCCCAAGGAGGAACTGTACATGCCTCCGCTGGTGATCAAGGTCATCGACCACCGGCAGTTCGGGCGCAAGCCCGTCGTGGGCCAGTGCACCATTGATCGCCTGGACCGCTTTCGCTGTGACCCTTATGCAGGAAAGGAGGACATCGTACCACAGCTAAAAGGTAAAGGCAAGAGACGAACTGAGAAAGTAGATTGACATGAATACACAACCATGTGTAAAACAGATAATGTGAAGCTGCTGTGGCACAGGAAGCTCAGCTTGGAGCTCGGTGATGACCTAGAAGGGTGGGATGGGGAGGCTCGAGAGGGAGGGCATATATGTATACTTATAGCTGAGTCACGTTGTACAGCAGAAACTAACACAACATTGTAAAGCAGTTATCCTCCAATCTTTAAAAAAGGGAAATCCAAGTCTCTAAGTAACATCTTGGGTCTTTTCACGTTGAGCTGATTTCATCTTTACCACTTCTCAAGGTGCAGACTTATTCTCTCCAGGTTTTGCAGATGAGGGAACAGTTTAATTGACAGCACGCCATGTAACCTTCCCAAGGTGATACAGTTAGTAAGTGGCAGAGAGCCCCTTGAATCCTGGCCTCCTTTGGAGGGGCCCAATGCTCAAGCTGTTACCTTCTGAAATATCCTCCTCCTGGAAAAAAACATTCTTTTTTGTGTTGTCCAGCAGAAAAATCAAACAGGACAATGGGTGATTGCAGTTTGCCATGATAAATATTTTGATGGGAGATACAGGGGCCCCTCTGTGAGCACTGAAGGAGCAGGGAATTTTTAAATTGCTTTCTCTCTATTGTTCCACCTCATTAATGCATCACAACATCCTTGTGATGTGATTTGAAACATATGATTTCATTGTTACTGGTGGAGGAAAAACTAATACCTGCTGAGTTTAAATGCCTGGCTTTGGGTCACATAATTAATAAGTAAGTGATAGAGCAGGCTATAGTATTATCTTAGGGATCTATATGAAATAATAACTATATGGATAGCATTTTGCACTTGTTCATTCAAGAATTACTTGTTTTTTAGTTTATCATGTGCCAGAGACTGTGTTAGGGGCTGGGGACTGGATCCCACCCATGAGCAAGATCCTAGAGCCCCTAGGCTGGTGAGATTAGACCCAGCGGAGAACTGACACCCATTCAGCTGATCGCTGGCGGCCTCAAAACTGAAACAGATGTCTTCTGTTTGAGCAGCTGTGCTGCTAACTGGTTCTGTGTAATCTTCCATAAGGTTTGGTATTGATTTTACAGGGCCTCTGAAACTTATCTGCATTGTGGGTCTGAGCATCCTGAATCCCTGATTCAGAGAAGAGAGAAAAAAATCCACAGTCACACTTGTGCAAAACCCTACATGTGTTTATCCATACATTTCCCATGAAAAGCATTTTGTGCTGAATAGATGGTGCCTAAACAGCAACATTTTTATAACAAGGATTCACATAACTGCAGGTGTTCTTTTATCTGGGATTATGATATAATGGAGAGAAAGTGTTTTCCTGGTGTTTTTTCTACTGCTTTTATGAGGGAACACTCTTTGACACAAATATGTGAAATCATTAGGAAGGTATAAATGCAGATTTTCTCTGACCTCGGAATCTGAGTGGACCTATGTATGCCAATAGGTCAGGAGCAGACAGAGGCCTCCTGGTTCATAATTCTATGTAGTTAATGTGGTCAAGGCTTCAGAGAGGCCCTGAAGAGGAAAATTCTTAAGGTGAATGGGGAACACAGTGTTCCCAAGACCAGAATCTGTCATTTTGGATCCACCTGATACTTTGTTTAAACCAAATTGAGATAAGAGTGCAGCGACATGCTTGGTTGGTCTCGTGGGGGAAGCACACAGAATAACTTGCCTCCCCTCCCTAAGGTTTTGTTGACCTGAGGACTGTGAAGTGGAGAGCTGATGATACAGAAAGGATCCCCCACGCAGTTTGCCAGCATGCTGCCTGCTCACCCTTCTGCGTTGCTGCAGTTGTTGGGAGCTGGGGTAGAGCTCTCTTGGAAGCATAGAGACTGCTGATAGATCTGGGTGTGCCACATGGATACTCAGCCACCTAGCAACAGCATAGCAACTGGTGGATCATAGATTCTCAGTGTCAGTCTCCTCTGCTTCCCCAGCGTTCCCCTGATCATTTCTTTGACATTTACAAAGGGCCTGCTTTGCTCTGTACTCTGGTGTGACAGTTAAAACACGAGTGTTAACGTCAAGAGACCTAAATTACTTACTTCCAGTTGTGATTGATTGTTCAACCTGAAGCAGACTAGCTTTCTCTGAGCCTCAGTCTGTTTTTAATCTCTATAATGGGTATAATGCCACATATGCACTTATTCTACAAGATTTTTGAGGGGTTAAATGAGATCATGTATGTAAACAGTTTAGCCCACTGCCCAGCACATGGCAGGTGCTTAAAGAATGTGTTTTCCCTCCTTTATGTCCTATGCATCAATTGCTGGGTCAAGCAAAAAGTTCTTTTGGCTTGGCAGAATTTGTTCTGTCTGGGTTCTGGCCTTCTGATGACTGTCTGCCTGCCTGATGTCTTCATTCATAAAGGGCATCTGTACCTCTCTCTCTATCCTGCCCCAAGCTGAAGCTTTGGCACCCCATTCAGCTGAACCAAATCTGGCGAGCCCCAGGGGGCCCACTCATGAGCCCTCGCTCAAACCCCAGACTCTGGAGCCACAAATATTCTGGGAATTATTTAAAGTCAGGATGGGTGCCTTTTCTCTCTACATATATTGTAAGAAGGAGAAGGCAATGGCACTCCACTCCAGTTCTCTTGCCTGGAAAATCCCATGGATGGAGGAGCCTGGTGGGCTGCAGTCCATGGGGTCCCAAAGAGTCGGACACAACTGAGCGACTTCACTTTCACTTTTCACTTTCAAGCATTGGAGAAGGAAAGGGCAACCCACTCCAGTGTTCTTGCCTGGAAAATCCCAGGGACGGGGGAGCCTGGTAGGCTGCCGTCTATGGGGTTGCACAGAGTCGGACACGACTGAAGAGACTTAGTAGCAGCGGCATACTGGTAAGAACTGGGGCTGAAAGAGGCCGCTGCAACTTCAGCCCTGAGATGTGCCTATCACCCTGCTTTGCTTTTCTGTGTCTTAGATCCCAGGAAAAGGAGGCTCCTTTTCTGTAGCCCCCCAGGGCCCCAGTATCACTCCTGCATCCTCTAAAGACATGTGTTGATAAAATGCTGTTTTTCAGCATTCCCTATCTACAGGCACTGGGCTAACTAAGGTGAAAGGAAAAAAAAGGGCAGATAATCCCCTTAAAATGTTTCAAACCAATCATATTTTGGGAAAAGTGGTGAATTGTTGGATTATTTTTCTACAGTCCGGTGTGGTCTTCTCCATTTAGTAAGTCTCATCCAGGAGCAAACTCTACCATCCACTGTGTGGCTGTTAAACTTGAAATAGAAAGCTTACCACTATATTTTTGTAAGTATCTTAGATTATGAAATTGTCTTGCAGCCTCCTTTTTGTCTACCCCACCCTGCCGGGACGTTGTTATTGAAATAGAGGACACCAAGCCATTACTGGCTTCAAAGGTAGGCTTAGAACTGATCATTCATTGAATGATGTTGGCTTTATCTTCCAGGTATCTAAGCATTAGATGAATTCGGTCAAACAACCATTCAATGCGACTGAAGTTAAGATAACAAACGAACTTATCGCAGTAAAGAACCTGGCTCTTAACATTCATCAGTAGCTTTGGTGACATTGTGTGAACTCATGTCCTCTCCCCTCAGTCACCAAGGATATTTAAATAATACTTGGATCCGTGCTGCACTCTGCACGAGGGAGGGGAATCTCGACAACAATAAGTTTTAAAATCTCCCCAAGTGATTCTAACGTGCAGGCAGGTGTGAGAACTGTTGATGTGGATGGTCTGAGTGGGTATCATTTGCAAGAGCAATCTCAGGACCAAATATACAGCATCGCAACATTCAGAAGAGAGATGCATGGAGCACACCAGTTCTTTTCCCCCTAAATGAAGCAGAAGAGTCATGGATTTTTAATGACTATTTGTCTGTGTATGGGATATCCCTGACTTTTATATTCACTGTGGTTTTGAAATTAAGACATTGGTGGAAATGCTCACTCAGGACCCTATTTTAAAACCATTCCATCCAGTTTGACAAGAAGGAAAGGGCTGGGGCGGGGAGTTCTCAGCCCAGAAAAAAGAAAACATCAAATATCTCCCTGTTTCTGTTGGCATTCATGATGGACTTTCACAGCATGTTTTAATGTGCAAAGTGGCCAGAAAGTACACATGATTGCACTTTAATGTGTTAGATCCATCAACAGTGCCTTTAAAGAAATCTACTTTCTTCCCACTGCATTAAACTCACTAACAATTGGACCATATTAAATGTGGGCTCCACAGCCAGCACCGCGTAGCAGTGTGTTTGATTCTATTCCCTGAGAACCCTCTGCAGTCAGAAACGACAATATCAAATTTGCAAAACCACTGTGTTTACTTTACAAACAACCCCAGATATTTTCAGTAAAACATTAGTAGCCCAGGGAGAAGTATAATATACTTAAGATCCTTTAAGTACATTTTTACACCTACTCTGGAAAAAGCCAGTTTAAGATACTACCCTGTGATCTGCCTCCAGATTCCATAGTCAAGCAGGTCTTTGTGCCTTCTGACAGGTATGGCAGATCAAGAAGAAGAATAAAGTCACCTATGCCCCAATCTCATTCATTTCTTCCCAGTAGTTAAGAGATGAGGCTACTGTAGCAACACACAGTGAAAGCTGAATTTACAGCATATTTTAAGTTGCAACCCAGCGGGATTGAGGAAGATCATATCATTCTCACATACTATATATCACTTTAATCAGCTGCTCTCCTAACACCTAGTGGACGTATACTGTGTTAATAAGAAAGGCTATTCGGAATGGCCTCTAAAAATCTGATTCCATCTGTTCATTGGGGAAGACAGGGCTCATCTATGCAAAGTCAAATGAGCAAAGTTGAGCTCTGGAAGAGCCAATGACCAGCTTGCTAATGTCCTGGATTATGTGTACATGTAAAATATGTCCACACATGTAACACATAATATACACACATGTAACGTGTGTGTTGTGTATGTTACATGTTCATGCTTTGTGTGTGTGATGAACGTCTATTACCACTAACTCAATTCAAGCCTTTTATATGGGTAGGTTGAGGGACTGGGTCAGCACTGTGCTGATGATGGAAGCTGGAGGCTGTGGCTTCAGGTGACAGTCTCACGCTCACAGAAACTCACACCACCACCCTGCGGTGACTGTGACAGCTCTTGTCTGGTGGGCTCAGCACCACCACAAGTGAAGTGGGAAATAAACACGGGGGTGGGGGGATCACTAAGTGCTAGCCAGATGTCATGGACATTCCTACATGGCCATTTCAACGATTGCCTTCCAATTCCAGTGCTTAAGCAGTATGTCAACAGCACTCAGCAAAATGGCTTCTCCAAGGACAGTGCATGTATGTATGATAAGAAAACGCACGAAGCTGCCTGGGGCTGCAGGGACTTCACTCTAGAGACTTGAACTCTCCATTCAGATTCTTTCTAGATTTTGGAGCGAAAGATGTTCTTTAAACAAATGTGATTGTTTTAAGCTTCAGGGGAGAATCTGCTGTGCCCTGTGGATGTAATGAAGCAAGTTATTTCAAGTTGCTTCAGTTACTTTTTCATGTGAAGTTATGAGCAAGTGGACATGAATAAATTTTCCTGTGTTAATGCTAGATTTTAACATCAGCAATCTGTTTTGAAAATGCTTTTAAAATCATGAACTGCTCATTTATTTGAAAAGGTTTCAAATAGATGAAAATAGACGTGAATAAAAAGATTCTAAAAATCTGAATTCAGAATGTGCAAACACTTTTGGTATAAAATCCCTCTCTCCAAAATCTCATTTCAGTTGTGATGATTTAACTCTCAATCGTACTTGGATACTAATCTGATAGAACTGTTACCTCTATCTGCCTCTCTACTTCTCTTGGCAATTCTGTGTGCTGAACAAAAGTTGATCTGGAAAGTTGAGGGGCACTTGCAAAAGAAGCCTCATAGCCATCCCGCACTCCCTGCAGGAGGTGCCTGTAGTGAGGAATCACAGTTCCCTTATATTGGAAATGAACTTGAAGTTAGGAGGCAACAATTCTTCAAACTGCCCCTGAGGGCGAGCTTGGCTAATGTTCCAGCAGGTACCAAGGGAAAAGTCAAACCCCAACATCCTAGCTGTCAGTTCTTTCATCTCCTGGTAGCTTCTCCATGTGGGAACTCAAAAGGGAAGGATTTGGTCAGTGAGAGACTTGACATCATAGAACAACTTTGATGGATGGATATGTATTTGGTACTATAACATCAACATGGGGAAAAACCAAGAAAAGATGCTTGCTAATAATGATATTGCAATCATGCTGGGTATAAACATGATATTGCAACAGGAGTTTTTGAAGAGATGAGAATTAAGCCAGCTGAGAATATACTTTAAAAGCTAAATGGAATGCAAGGTTTGGGGCAGGAAGGTGAACAGCTATACCCTGCTAATCCCCCAACGCCCTATGTAATCACTGTGCTGGTGGACAGAGATTGTCTAACTCTATTAAAATGGGATGTGGGTGACTACCTCCAAGCCTTTTGTTTTAATACTGTTTGTAGCTCTTTTGTACATTTTCAGAGAAGAAACCAAAAAGATGTGTTTAATAATGAGATCATCTTAAATAAAGAAACCATCACAATGTTGATAATGTAAATGATGGTTGAAAAATAATGTCTCTTTTTCTCTTTCTTGTTCAACCTAATGCTCATGGGTCTCTACCTCCGTGTGACCTATACATGTTTTGCCTTCTTCCTGGCCATATATGTGATGAACAGCTAACAGAAAAGGTAACTGTTTTATATAATTTGCTAGATTTATAATTCATGTATTTTCCTATAGCTGATATGTTAAAAAAACAAAACTGTTTTTAAATCCAGGATTGGGTTTACTGATCAACAGAGGGGAAATAACTATGTGTGTAAACATATGTATACTGTACACAGAGAAATAGTTTTTCTTGAGTATTTCTTCTGTCTCACCCCCTGATGAAATAGCTGTGTTGCTGATGACACACTATTTCGGGCAACCTGACTCTTTCCTAGGTAGATTAAGATGCAGGTGGGTCTGATGAGGATCTATTCTTATTATAAATCTGAGTGGAATTTATAGTCATAGCCTGCTATAAACTACAGCCTTCTGGAGTTTGTGAGAATATTCCACAAGTGATTCCAAATGCCATCCCTTCTGCCCAGAGAACCACCAAAGGTTCTCAACTCTGGCTGCACATTGCCTGGGGAACTTTTGAAAGCATCCTGGATGCCAGGTCTCACTCCAGGCTGATTGAATTAGAATTTTCAAGAATAGATTGGGAGCCACTCTGTACTCTTGCTTCACATTTTATAACCAAAGTTCCTCCTCCTAATCATCTTATTTGATGTCCAAAACAACCCTATGAGAATGATGTGGAAAGATAGTGTTGGCCAATTCAGTGGATGAAGAAAATGTTGCTCAGAGATTTTAAACAGCATATCTAATATGGTGTGGTTTGTAACATAAGGGTATGGCTTATGATGTAAAGGGTAGAACTTGAGTTAGAAACAGTTTCTCCCATGCTTAGCTTAGTGAGCTTTATTTTGCAATGTGTTACTGGCTAAAAAGGCTAAGGAAATGAAATACATACTGGAGGATGGAATAATAAACACATACTAAAGGTTTTTTTTTTTCACTTTACCTGTATATGTAAATATTGTTGTTTAGTCGCACTATTCGTGACCCCATGGAATGCAGCATACCAAGCTTCCCTGTCCTTCACTATCTCCCAGAGTTTGCTCAAATCCATGTCCATTGAGTCTGGGATGCTATCTAACCATCTCATCCTCTTTTTCCCTCTTGTCCTTTGTGTATGTAAATCAGTTCAGTTCAGTCGCTCATTCATGTCTGACTCTTTTCGACCCCATGAACCACAGCACACCAGGCCTCCCTGTCCATCACCAACTCCCAGAGTCCAACCAAACTCATGTCCATTGAGTCAGTGATGCCATCCAACCATCTCATCCTCTGTTGTCTCCTTCTTCTCCTGTCCTCAATCTTTCCCAGCATCAGGGTCTTTTCAAATGAGTCAGCTCTTCACATCAGGTGGCCAAACTATTGGAGTTTCAGCTTCAGCATCAGTCTTTCCAATGAACACCCAGGGCTGATCTCCTTCAGAATGGACTGGTTGGATCTCCTTGCAGTCCAAGGGACTCTCGAGTCTTCTCCAATACCACAGTTCAAAAGCATCAATTCTTCTGTGCTCAGCTTTCTTTATAGTCCAACTCTCACATCCATACATGACCACTGGAAAAACCATAGCCTTGACTAGATGGACATTTGCTGACAAAGTAATGTCTCTGCTTTTCAATATGCTATCTAGGTTGGTCATAACTTTCCTTCCAAGGAGTAAGCGTCTTTTAATTTCATGGCTGCGATCACCATCTGCAGTGATTTTCGAGCCCAGAAAAATAAAGTCAGCCACTGTTCCCATTGTTTCCCCATCTGTTTGCCATGAAGTGATGGGACTGGATGCCATGATCTTAGTTTTCTGAATGTTGAGCTTTAAGCCAACTTTTTCACTCTCCTCTTTCACTTTCATCAGGAGGCTCTTTAGTTCTTCTTCACTTTATGCCATAAGGGTGGTATGTAAATATCAACAGGATAAAAGAGTAAAACCAGTCAAATGAATAGACTGTATCCATAGACTGTTAGAAAATCACCCAGTATGGCTGTGGCCATTAAAGCTACACGCATTTCACTGGCCAAGGATCATCACTTCACCTCCAGCTTCCAGGCGGGAGAATTCTTATTGCTTTGGTGCATGTAAACAAAAGTCATATAATCTCACTTCTTCCAGGTTCAGAAGTACCTGTTTCTCTTTTCCATTATATAGTTTCCCTGAAATGATTGGAAATCCAGGTCATCACTGAGGTGTTGCCATTTTGATGTGTCTTTCTTTAGGAGGAAGAAATTGTTGACTGGTGGAGTAAATTTTATGCTTCCACAGGAGAACATGAAAAATGTGGACAATATATTCAAAAAGGTTATTCCAGACTCAAGGTACTTGGGCCTATGCACCTGTGGGTGGGGGATGAATATGCGTTAAAACCGGTGGCAGGCAGAGCTGAGTGAAAGCCTGAAAGGTCTGATGGTGGGGGCTGGGAGGAGGGGCCAGGAGCACCTCTGGGGGAGCTGTCTTGTGATGTATTTGGGCTTTGCTGAGATTTCCAGGGCTTGAGAACAGCTGTTAATTAATGGTTTTTGTGACTGCCACTTTAGGGCTTGGGGACATCTGGCTGAGTGAGGGTTGGGATTGGGTTGGCACTGCACTAATTAGGGCCGTAAATGCCTGTCCAATTTGACCAAGGGAGACCTTGGAAGTCATGGTGCTCTTGCAAAACAGCATGAAATATCAGCATGCTTCATTCTGTCCTCCATTCTGGGCATGTTTTACTAGCTGAGCGGTTGATTGTTTCACATACTTGCAGCATACAATCACAACTGTGTGTCCAGGATGGAGATGAGCTTTTGAACCAGGCAGATCTGGTTATGGATGATCTTTCTGCTAAGGGTTTGAGTTTTCTAGTTCTTTATTCAGCTTTCCAGTAGTAAAGCTAAAGCGAAGGCTAACATTTTCAGAACAATGCATAGCAGAAAGATAAACTTTAAAATGAGAAAGATCAGGCCCTTAAAACAATGATCTCACATGGAACTCTGCTCAGTGTTATGTGGCATCCTGGATGGGAGGGGAGTTTGGGGGAGAATGGATACATGTGTATCCATATGTGTGGCTGAGTCCCTTTGCTGTTCTCCTGAAACTATCACAACAGTATTAGTTGGCCGTACCCCCAATACAAAATTAAAAGTTAAAAAAATTTTTTTCTCCATCAAAGTGGAAAAATCCACATTCTTTCATGTGATTGTCATAACATCTCAATGTAGCTTAAGAAACACCAGCATGCAAAGAACCTCTCATTTAGAGAAATAGACCAGTCTGGTGGATCAGCCCCGTAGTCCATCCTCTGTCTCTCCCTCTTTCCTTCCTTGCTTCTCCTCCTCTTCTTCTAGTTCTTTATCAGGGTATAATTTATATTCAGTAAAGTAACTCCTTCAGTGAGTTATGATTATATACATACACCCACATAAACCACTACCAAAACAAGGCAACAGACAGTCCCATCTCCCCAGAAAACTCCTTTGTGTACCTCTTTCCAGTCAATTCCTAACAGCCTTCCAACCCTCTTAGACAGCTGATCTGATTTCATCATCACAGATCAGTTTTGCCTGTTTTCACACTGCGTATAAGTGAACTCATACAATATGTATTTGTGTGTGTGTGGCTTCTATAGCCCAAGACAGTAGTGTTGAGATCAGTCATGTTGTCATGTATCAGTAGTTTGCCCCTTTTTATTGCTGAGTCATATTCCATTGTATGGATGTATCATGACTTGTTTGTCCATGCATGCTCTGATGATGAAGCTGCTGTGGACATTCTTACACCATGCAGACATGTTTTCATGTCTCTTAGATGAACACCTAGGAATTCAACTTCTGTATCACAGTGTAGCTGGATATTTAACTTTAAATTGCCAGACGGACTTCCCTGGTGGCTCAGAGTGTAAAGCGTCTACCTACAGTGTGGGAGACCTGGGTTCGATCCCTGGGTCAGGAAGATCCTCTGGAGAAGGAAATGGCAACCTACTCCAGTACTCTTGCCTGGAAAATCCCATGGACGGAGGAGCGTAGTAGGCTACAGTCCATGGGGTCACAAAGAGTCGGACACGACTGAGTGACTTCAGTTTGCCAAAGTGTATCGTTATGCACTCCAGCCGGCAATGCGCCAGTTCCAGGTGCTCCATCCACATCTCATGTGCCTTTGGTATTTCAGTCATTTTGATTTTAGATCCCACCTGTGTTATAATGAGAAATTAAGAATCTGTTGATGGTTTGCAGATATATGATTGTGAACTAGAGGATGTAGAGGAATTCGAGGGCCTAACAGACTTCTCAGATACTTTCAAGCTGTTTCGAGGCAAATCAGACGAGAATGAAGATCCTTCTGTGGTAGGGGAGTTTAAGGTGAGTGAAATGTGTGTCTATCCTGTTTAAAATCCATCTTTATTTTCTTTATAGACCTAGGATAAAGGACCACCAGTCCCTGGGTCAGAGACCTACCCTCTGACACCTGAAGGATGCTCGGAAATGCTAACAAGGAAAAGGGCATTGGAATTGGGGGCAGAATCCTCAAAGCCAGTCTTCTGCTGATGCCAACCAGCCTTGAATCTTGTAGAGTCAGCTTCTCTAAGTCCCACCCCCCACCACCGCACACACACACGCGTGCACACACACATCCCCCAACCCCTCCCAGGCTTTCACCTGGATCAGTACAATACCTTCCCAATCCATTGTCCTTGTTCCCTTTCTCATTCACGATCCAGTCCATCCTCCATACAACCAAATCCGATCATGTTTCTTGACCACTTAAAGGCATCGCTTGAGTTTCCACTTAGTCAAGTCTCAACTCCTCCCTAGGGTGGAGCTGGCCTTTCACAAGCTTCTTGTCTCCCCTGCCACCACACCCTCTCCAAGCCCCAGACACATGCTGTCCTCTCACAACTTGGAGCCTTGGGACAAGCTCTTCGTTCCCTGGCTGCCCTTCCTTCCTGCTCTGTGGTCTGATAAGCTCCTGCTCATTCTTTTAAGTGCCAGCTCTGACGGCAGATTCTCTGTGAAGTGCTCCCTGATTGCTCCTGGCAGGGTGACTCACTCCTGCTCCAGGCTCCCTGGGTCCCCACCACTCGTAAAGCGCCTTTCACATTATAAGTATCTGCACCTCCCTCCAACCACAGGTAGCAAATCTATGTTACTTCTAATCCTTTCAATGGCAGACATTACTAATCAATCAGACTGGTTCACCCTACACGTGGTCTCAAAATCCTTGTTATTAGAGCTTCCACCCCATTGATTGAAGATAGCATGAGAGTTAAACCTATTTAACATCCCTGTGCCAGACTGGATTCCTTGAGTTCATTTTGGGCCCCCAGTACATGGTAGGTCCTCACTTCATGCTGCTTTACTGAATGAAAGTAGCTGGGTCCTAAGACCCACATATTCTGAATCCAACTTTAGTGCTTTCTCTTGTACATAAGCTGGTTTCAAGATAAAATATAAAGCCTCTTGGTTTCAAGATAAAATATAAAGCCTCTCAAGCTGACCTGAGGGCTCACTCATTCAAAAGCCACTTACTGTGCCCCAGCTTCATGCCCAGCCCTGTGTTAGGTCCTGGAGATAGTGACAAACAAGAAACATTTCCCTCCTTCAGGAAGCTCACAGGATAGTGAGCAATATAGACAATAAATAGTAATGACGCTCCAATAGCTCAGTTGGTAAAGAATCCACCTGCAATGCAGGGGACCCTGGTTCGATTCCTGGGTCAGGAAGATCCACAGGAGAAGGGAAAGGCTATCCATTCCAGTATTCTGGCCTGGAGAATTCCATAGACTGTATAGTCCATGGGGCGCAAAGAGTCAGACTCGACTGAGCAACTTTCACTTTCAGTGAAGCAGATGTCATCGCTGCAATAGGGATGAATGTGGTGTTAGAAGATGTTAGGAAACTCATCCAACCCAGGGGCAGTCAGGGAGGCTTCCTGGAAGAAGTGACACTTTTCAACTGAGACCTGAAGGATGAACAGGAGTTTGCCTGGGAGTGGAAGGGGGTTTGTGCAGTAATGCAAAAAAAGGGGGGGAGGGAAATCACCTTAATATTTTATTGGGTTTAAAAAATAATCATTTTTGTTCCTGTCTTCAAAAAATGTCCAGAATTTCACTCCTGCCACCTCCTTTGCCATCATATTGGTCCAAGCCACTTCCATGTCTCCCCTGGGTTTTTGCCAGGCCTCCCAGCTTCTGCTCTGCTGTTCCTTCTCTCCTGTGATCTACTACTTTGTCGTCATTCACTTTCCCCATCAGAAACTTGCAAAGCGCTCCATAGCTTTCTTTCACAAAAACGGTCCTTCCTCCCCCAACCCCACAGCCCTCTGTGGCTGTCCCTCACGTCCTGGGGGGGTTGCACTGCCCTGGGCCCTCTGCTCTGATCACCCTGGGCCCTGCGGCTCCACCTGTGTGTCTCTCTCCTAGGGCTCCTTCAGAATCTACCCGCTGTCGGATGACCCCAGCGTGCCGGCCCCTCCCCGGCAGTTTCGGGAGTTACCTGACAGCGTCCCACAGGAATGCACGGTTAGGATTTACATTGTTCGAGGCTTAGAGCTCCAGCCCCAGGACAACAATGGCCTGGTAAGAGTCTGGGTGTGGGGCCTTCTCCAGTAGCAAGATAATTACAGTCTTCAACCACCGTAATTGTCATGTTCCTTCTTTCTGGGCGTCTGTTATCTCTCGAGGGGAAAGATACGCTATCAAAACAATCTGTTCAGGAGGACGGTCCCAACGGGGATTTATCTAAGAGCTTGAAGGGAAGGGGCTTTGGAGCCTCTGGATCATCCTTCTCGTTTTACAGATGTGACCTCAGAGAACTGCTTTGTCACTGCTCCCGGCCACCGCCTCTCCTCCAAAGGCGCGCTGGCTGCATGGCGCCAAGAGGGAGCACTACCCAGACCTGATCTGAGGCCGCCCCTTCTCATCAGGAGTCACACCTGAGTCTGTCCCAGAAACTGACTCAAGTTGGCACCCCGCAGTGACATAACCTGTCCTCTGTTTCATCCCCACAGTGTGACCCTTACATAAAAATAACACTGGGCAAAAAGGTAATTGAAGACCGAGACAACTACATCCCCAACACGCTCAACCCGGTGTTCGGCAGGTAACAGATATTTCCTAATGCTTTTCTGTGGTTCTTTTCTTCATGGCCTCCATGCTAAGGAGGCGGTATGTGCCGCCAAGCTTTGCTCGAGGCCCAGAAACTGTGAAACCATGTCTATGAACTATTCAGATATCCAGGTCAGTGGGGCAGATAATGAATATATAAATACATACATAAAAGCATTTCGTGAAAGCAAAAAGTACCATGAAGAAAATTAAACCAAGTCTGAGAGACCCGCCCTACGACCTGGGGACAGGGGTAACAGGATGTGGATGGTAGGAGGCCCAGAAGGCCAGAGAGTTTGTGGCTTCTAGACAAGAAGAGTAGGCAGTGACTTCCGTGGAGTGACAGGGTGGTTCTCACACCCCACTCCTGTTGAGCTCTCCTATCTGAGATGCTTTGATTGCATTGTTTTGAGCCAGGGTATGTGTTGTTGACTCTGTTACCAAAAACAGGGAGGGGAGAAGAAAGTGATGGCATCAGCCGTCCTGCTCCCTGTCTTCTGTTCAAGAAGATTCTTGAAATAGCACTACTATCTCATCCTTGCCATCTGACATTTGTTTCTGCACGGTTACACTGATCTCATCAGAACCTTCTCAAGGGTAAGGCAAACCCAAGTGACCTCTAAAGAGGACTAGCTTTTGTCAGCTATAAACTCCTTCCACATTTAATAATAGCTACTATTACAAGCTTCCCTGGTGGCTCAGTGGTAGAGTCTGCCTGCAGTGCAGGATCTCTGGGTCGGGACAATCCCCTAGAGAAGGAAACGGCAACCCACTCCAGTATTCTTGTCTAGGAAATCCCATGGACAGAGGAGCCTGGCGAGCTATGGTCCGTGGGGTCACAAAGAGTCGGACACGAGTGAGCAACTAAACTACTATTTGCTAAGCTTTTACTGAGGGCTTGCACTATAGTGCGCCCTTCATAGAAAACATCTCAAGAATCTCACCACTCTGAGTGGCTACTGACAAAGAGGAAACTGAGGTACAAAGGGAATGAACACCCAGCTCACCCCGCCGGGGAGCGGCAGAACCGGGACCGTGCCCCGGCCACCTGACTGCAGGGTCTGCATGGCTGCCATGCTGTGCTCTGTGCAGCCGCCGCCGTCTGATTTTCACATCAGTGTCAGACCCTGCAGCCGGCAGGGCAGGGGTCTTAGCCCCACGTCAAGGGAAACAGGGTGCCCGAGCTGCGTGCACGGAGCTGGTACAACGGGGAGCCTGAACTTGGGGAGAAATCCTGACCAAGCCCCAGGCTTTCCCAACCAACTCAGTACTGCTTTGTGCTTATGGCCAAGCCATCACCTGCAGCGCTTCCCTGGTGGCTCAGACAGTAAAGAATCTGCCTGTAGTGAAGGAGACCCAGGCTCAATCCCTGGGGTTGGGAAGATCCGCTGGAGAAGGGAATGGCTACCCGCCTGGAGAATCCCACGGACAGAGAAGCCTGGCGGGCTACAGTCCATGGGGTCACAAAGAGTCGGACACGACTGAGCAACTTTCACATCACCTGTAGAAAAATGTTCTTTGCAAAAGACATTTGCACAGCGTTGTTTTTCCCCAGAACACTACCGAGGAGAACACCACCGAGGAGAACACCTTGTTCTTATTTGATGTGTGGCTGGTATCTTAATTTCTGGCTTTATTATCCTGCTCATCTGCTGCTTCTCATGTGTGGTGGATGGAACCCTTACACATTCCTTCCCTCTCTCACATGTGAGTGTGCGCACACACCCACATCCACCCACATGCGTACACACACACCCCCCCACAGCTACACACCCACCACACCCACACACCCCACACATACCCCCTCACACACACGCACACACACACCCACACCCACATTCCCCACACACACACACCCTTTGTGCTGCACACCCCGGGGCCGTGTGCCGGAGCCAGGCAGTGGAAATAATCCTCTGGCATGACAATGTGATCGTTTTCCTTCTCTTCCGCTGATCCAGCCCTGAGGTCTAGACAGGAAAAGGCGTGCAGTGCAGGAAGGAGGGCCCCATGCGAGGGAGACAGGGAAGCGGGGAAAGCCAGCTTTTATGGGAGAAAAGCAGCCCTGCCTACATCACTGTCTTGAAAGAGCCAAACACAAGCTTAATTAAGTGGCAGGAAAAGTCTTGCCACCTCAGGAGGAAGTGATGCCATCAGGCTCCACGTGGCCAATCCCCACCTGGCGAACTCAGACTTGGCTCCATCCAGCAGGGTGGAGCCAGGGAGACCCCAGCTCCACAGACCCTCCTAGGCTCCAGGCCCTGGGCTCAGTCTTACTGGGTGACTTTCTTCTCAGCGGAGACTCTCAGGAACTCTGCGACAGAGATTCAGGAAAGAGCGACCTTTCCTATATGCACGGCACTGTTATCACATCACATTCAATGGAATGTTAGTCTGCCAAAAGGATGTTAATTGGTGTTCCAAGGGAAAGCATATTTCTTCATCAAACCAGGATGCCTGGGTTAAAAAGATAACTGCAGGATTTCTCAGAGCCTTCAGTTTGCCCAGAGGAACACCAGAGGAAGTGATTCTCAGCCTTATTTGAGCAAAGAATTTTTTCTCAGCAGACACATATTACCTGTCCCTTGGGATTCAGTAATAGAATTTGGGGGCATGTGTGGATACGGTCTAGTCAGGACTACAGCCCCTTCTCTCCTGGGATGCCTGCCTTCTGCAGGGCCCGTCTGGCTGCAGAAGTCTGGGAAAGTCACTGAGATGTGTCTAGGAGACCCCTGGAAGCTTGTCTCCTGAGCGCCACTGATGTACATACACCCTTCTATTCCAGAGATTAATAGTTCTGGCTCTTTGGGCAAGAACCGGGCCACACACCAGAGTGACAGGCGGAGGGGCAGAGGCACAGGGGGAGAGGAGAGATTTGAGGGGCCTCTCACAGTCTGTGGTCCAGAGTTTGTTAAGCACCTTTGGACCCACCCCTCTGTGTGCAAGTACAGAGCCAAACCCCGCCCATCTGGCTTTCATGGCCTACAGTCATTACCCTCTCAGAACTGGCACCACTTTGCTCACCTGCCACCTACTGTTTGATTATCTGGTGGTCTCTCAGAAGGGTTTGTGTTTTCATACGGATACTATAGGAAAGCCTTCAGGAATCAGTGGAGAGCCAGAGAGCCTAGGAGGAGAGAGGGAAAGCATTTGGTATACTTCTTAACAATAAGTATTATTTAATGTATAATAACATTATTATTATTGCTGGTGGATTTTGAGTAATGCCCTCATACCAAATGCTTTCTAAACATTTATTCCCTTGACCCTTACAACAACATGAGCTGGTAGGGATTATTATCCCCATTTTACAGTTGAGAAAACAGAGCACAGAGACGTTAAGTAGTGGCCCTAGGGTCCCACAGCTAGGAAGCAGCAAAACTGGGATTTTCCTCAGGCACTTAAAGCCCCGGATCTTCTCCTGAGCAAGTATGTACTCTGCCGTTGTTCTTATTACTGACGTGTAGTACTTCTCAAGCACCTGTTGCCCACCACCCACCTGGCTATCCCGGCCGTGACATCCTCCTCCCATGGCCCAAGGAGTCTGTGCAGAGCTATGGAGTGTGCAAGATACCTGGGGGGAAGAGGGATCATACAATTCTAACCTCACTTTCATTTATTCAGAATGTATGAACTGAGCTGCTACTTACCTCAAGAAAAGGATCTGAAAATTTCTGTCTACGATTATGACACCTTTACCCGTGATGAAAAAGTGGGAGAAACGATCATTGATCTAGAAAACCGATTCCTTTCCCGGTTTGGGTCCCACTGCGGCATTCCTGAGCAATACTGTGTGTAAGTGGCTTGGGATGTAAACGTTGGCTGTTCCATCTAACATCAGTACTGGGGAAGCTTTGATGCTCTACCTCAGGCCTGTCTTCATTGAGCCTCAGATCCTTTAAGTCAGGAGGGAGAATTGGGCTTCCTTGGTGGCTCAGATGGTAAAGATCCCCTGTGGAAGGGAATGGCTACCCACTCCAGTATTCTTTCCTGGAGAATACCATGGACAGAGGAGCCTGGGGTGCTTCAGCCCATGGGGTCACAGAGAGTCAGACACAACTGAGTGACTAACACTTAGCAATAAGCAGGGCCATAGCATTGCACAACTAGAGGGGGCGCTATTCACATTGGCGTCTGTGTACCACACTGGCCCCTGAGGCAGTGTAGTGCTCAGTGAGGATGGCACTCAGTAAGGTGGCAAAGCCTGGAGAGCCAGTCCCTGCCCTCCCCTTCTTTCTCCCCCTCCCTCCATGATGCCCGGGACTGAGAGCTAGCAATGTTTGATGGTGGGAATTCCCTGCCCCTCCCCACAAACTGATCAGTTTTGTGATGTTCCTCTTTCCCTGAGTGCTAAACAGTGTCTCTCTGTATTATCCAGTGAGATATAGCTTGTGATTTCTAATTTATGTTTGCCTATTATGATTATGGTAATCTCAAACTCATTATTTACAGAGGGCCAGAGAAGGGGAGGACCAGTTGGCTGAGGCCAAAATAACTGTGGATTTTAAGTCTCTAAATCCTAAATAGATTTCTAGGCAAAAGCCAGTGTCTAGAGTGCATTCCCCCGTTACATGAACGTGCCTTTAAGTATGTGTGTGTATGAATCTAAGAAGAACATGTGTGTCCTGCAGTAACTCTGAGTGTGGCATTATTACTCACAGTTCTGGAGTAAACACCTGGCGAGATCAATTGAAACCAACACAGTTGCTTCAAAATGTGGCCAGATTCAAAGGCTTCCCACCGCCTGTTCTTTCTGAAGATGGAAGTAGCATCAGATATGGAGGAAAAGACTACAGCCTGGATGAATTTGGTAAGCACACTGCCATGGATTGCAGGCTGGTCGCAAGGTAGAGCAACACATTTATGCTGCTGGGTTTGCGTTACAGAGGGGTGTCGGCAGAGTAGTGCCCTAATACCATAGGGAATTCCACACACACGACTGTCTAACAAAAGCCCCATTATACTAGACTTTTGCAGTCATCTCGGGTGTCAAAATGGACATGTTTTCTTGTCTTTCTTATGTTTCACTTGACCTTTTTAGGTCATAGCTATTTGAGCTCTGAACACAAATTTCTAATAATTAACTTACTTCCATGTGATTGTATAATTAGCTCAGAAGTGCTCAGATGGTAGTGCAAGAATTTCTCCTCCAATATTACTCCATCATTCTCCCAACCCTCTCTGAGAAGGCTCACGGATGCTGGGGGCTAATTTGAAGAATCTGCTGAGTTCACATCTGGCTCATGTCCGAACTTGGGGTCTTGCTCCTTCCTGAGCAGTAATTTATAATGCAGTCTGTCCTGACACATAAACAGCTAACTGCATTATGACATAGACTGAAATCAGCTTAATAGAACGTAAGAGTTGTGGCATGATTCAGTGTTTTGTAGGGAAGAGGGCTTCCTGGAGGGGCTGGCATGGGGCTGGCTTTGAGGGCACATGGGACAGCTAGAGAAAGCTGAACAAAGATACATGGGAATGAAAATGCTTCTTGATCCTCAACTGTTTATTCCTGGCATTGTCAGAAACTGTATTTGTCTTTCTATCTGAAAGAAGACTTGAAGACTTTGTCAGTATCAAGGATTATTAGATGTTTAACAGATGATGCGGTTTACATCAGAACTTGCAAAGGGCATTGGAAATAAACTGTCAAGCAAAATGGCCTGATGGAGACAACTACCCCAGCAGTCAAACAACACCCCACCAAAAGCTGTATCAGTCAGGGTTGTTCCCATTACTTTGGCCCCATAACAAATCATCCCAAAACTTAGCTGCTGAAAAAAGGCATTTTGTGTTTTTTAAAAGTTTTATTGGTATATTTGATTTACAATGGTGTGTTCATTTCTGCTGTACAGCAAAGTGAATCAGTTATACATGTATATCCACTCTAAAATTTTTTAGAGTCTTTCCCCATATAGCAACCATTTTGTTTTGTTCACAGTCTTGTGGGTTAGCCATTCAGGAAGGGCTCACCGGGGCACTTCTCACTTGAGTGGCAGTTGATTGCTGTCAGATGTTGGCCGGGGCTGCAGTCACCCGAAGGCTTGATGTCCAGGATGGCCCTTGGCTGGGAGCTCGCCTGGGACTGATGACCAGAGCACCTACCCAGGCCTTTCCCATAGGGCACTATCTAGGCACCCAGGCTCCTTACATGGCTGGCAGGTTCCCTCAGAGCAAGTGATCCAGGAAGCCAGTGTGGTCTTTCATGCTTAGCCTTAGAAGTCACACAGCATCCTTTCTTTAGTGATCAAATATGTCTGCAAATTCAAAGGAGAGGGCCTAGACCCACCTCTCAATGGAAGGAGTGACAGAAAATTTGGGAGTCTATGTTTTTTAAATGCCACAGTGATACTAGCTAGCTACTGTTAACAGTTAAGCTTAAAAATGTTAGTGGTTTAACACAATAGAAGTTTATTTCTCATAAATTCAAAACAGGTACTCCTGCAGGTGGGTGGCCCTCTTCCAAACAGTCCTTCATGGACCAGGCTGTTTCACCTTGCAGCTCTGCTCATCATCACCTCAGGTCTAAGGTCACCGTTTTATTCTGCATCCAGAGAGAAGGTGCCAGAGGTGATCCTACATGAGAGGGTATTACGAGCTGGACCTTGAAGGACACATCTGTCACTTCCACCTATGTTACAGTCTAGCCTACCTTGTTTGCATGGCCACACCTAACTGCACAGGAGTCCGGCCATGAGCCCCTGACACCAACATAAATGGGGGTTGCTCTTACACAGTTTGGAGTGTTTTTGGCCTCTTTGCTATTTGCAGTCCACAAGTCAGGAATGAACTTGGCTGGGCAGGGCTTCTGGTCAGGGGCTGTTTCTATCAACAACTCTTTCACGGGCTGCAGTTCACACACTGGGACTGCCTGACTATGTCTGCAAAGTCTGGGCTGAAGTGCTGAGAATCCCTCAAGGCTGAACTGTTTCTGGATGTCTGTCCCTGTTTCATTGTCTTTTTTAAAAAAATACTGCAGAAGCAAACAAAATCCTGCACCAGCACCTTGGGCCCCCCGAGGAGCGCCTTGCCCTTCACATCCTCAGGACTCAGGGGCTGGTTCCTGAACACGTGGAAACGAGGACTTTGCACAGCAGCTTCCAGCCTAACATCTCCCAGGTAAAGCACTCTCCACCTTTGAACATGCATCATCCACACCCCAAAGGTGGTGGCAATAGCTGACACAGACTTGCCTCATTTATCTCTTTTGGATACTTTAAAAACTATATAAGAAATAGAAATGAAGCTCAGATTAGCTTCAGTCCCGAGGGGAGTTTAGTGGGTAAAGAATCCGCCTGCCAATGCAGGAGACTTAGGAGATGCGGGTTCGATCCCTGGGTCGGGAAGATCCCCTGGAGAAGGAAATGGCAACCGACTCCAGTATTCTTGTCTAGAGAATCCCATGGAGAGAGGAGCCTGCTGGGCCACAGTCCATGGGATTGCAAAGAGTTGGGCATGATTGAGGTGACTGAGAACACGTATACGCATACACTAGGGGGATTTATGGTAAGAATTTTCAGGTAACTCACTAAATCCAGGCAGGAGAGTGACAGTGACTCAGAACAAACTTGGCCAGGATCTTGCCCTGTCTTTTGTCTATTTCTGAGTCTCCTTTAGCCTGCACTTTTCCTGTGAGCACCTTCCCGTGCGTCAGAATATTGTGGATGGCTTCTGAGCTTTGTATATAATAATGAAGCCCCACCTGCTTCCAAATGTGGAAAGGCTGAGTTGCCCTAACTTGGTCCCTTCATCCACCACTAGACCACTAAGCTCTAGCCAGGAAGACAGGGTACAATGCGCAGGATGGATCGTCACAGGCGCCATGTGGATAGTGACAGGGGAAGGTCAGTTCCCAGAGAAGCAAGGGGAGACGTGGAAAATGACAAAATAGTCTATGTGGAAGCTTGTTAGAATGAAGATTCCCAGACCGTGCCTGCAGAGATTCAGTAAGTCTGGGGTGGGGCCAGGAATCTGAATTTGTAGCAAGTATCTAGAAAGGTTCTGATGCAGATGGTTAGGAAATCACACTTTAAGAAATATTAATATAATGGGTGCAAATAGTGTTGATATGGATAGCAGAACTGTGGTCTCTTGAGAAGTAAGTACAAATGGGCTGGGCCTACTAGATGGTTTTGTCACTCACTTTTATTCTGTTCCCTATTTTCATATCTTCCTTCTCTTATTATTCTTCCTTCCCCTCAAAGAGTCCATTTCTCCTCCTCTTTCCCCTCCCACCTCTCAACTGAACAGTCTTAAGACATAACAAAGCAAGGAAGATTTCTCCCTGGGCATCCACCAGTACTTCCATCACCTCTGCCTACCACATTGGACAGACTGTGGCTGGGTCTTAGGAGACACTGCTAATTAGGAGATGGCTAATTTTTGCAATGTACTTGATGTATGCTAGACCCTTGAGCCCTCGAGATTAGTTGGAAGAGAGTAAGGATCACAGTAAAATATATCCCTTTCCAAGAGCCCCCGTTAATTCATTTTGATCCCAGTGCATTAGGAAGCCAACCTAGTGGTTTCCTTGGCAACCTTCTTAAAGACTAGTCTGTTTTTGTCATGAAGGCAGAGTATACAGAACATCCAAAAACAGTCTGGGGACTTAAATTGGTTTGTATGGTTGACACAGCGTGTTGACGGCATTCCTAGGCTGTCTGGAAGAATATTCCAGCCAGATAAGTGGGCCTGGTCTGTAGCCGTCAAATATATAAAGGGAGGTGAGGGGAGCCCATCAAGATGGCAGCGCAAGCGTCAGTCCAGGCTTTCACCCTCCACGTTCCTGTAAGCCCCTTCCAGGCGGTGGGCCCTGGCCAGCCAGTGCAGGGAGCCCTCAGTTTGGTGAATGGTGATGTTTTTGTCATTGAGCCTCTGCTTTGAAAGTGCCAGGCTGTTTTTCTTTCACAAAATTAAGTACATTTTTACATTATTTTGATTTTCTCTCTCAAGGTAAGTGGAGAAACCCTTGGGTGTCACAAAACTGGCACTGATAGCAAGTGCAGAGTCTGATGATGGATGAGATGGTGTGAAGACTGTTCTGAGAGTCACTGTAAGAGGGAGTATGTGTGTTTGGGGTTGTGTTAGTGATGGCAAGCCCCTCATTTTCTTAATCAGATTATGATAAAGTAGGCACATGTAGAGACTCCTGGGAGAGAACGGAGGGTGGATGGCCTACGTGACACTGGTATAAGATTCATCTTGATTGGCTCTTTTACTCCATTTCTCTTGCCTTCCATATGGACTAATAAATTAGGAGACCTGCACTAGTTTCACTGAAGATGTTTGAAAGAAGATTGTAGTCTCTGCCACCCATAATGTAACTTCATTTCTCTTTTCATTTTTGAATGGCTTAGGGAAGACTTCAGATGTGGGTGGATGTTTTCCCCAAGAATCTGGGGCCACCAGGGCCTCCTTTCAACATCACACCCCGGAAAGCCAAGAGGTAAGTAAGCTTGAGACCCTGCTATATCTCACCGGGGTCTTGGTTCAGGACCTGAGAGGATAAAACACCTTCAAAATGTGCTTCTTGTAGATATTACCTGCGTGTGATTATCTGGAATACCAAGGATGTTGTCCTGGATGAGAAAAGCATCACAGGAGAGGAAATGAGCGACATCTATGTGAAAGGGTAAGGCTGGCATGCAAAAGCCTCAGACAGACTCAGAGAACAAAGCAGACTGTCCTTCATGAGTGTTCCATTATAGGGTGTCCATTATAGGATCTCGATTATTGAAGATATTGTGTCTTACTGGGCTTCCCAGGTGGTGCTAGTGGTAAAGAACCCGCCTGCCATTGCTTAGGAAGAAAGCTCCAGGGAGACAGAGAGAGAACAAAGAAAAGCCTGTATGGATGTTATTTATGAGCAACGGCATCTGATACCTATAAGAAAAGAAAGGTTTTGTTTCATTTATTAAGCAGATTTTTTATTTATGAGACTTTTTAGTCATGCAGTTCATTTTTATTCCTTTTTGAGACTTTGAGTAACTAGCCTTAAAGAGACAGAAGTAGAGCCCCCAAGGTGTTTTTTTTTTTTTAACTATGTTACCTGAAGTTATTAACATCCATGGAAAAGAAGAAACATTAGAGCTTTCTTTTTAAAATCATTTATTCCACCAACATTTACTGAGTGCCTACATCTAATGTATAAAGTGTCATAGGTGTTCATTATTCTGTTACTTGCATAATTCAGTTCCAAATAATCCATGTTGGTGTCAGTTTTGTGTTATACACTGATGCATACAGAACCCAAGGATTAGGAAGTCAGACTCTGGAGTCAAATTAGCTGGACTGAAATCTGGTGGTTTCCCTACTAGCTAGGCAAATTAGCAAACTCACTGTTCCTCACGTGTAAAATGGAGATAATGACAGTATCCACCACTCTGGAATATTCAGAAGATTGCATTTAGGATAGCACCTGGCAGATAGTAAACACTATGTGCATTAACCAGGATTCGCCAGGAAAGGGGACAAGTAGGACGCACGCGCGCGTGTGTGTCTGTGTGCGCATCTGTGTGTGTGTGTGTGTCTGTGTAGAAAGCAGGAAAGACAGAGAAACAAAGACGGGGAGAGAGAGAGTCGTTATGGAGGCTAAAAAGTCCCACGACTGGTCACCTGCAAACTGGAGTCCCAGGAAAGCTGGAGATATCATTCAGCCTGAGTTCAAAGCCTCAGAATCAGGGGAGCCCATGGTATATATATCCCAGTCTAAGGTCAGGAGGAGATGACCTGAGATGTCTTGGTTCAATCAGTGAGACAGAAAAAGGAGGTAAATTCCTCCTTCCTCTGTTTTTTTGTTCTGTTTAAGTCCCCAGTAGACTGGATGATGCCACCTACATTTGGGAGAGCCATCCAGTCCATTGATTCAAATTCTAGTCTCATCCAGAAACATTCTCATAGACTCACACCCAAATAATGTTTAATCTGGGCACCCCACGGCCAGTCACATTGACACATAAAATTAACAGTCACACCATAAACTTACTATTCCACATGAATTGAGTTTGGTTCCTTGATATGTAAAAGATAAGACTTGTTGAAATGTAATATATTCATGAAGTGAGAATAAAGTTTCCCTTATGATCCCAAGTGGCCTTCAATCAAACCTTTGTTAAAGACATAGTTATTGTCATTTAGGTTCACTCTACACAGGGAATGTTTCATCAAGTACTTCATTATTCTTTCTCATTTCAGGATATTATTACCATTCCCCAAGGAAAACTAATTCTGGCTAATTATATATATGCAAATTTGTTTGACGACTATCATAAGCATTTTTTTTTCTAATCAGGGAAACAAACTCAAGTAATACTGGACTGAGATAACTCTGGTAATCAAAGAATAAAACAACCTAAAATACCATGTCAGGACTTCCCTCGTGGTCCAGTGGTTGGGACTCCATGCTTCCAAAGCAGGGGGTTATGGGTTCAATCCCTGGTCAGCGAACTGGCATCCCATGTGCTGTGTGGTGTGGCCAAAACATTAAAAAACTTAAAGTACCATGACACATTTGGAATGAAAAGTCTAAATACTGTGTGAAAGGAGGAATAATGCACAAATAACATGCCTAGCACTATACTCACATGGGTATTACATACAAGTACATACACCGAGAGTGGCTGTTTACCTTGTTTTCAAATGCAAATGTGAAAAGATTCATAAGAAAGGAGAGGGAAGAGCTACAGGGCTGAGCCATCTGGGGAAGGATGATGGTGCCAATTAGGGTTGGCTTATAAGCTGAAGCCACCACGGTCATAGCCAAAAAGTGTGATCTCTCTCTTCATTGAGCTAGTTCAAAAGCTTAGACATCAATTGTCACAAGGAATATTTCAACTCAGTTATTTGGTTAGTCAATTGATGAGAAAAAGTAAAATTACCAGTCGACTGCTATTAATACCACTACTAATAATAGGACCCAGTATTAGCACATGACTTTCTAGTCTCCATGGTCCTTTGAGGCAGAATAATAGTCCTGTACTTAGGAGTCAGATAGATGTGGGAGTTATACTTAATTCTGTCCCTTACTGGATATATGAGATCCTCTCTGAACCTCAGTTTCCTCATCTGTGAGATGGAGCTAGTTATCAGTTGAAAAGAATAAAAGAAGAATAAAAGAATACCAGGTATACCATGCTGTATACCTGGTTCATAGTAGCTGATCCTTACATGTGTTAAGGGTCTCCCTCTTCCCGCTCTGGCCTTTCTCATTTTGTCCTCAGGCTGACCATGTGAAGGAAGCACGTATCATTAACCTCGTTTTACAGGTGGGAAACGAAGCTCAGAGAGTCAATAGCAGAGCAGATTCACAGCCAGGCCTGCCTCCTACTGACCGTCTCTATCTAGGGGTCCAGGCAGCAGTATTTCTGAAAGCTGCTCCAGTTGATGCTAATGTGTAGTCGGTACTGAGATCCATGCATTCCACCACTTTCGCCGTCTCAAATCTCGTGTGCCTCTGGTTCCAAACCAGAAGTCTTCCCCATAGTTGGCGGATGTGGTAACACTTTCTCCCAGACATGCTCATTCATCCCTCTAACCCATCTGCCAGGCACAGGCCAAAGAGAACTTTCCAAATGTCAAAAGAAAAGATGTTCACTTGTTGCTAGAAATGAATTTTCATAGATAGGAGTATGGATGCAGCGACTTACATCTCCCTTGCTCGTCTCAATTAATGTGATCATAGTACATTTAAGAAGAATTTAAAAAGGAAGCTGGAAGATTACTTGAGTCGTGCCTGTTTTGTTTGCTTAAGTAAAATAGGGAAAAGGAAATGCTGAAATTTTGAACTAACCCACATTCACTGAGCCTATCAGCGGTGAAGACAGACAGCAATGAGTTATAGTTAGGGAGACTAAAGTCATAACCGGCAAGCTTCACCATTCCCAAAATAGCAGCTAAGTTGTTGATATTTTCCAGAAAATTTCACCTTATCCCTGTTAACTGAAGTCTAAAGGGTTTCCTGCTCTGGTTTTAGAGGAATTCTATTTTATTTGGCTACAACCTGTGTTGGATGCACCAGAGGGCCTCCCCTTCATAAATCACCACCCCCGGCCTCCCCAGCTCCATAGATAACTGGAACCTGCCCAAGAAAAGTCCATTAATTCTCCTGCCCTTCACTCTTCTAATCACTGCACGATTTTGCGGCTAGATTACTTGTCAATCACATGAAGCTAAGTCTGTTTGCTTCTGTTTTTCAGCTGGATTCCTGGCAATGAAGAAAACAAACAGAAAACAGATGTCCATTACAGGTCCTTGGATGGTGAAGGGAACTTTAACTGGAGATTTGTCTTCCCTTTTGACTACCTCCCAGCTGAACAGCTCTGTCTCGTTGCTAAAAAAGTGAGTTCTGCAATGTGCCAGTGGGGCGGGGACATCATGGGTCTTTCTTAATGTGGACACTGAGAAAAGGTCAGAGGTGCTCAGCACCTTGGAGGTCATGGGTTCAGCTCCCTCTTGGTAAGGTGGGGGGGATTCAGAGACCCCACTGGTGCAGATACTTGCCCAGGGTCACACAACTCTAGTAGGTATTTGTGTAGTTAGGGGTGAAAGGAACACAGCTTTTCTTCCCTGACATGTTGGCAGCTGGGGGAAGGATCTGGTAAAAGACCCCCTGTGTCCATACATACCCCAACCTAAGTATGTATTTACGTCACGGGAGACCGATTTCTTCCCCTGATAAAGAGAACTGTCGGACTAGCTAGCCAGAAACAAATATTAATGTAGGTGCAATTTCCCACTTACCTTCCTTATTAAACTTAAGCATCTGCCTTCCTTCCTTCGGGAGCACTTCCATGAGGGTTCAGGGCCCTCTGGTCTTAATTTATAAGACTCTGGGTTACAGAACTCAACTCAAACTGGCTTGTACCAAAAATGTGATTTATTGGTTCACATTACTAAAAAGGCCAGGGTTGACTGGCTTAAGGATCGCCTGGAGCCCAGGTTGAACTGATGTCTTTAGAAACTGCAGTCACCTCCTCCACCCCTCTGCTCTGCCTTCACCCATGTGCCTCACTCCCTGGTTGTAGGTAGAGTGGCTACCGGCAGGTCTCAGTAGAGACAGATCAAGTCCCCAAAGGCGCCAACCAGGGTTCTGAGATTGGACCCCAGAGTTGGCCTGTCTGAGGCCAAGTGCCCGTTTCTGAGCCAGCCGGTGGTGCCCAGGGATGCAGTGCCCTGATTGGTGCAGCTCTAGAGTTAAGGATAAAGTCAGTCCTCCCCAAACTGCATGGACTGGAGGAATAGAATCTCTAGGAAAAATCTGTGGGGCAGGTAATAATAACAGCTGTCTTTCATAGGCTCTTGTTCCGTTTCCCCTCCCAACCACATTCCATAAACTTTTCCTAGCTCTGCCTCAGTCACCTCTTCCCCCTACATCTGGATCAGGATACAGCCCCCTCCTGTCCCAGCAGGCCAGGCCCTACCTGCTGCTGCTAAGTCGCTCCAGTCGTGTCCGACTCTGTGCGACCCCATAGACGGCAGCCCACCAGGCTCCCCCGTCCCTGGGATTCTCCAGGCAAGAACACTGCAGTGGGTTGCCATTTCCTTCTCCAATGCATGAAAGGGAAAAGTGAAAGTGAAGTCACTCAGTCGTGTCCGACCCTCAGTGACCCCGTAGACCGCAGCCTTCCAGGGTCCTCTGTCCATAGGATTTTCCAGGCAAGAGTACTGGAGTGGGGTGCCATTGCCTAATGAGCACTTTTTCCATTTAGGTGAGATGAATGCCTTCCAAGGGCACTTTTTGAAGATGCAGAGGCTCATCCTGGTGCTTATGCATACTTTCAAATGTTGAGACAGACCTGGGGGGAAGGTGAGGGGTTTGGGGTCAGGTAGGCCTTTAGGTAAAGTTTCCTTTCCTATTTACTCACATCTAAGCTGGACCTCTCAGCATCCTGAGTAATCCCACACAGGACAGTCAGGTGAGGCCAGACAATGGTAGAGCGGGCTTCTCGGCCCCTCAGAGCCAGGCCCTCTAAGTCCTGCAAAGGGAAACATCTCAGACTGTCATCTGCAAAACCAACAACCCAATAATCTTCCTTCAAATTCATGAAATATTGGGGGAATTCCCTTTCTTCTGGGGCCAGAGGAATTTAGGTGTAATCAGGCCATGGAGGTGAAATGACCCTTGGCTGATATTGTCTGAGCAGAGGCAGGGACCAGAGGTGAGAACCTGGAGGAACCTCACCCCATCCTCTCTGCACCTAACTCGAGTCTGAAGGATCAGAGGGTCTTAGTTTTACAGTATGTAAAACTAGCAGTATTTTTCAAAAACCAAAACTGCCAGGAATTTTAAATCTGCACTGATAAGAGTGAAATGTGGGCTTCCATCTCTCACCCCCATGTGGAGTGAGTGTGCTCAGACATCCCTGGGACGGTGGGGAGATTGCTGGGCAGAAGTAACACCCCAGCAGGGGATATTTTGGTCTGGCTTAGAACAGCTTGGCTTTGGGAGGATAATCTAACAGGCCATGGTGTTTAGGAGACAGAATTACCCTCCCCACCACCCCCAAACCCCAGGAGTGGCAGCAGGAAGTCACACTGATAGAAACGCGGCGGGAAACCTTCTGTTTGGCAACTGCCTCGGACAACCTTTTTGTCGCCCAGCTGGTGGTCTTGAAATTTCCTGGGGCGCCTGCCTGCCTTACATACACATGGGGCGGGGGCAGCAGGCTAGAAGATGGGGTTTTGGGTGGGGATGCAATGGAGACAAGAGGGGCCTCTTGATGTTGCATTTTCAAGAGGCCCCAGGGGAGGGTTTTAACAGTCCAGTAATCTGTATCATTTTGGCTTGTCTGTTCCTCTTGGCATTTTAGGAGCATTTCTGGAGTATTGACCAAACTGAATTTCGGGTCCCACCCAGACTGGTCATTCAGATATGGGACAATGACAAGTTTTCTCTGGATGACTACTTGGGTAAGGCTGACATGTGGATACTTTTCTCTAAGATATTGTACTTGAAATTAGTTAAATCAACTAGAACTTGGAATCAGTTATTTAAATCTCCAGTCCTGTGGGGCTGGGGTCACATTCACTGCCTGGATGGCCTCTGGGCACTGTGGCCTGCTGGGCACTATCCCAGGTCCTCTGAGAAGTGGGCGCAGTGAATGGCACCCCTTGTGTGGGCCCCGTCCACCCTCAGGGTCCTGGTGTAGGCTCTTGCACCAGCTTCTGACATGTTATGAAGACACAAATTTTGTTTTCAGGTATGCCTCAGCCTTGCCTCCACTTCCAAACCTCTTTTCTTTTCTCCCTCCCATCAACACCTCAGAATCAGCTTCCTCCGCCTCTCAGAAGTCACTGCAGTCCTCTAACATCCCAGCCGTTGTTCCTCCCCACCCTTCTCTGTGGTGAAAGGCCCTTGTTAAGCCCCCCTGCGGGCCCCTCCATTTCCTGGCCCTCTCCCGAGTCCCTGCAAAGCACGGTGTGCAGAATTTCTCTCTCCCAGGCCTTGGGTGTCTCACTTGCCCGCTCTGTTTCTTCCTCTCACTCTTTAAACACAGGCCTTTGTTCTCCCTAGTGTTTTGTGGATCCTCCCCAGGCTCTCTCAGTGACTTACCAACCCTCTCCTCTGTTGAAGGCAAAGCTTCCATTCTCGCTCTATGCAAGGTATGACTCGTAGACCTGGAGGTGCAGCCTGGCCGCCCACGGTGCCTGCCATACAGTAACAAGAAATACTGGGATGACTCATACTGACTGCTCTATGCAGTGTATCAAATCAACACACTATATACCTTTGACTTACACAGTGCCCTTTGTCAATTATGTCTCAGTTTGAAAAAAAGAAACACTTATGATGATTATTCCCCACACCCCACCGGAACCTTTTACCTGTACGTTCAGCTGGCACCTCAAATTTATCGTGACTAAGATCAAACTCAGCCTTTCTGCCCTGACCTCATACCTGCTTGCAGCCTCTCCCAGTAGCTCAGGCCGAAACACCCAGAGTCCTCTGACGCCCTCCTCTCCTTTCCTCCCGCTTTCCTAAACAATGTAACCTGCGGTATCATGCACATTTATTTTCTTATTTCTATGATCTCTGCCACTTGTCAGTTCAGACGTAACTTTCTTGAAGCCAGCATTACAGAAGCCCTGAGCTCACCTCCCTGCCTCTAGAGCATCTCTCCTGGCAGAGGAGAAGCCCACAGTGGTCAGTGGCTACATCTTGTTCATCCCTCTGCCCTTCACAACACAGAGTGCAGTGGCTTTGGCTTAGTTGGTTCTTAATAAGAATTGAACAGACAAGTGAGTATTAAAGTGTTGAACTGAAGAAAAACGTACAATCTAAAAGTTGTGAGTCCAGGCATCTTACTGAGGACTGCAACCTAGGACACCACCTCTCAGAGAGCTCTGAGGAGCCAGGATAGAAGACGTTTCTGCTGGGTGGGGGAGAGAAAAAAACAGGTAGTCAAACATCAAAAGATTACGCCTAATCACAAAGAACAGATATCTCAAGTTAATGATTTTAGTGCTTTGCTATGTTTGGAGAGAGACAAGATCCTGGACCTGTTGAAATTATGCCTTAGATATGCATCTTAGCTAGCCAGAGCCAAACGCAAAGGTCAGAATGCTTCCCCCTCCATCTTGAATCCCCCTTGGGTCACAGACTCAGGTGGGGGCTGCAGTGACTAAGGTCCTGATCCTTGTAGAACTGGGATAATGGGTAACACTTTGTTTACTGGAATGCCAGGCAATGTTCCCTCTTCACAGGAGTATGCTAATTCAGCATGAAGAACAGTAGAGAGTTTTCCCTTGGAACTGAAACAAAACAGTCTGACAACAAATGAGGATGACTGTATCTCTGATAACTAGTGGGTAAATGGTTGCAGTTATTACCAAAAGGAGAGAGGCAAAATAAAAACAGGCATAAACTCCAGAAAGGCTTGTGGGCTATGGATGCATTAAGATGAAGGACAGTTTCTGAGTCCAAAAGTTTATAGAGAATCTGCCACCCCCTCCCTGGTGCTCTTTGCGATCCCTGTTGAAGACCACCTTTTGTCCCAGTAAGTAATTCATAGACTTGACCCAACATACCCAGACGATCATCTGAAGGAGAGGGGTCCTGGGAGTTCCCAAGCCCCAAAGACAATCAAAGATGGTCATTAACTACAAGAAAGCTCATGCCTCAGATCACGGAAGAAAACCTGTGCTTCTCTGGGCACCCTGAGCTGGGCTTCCTAGTTCCTGGGAAGAATGTTCTGATGAGAATTCAATGTTCCTTCTCAAATTCTTATTTCTGAGGTTTCACTAGGAGAGACTTGAATTTGACTGTTCGATGGCGCTTCCCATGTTCCAAGTACCAGTTGTCTTTACCCAAAGCCAAATGACTGTGTTCGGGGAAGTTTAGAACCAACATGAGCAAATTCCAAGTTCAGTGGAAATTGTGCTCTTAGGTGTTTAATTATTTTGAGCTTGCAGAAGAACTCCATTTATGCTCCTGTCTCTGAGAAATAAAGCGGGTAGTCCTCTGTGAGATGCAGAGCAGTGGGCAGATACTTTTGCCACTTTCCATCCTATCTGGAAAGAATTTTAACTGTCTACAAGGCTCCATTTCTCTAACTCACCTGTCACCTGTTCAAAGTCACAGTCTAGACCTCTCTTCTGACAAGTACATTCTGTTTACTTGTGAACATCGCCTGATCCACTTGAAATTTATTTGGGTTTGATGTTTCCTTGGCTAGGTTTCCTGGAACTTGATTTGCATCATACCATCATTCCAGCAAAATCACCAGAGAAATGCAATTTGAACATGATTCCAGACCTCAAAGCCGTGAACCCCCTGAAAGTGAAAACTGCCTCTCTCTTTGAGCAGAAGTCCATGAAAGGATGGTGGCCTTGCTACACGGAAAAAGACGGCTCCCGTGTGATGGCTGTATGTATGAGTATTTCTTGGTTGGGGTTTTTTACTCCTTTTCTTCTTTAGGTTTTGCCCTTTATGAGTAGATTTGCTCCAGATAAGGAAGGTTGAATTGGTGGTACTTTTAAGTTTTGGGAACGGGTTGTACCTGAGATTATAGGAGAAGGTGGCAGATGCTGCGAACATATGTTTGGGGTTGAGTGGAAGATAGAAGGATTGGAATTGTCAAAAAACTGGGAGTGCATGTGATTATACTATATTTCTGTGGGACTCTCTTTCACCAGAAGTGCTAATTTACTCTGAGCTTCCAGTACAATTCAGTACAGAAAAAGAAACTTCAAATTTAAGCTGTTCTCATCTTGAAAAAATTAAAATTTAAAGATGGAAGAAGCAAGGAGTGTGAGCATCCATTGAACTTTAAGGCCATAAGTTATGAGCACATTTGGAAAACTCAAGATAATTTCAACGTAGAAGCAGTAGTGCCAATTGCCATGCCCTGTCACAAAAAGGCTATTTAATTCATTGCGTATTACTAATAGTAAGCATTTTATACTACTTATTATAAACTAGACAACATACTGAATGTCTTACATTCATAATCTTGTGTTTTAAAACAACTTTAAAATTTATTCAGTTGGCCAAAAAGTTCATTCGGATTTTGCTGTACAGAAAATCCCGAATGAACTTTTTGGCCAACCCAATACATAAACTGCACTCACTTAAAACAGAAGACAACAAAAGTGCACAATTTGAGTTTTGACAGATGTATATGCTCATGAAACCACCACCATAATCAAGCTCCAGAACATTCCCATTATCCCCAGAGGTTTCCTTGTGCCCGTTGCAATCTATCACTTCCTCTATCCCTGGCGAAGCTAGCTTCCTGCCACTCTAGAGCAGTTTGTACATAATCTCATTTAGCTCTGCTGATAACCCCATGAAGCAGACATTACCTCCATTTTATAGACTTGAAAGAACGGGCTTAAAAATAAGAATTACCTTGCCATAGACACACTTTGCTGATAGCTCAGCTGGCAAAGAATCTGCCTGCAATGCAGGAGCCCCCAGTTCGATTCTTGAGTTGGGAAGGTCCCCTGGAGAAGGGAAAGGCTACCCACATCAGTATTTTGGCCTAAAGAATTCCATGGACAGTATAGTCCATGGGGTCGCAAAGAGTCAGACATGACTGGACAACTTTCACTGCCATAGAGAGATACCCATCTTTGACTTGTCAACTGAGGAGGCATCTGTGCTTCATCACCTAATGAGCATCAGCGTCAGAAGTTCTCAGATTGCTGGTGACTTTGTGGGTTCCAGCTTCTAGAAAGCCTGTTACCACCCCAGTTAAGCCTGGCTATCAATCAGAGTGGGCAAGTTTCTAGAGCTCTTGCAGCCTCAGTGTCCTCATGTGCACAGGAGGACCACAGCAGTGCCTGACTTCTAGGACTGTCCTGAGCATCACACAAGAGTGTCCCTGTAAAAGGCTTAAGCAGTGCCCTGTGCACCCCTCAGGCACCTGTGAACAGGGAGGCAGCATCCATTCACTCAGGCCTTTGTTCTGCAAGTATACAGTGGGTGCTCACTAAGTGCCAGCACTGCTCCATACAGTAGGGGTCCCATGAAGCACAGAGGCTCTCCTGGAGCCCATAACAAATGCTCAGTGTTAGCTATTGTCATTAGCAGTATTCAAATTAATCTGGGTCCAAGCACAGTTACAAAGGGAGATAATGTGAGCAGGCAAGGAGATGGATGTGAGAAAGTTAGAATGATGGGGATCCGGGAAAGCAGGGAGGAGGGAAAGCAATTTGTCCTCTGTTTCCCACAAGGAGTCAGTTCAGAAACACATGGAAGAGGAAATGTGATGAGATCTCTTGAGGAAGATTTAAGGCGATCTCAGGATTGTTTTACAAGAATAAAAATCACTGCTTGGGGAATACGCCTTGGGTTGAAGTGAAAATATTTGTGAAACGTGATGTCATGTGTTTAACCTGTTCTGCTTTACTGAAGGGGAAAGTGGAGATGACGTTGGAAGTCCTCAATGAGAAGGAGGCCGACGAGAGGCCAGCAGGGAAGGGACGGGATGAACCCAACATGAACCCCAAACTGGACCCACCAAAGTGAGAGGCCCTCTTTGTTCTGATCTCCAAACACCTGCAGTCTGAAAGCCCCCCTCCACTTGACTTAATGCAATGGATTAGCCGTTGTCTTAATTTTGTACTGAACAGGCGGGATGGGGGATGGAGAGATTGGTGATCTGGCTTCATTTTAACCATTCTCCTTTCTGTGAAACCGAAGTCCAGTGTGTCTTCAGCATCTTAAGAAGTCATGAAAGGTTAAAGACTCTCTCAGCCAACTAAGGGGAATCATATCTTTCCTTGGCTTTGTAAAACGTTATTAATTATTCTTTAAACTGGGTTATGCTCTGAGATGTAAAATATCTGTCCCTGCTGAATTGGGTAGGTAAAACCATTTCTTTGCAATGCAGCCGACCAGAAACCTCCTTCCTGTGGTTCACCAACCCATGCAAGACCGTGAGGTTCATCGTGTGGCGCCGATTTAAGTGGGTCATCATTGCCCTGCTGATCCTGCTGATTCTGTTCCTCTTTGTGGCTGTGCTTCTCTATTCCTTACCGGTATGAGTCCTTGGCCTCTTGTCTTGGCTCTCTGGGTGTCAGTTATGGTTGGTCATCTCAGTTGGTACTTGCCATTTTTGCTCTTCAGTAAAATGACCTACCTTGGGGCTTCCCTGGTGGCTCAGTGGTAAAGAATCCGCCTGTCGATGCAGGAGGCTCAGGTTTGATTCCTGGGTTGGGAAGATCTCCTAGAGAAGGAATTGGCAACCCACTCCAGTATTCTTGCCCAGGAAATCCCATGAACAGTGGAGCCTGGAGGGCTGTAGTCTGTGAATCACATTCTCCAGGTTTTATGAATTACAGGTAGAACCTCAGGGTCTATTAAAAACAAAACAAAACAAAACTTTGGTCTCAGGAATTCTAGAAGAAATCCCTCAAGCCTTTATCAATGTGGGTCTGAACCAGAGCTGGCATTTCTGATGGATCTTTCTGCCTTCAGACTTTTTGTTCCAAACCATCCTACATCCTAACTCTTGACCTTTCATGCATCCTGGGCTCATTAGAAGCCTGCACCACCCTTGAACTCTGCCACTGGTGCCACCTGGGAAGCCCCCAAAGAACCCGCCTGCCAATGTAGGAGACATAAGAGACACAGGTTCAGCCCCTGAGTTGGGAAAATCCCCTGGAGGAGGGCATGGCAACCCAATGCAGTATTCTTGCCTGGAGAATCCCATGGACAGAGGAGCCTGAGAAGCTATGGGCTATAGTGTTGCAAAGAATTGGACACGACTGGACTTACCACACACCCCTGAACTCCATCCAAATTGAGTTGGCCTCCCCAAACAAGTATTGCCCTAACCTGCCAGGATGCCTTTGCCAAGACTGTTCCTTAACCTGTGTTCTGGCTGTTAAAAGCTCCCTCATTCTTTAAGGCCCACATCACATAACATCCCCCTTCATCTCCACAGTCACAAAGGGAGTTCAAATGGGAGGCTGGTCAGTGTGCCTGGAAGCAGTGTCTTCATTCCTCTGAGAATCAAGGAATTTGTTGAGCATCGGCTATAGGGTAAAAATCAGAATACAGAGATGCCCAAGGCAGGGTTTCTGCCCACAAGCAGATCACGTGTCTGCTTGTCTGCAAGATACGAACAAGTAAATTACTATGAAAGGCAGCCTGGTCCAGAGGTATGAAAAAATGACCATCAGACCCCATTGCTGAGGATGGTTGCACCAAGGAGGGGGCGTTTTAAGCTTAGTGTGCCCAGTGGAGAAGGGAGAGTCCAAGCATTCAGAAACCACTCCTTCAGTTCATATTCATAATACAGATTATTTTGTGTTTAGTAGCATAGTCACACAACCCCAAGAGCAGGGAGTTGGTGTTTTCCTTTCCCCCAGCAGATACTTTCAGCTGTAAGTACATGCATACTACCGGTTTGGCCAAAAAGTTCATTTGGATTTTTCTGTAAGATCTTATGGCAAAACCTGAATGAACTTCTTGGCCAACCCAGTATTTTCTTATTGTAGGTAGCTCAATCTGTCTTGACCATTTAGAAAACCCCTTATAGTTATTTCTTCTTCTTGAGTTAGACTCTGTTGATTTAAATCAGTGGTTCTCAACTGGGAGCAATCTTGCCCCCCAGGACATTTGGATGCCTGGAGACATCTGGTGGTCACAACTGGGGGTGATACTGGAATCTAGTGGGTAGAGGCCAAGGATGCTGCTAAACATCCTGCAATGCACAGTCGTCTCCAACAAGCATCATCTGGTCCTAAGTGTCAGTGGTACCATGATGAAGAATCCCTAAGTTATATAATCCCTAAGTTTTATATATGTATAAAACCCTGTTTCTGTTTCCTTTTCAGAACTATTTGTCAATGAAGATTGTGAGACCAAATGCGTAACAGAAGCAAAGTCTTCAAGAGTCATCCAGCAATGAGAGAATCCTGTCTCTATTAACAGATTAAAACCAAGAATGAGTCTGTGTCTGAGACTACATTGCAGAGGCTATTACACTACTTCGCCAAGCCCCATCACTTCCCAGAGCGTCTAGGTTCCAAGTCAGGCTAACAGGCAACATTTTCATCTTACCTTTTGAAGTATTAAAGGTTTTCACCATGTTTTTTCATAGTAATTTTCAAGGTGGCTGGTTCCATTTAAAAATCTTTTTTTATGTGTCCTACTTCTATAATTCAATTTGTAAACTGCTGAAATAGAACATGAGAATTTCTGGATTGTGATTTCATATACTTCTTACCTGCAGTCCACAAAAAGGGCTGTGTATTATAAAATAGTAGAATAGTTAGAGGAATTGTTATTTATGCCTGCAACCATTGCTATATTTTGTATGGATAAATGTCATAAGAGTATATTCAACCTCTCTGATGAACCCAAATAAAAACATTTCACCTTCAGCATGTACCTGTTTGTTGCAGCTGTGGGCCAAGCTGAGAAAGAGGCAACTTCCAGTCTGGGTGTCTGTCAGTGGATAGAATGCTATGCCCTGGCGGTTGGCTATAATTCCTTTATAAGCATATCACCAAATCTTGCCAATATAATAAATTAACATTTATTTATTCTATGCACACTATTGTTCTAAATGCTTTATACATATTAACTTAGTCCTCAAGGTAATCCTGTAAAAGGTAGGTAACATTATTAACCCCATCTTGCAGCTGAAGAAATTGAGATATATGCATGAAAATCAATGATGTTAGAACACACTCTCACTATACACAAAAATAAACTCAAAATGGCTTAAAAACTTAAGACATGACACCATAAAAATTCTAGAAAACAGGAAAAACATTCTCTGACATAAATAGTACCAATGTTCAATAGAAATAAAAATAAAAATAAACAGGACCTAATCAAACTTAAAAGCTTTTGCACAGCAAAGGAAACCATAAACAAACCAAAAAGACAGTCTACAGAATGGGAGAAAATATTTACAAATGATGTGATCAACAAGTGCATAATTTCCAAAATATATGAACAGCTCACACAACAACAACAAAGAAAAACAGTCAACCCAATCCAAAACTGGGCAGAAGACCTAAAAAGACATTTCTCCAGAGAAGACATCTAGATTGCCAATAGGCCCATGAGAAGATGTTCAACATCACTAATTATTACAGAAATGCAAGTCAAAACTACAATGAGGTTCCACCTCACACCGGTCAGAGTGGACATCATTAAGAAGTCTACAAATAACAGATGCTGGAGAAGGTGTGGAGAAAAGGGAACCCTCGTGCACTGTTTGTGGGGAAGTAAATTGATGCAGCCACTATGGAAAATTGTATGGAGGTTCCTCAGAAAACTAAAAATAGAATAACCATATGACCTAGCAGTCCCACTCTTGGGCATATATTCAAAGAATATATATTTGTATATTCTTTGAATTCATACATTCAAAGAATACACACACCCCTATGTTCATAGTGGCACTAGTCACAATAGTCAAGACATGGAAACAACCTAAATGTCCATTGACAGATGAATAAAGAACATATGTCACATATATACAACACTACTCAGCCATAAAAAGAATGAAATAATGCCATTTGCAGCCACATGGATGTATCTAGAGATGATCGTACCAAGTCAGAAAGGGAACGACAAATACCACGTGATATCCCTTACATGTGGAATCTAAAGTCTGACATAAATGAACCGAAAACAGAAATAGACTCATGGACATGGAAGAGACTGGTGGTTGTTATGGCGAAGAAGGTTGGTGGAGGAATGGAGTCAGAGGTTGGGGTTAGCAGATGTCAGCTTTTTTAATTAATTTTAATTGGAGGCTAATCACTTTACAATATTGCAGTGGCTTTTGCCATAAGATGTCAGCTTTTATATACAGAATGGGTAAGCACCAAGGTCCTACTGTATAACAGAACCGTATTCAATTTCCTGTGATAAACCATAAGGGAAAACAATCTTTTCTAAAAAAAGAACGTACATATATGAATAACTGAATCATTGCTGTACAGTAGGAATTAACACGGTAAATCTATTAGACTTCTATTACAAAAATTAGAATTCAAAAAAACTTAGAAGGGGAAATATGTATACTTGTAGCTGATTCACATTGTTGTATAGCAGAAACTAACACAATAAAAGACTTTTTAAAGAAATTGAGGTAAAAGAGATGAAGTAACTCACTTGAGGTCACACAACTAATAAAGAGCTAGAATTTGAACCCAGGCAGTATGGATTCTTTTCATTTTTTTTTTGCGGGGTGGGGGGTGGTGAACCTCAGATATGCAGATGACACCACCCTTATGGCAGAAAGTGAAGAGGAACTAAAAAGCCTCTTGATGAAAGTGAAAGAGGAGAGTGAAAAAGTTGGACTAAAGCTCAACATTCAGAAAACGGAGATCATGGCATCCGGTCACATCACTTCATGGGAAATAGATTGGAAACAGTGGAAACAGTGTCAGACTTTATTTTTGGGGGCTCCAAAATAACTGCAGATGGTGATTGCAACCATGAAATTAAGACGCTTAATCCTTGGAAGAAAAGTTATGACCAACCTAGATAGTATATTCAAAAGCAGAGACATTACTTTGCCGACTAAGGTCCGTCTAGTCAAGGCTATGGTTTTTCCTGTGGTCATGTATGGATGTAAGAGTTGGACTGTGAAGAAGGCTGAGCACCGAAGAATTGATGCTTTTGAATTGTGGTGTTGGAGAAGACTCTTGAGAGTCCCTTGGACTGCAAGGAGATCCAACCAGTCCATTCTGAAGGAGATCAGCCCTGGGATTTCTTTGGAGGGAATGATGCTAAAGCTGAAACTCCAGTACTTTGGCCACCTCATGTGAAGAGTTGACTCATTGGAAAAGACTCTGATGCTGGGAGGGATTGGGGGCAGGAGGAGAAGGGGACGACCGAGGATGAGATGGCTGGATGGCATCACTGACTCGATGGACGTGAGTGTGAGTGAACTCCGGGAGTTGGTGATGGACAGGGAGGCCTGGCGTGCTGCGGTTCATGGGGCCGCAAAGAGTCAGACACGACTGAGCGACTGAACTGAACTGAACTGAAGGGTCTGGACATTTCACTTCAGTATTTGTATGTATTTGCCTTTTTTAACAGAGACGGCAATGGCAACCCACTCCAGTACTCTTGCCTAGAAAATCCCATGGATGGAGGAACCTGGTAGTCTGCAGTCCGTGGGGTCGCTAAGAGTCAGACACGACTGAGCGATTTCACTTTCCCCTTTCACTTTCATGCATTGGAGAAGGAAATGGCAACCCACTCCAGTGTTCTTGCCTGGAGAATCCCAGGGACCGGGACGTCTGGTGGGCTGCCATCTATGGGGTCGCACAGAGTTGGACACAACTGAAATGACTTAGCAGCAGCAGCAGCCTTTTTTAAAACTGAGAAATAGCTGACATACAGCATTATATTAGTTTCAAATATAGAGCATAATGATTTGAATTTGTATATACTGCAAAATGACTACCATAAGTCTAGTTAACATCTGACAGCATACATAGTTACAGAATATTTCTCTTGTGATGAGACCTTTAAAGATCTAGTCTCTTAGAAACTTTCAAAGAAGCAACTTTCAAATAGGCAATACAGCATTATTAACTAATCACATGCTGTGCATTACATCCCATGACATCTATAACGGGAAGTTCGTACCTTTTGACCCCCTTTACCCATTTTACCCACTCCCACCCTCCCTCCCCACTTCTGGCAGCCACCAATATCAGTTCAGTTCAGTCGCTCAGTCATGTCTGACTCTTTTCGACCCCATGAATCGCAGCACACCAGGCCTCCCTGTCCGTCACCATCTCCCGGAGTTCACTCAGACTCATGTCCATTGAGTCAGTGATGCCATCCAGCCATCTCATCCTCTGTTGTCCCCTTCTCCTCCTGCCCCCAATCCCTCCCAGCATCAGAGTCTTTTCCAATGAGTCAACTCTTCGCATGAGGTGGCCAAAGTACTGGAGTTTCAGCTTCAGCATCATTCCTTCCAAAGAAATCCCAGGGCTGATCTCCTTCAGAATGGACTGGTTGGATCTCCTTGCAGTCCAAGGGACTCTCAAGAGTCTTCTCCAACACCACAATTCAAAAGCATCAATTCTTCGGTGCTCAGCCTTCTTCGCAGTCCAGCTCTCACATCCATACATGACCACAGGAAAAACCATAGCCTTGACTAGACGGACCTTAGTCGGCAAAGTAATGTCTCTGCTTTTGAATATGCTATCTAGGTTGGTCATAACTTTTCTTCCAAGGAGTAAGCATCTTTTAATTTCATGGCTACAGTCACCATCTGCAGTGATTTTGGAGCCTCCCAAAATAAAGTCTGACACTGTTTTCACTGTCTCCCCATCTATTTCCCATGAAGTGATGTGACCGGATGCCATGATCTTCGTTTTCTGAATGTTGAGCTTTAGTCCAACTTTTTCACTCTCCTCTTTCACTTTCATCAAGAGGCTTTTTAGCTCCTCTTCACTTTCTGCGATAAGAGTGGTGTCATCTGTATATTTTCTGTATTTATGACCTTTTGCATTTTTTCCTTCAGTTTCCACATATAAGTGAGATTATACAGTATTTATCTTTCTCTGACTTCATTTACCAAAATGCCCTCAAGGTCCATCCATGTTGTGGCAAATGGCAAGACTCTACTCTTTTATAGCTGAATAATATTCCATTAAGTATATGTATCACATTTTATCTATTCACCCATCAATGGACATTTAGATTGTTTCATGCTGCAATGAACATGGGGGGCTGTATAGATCTTCCATTAATGTTTTTATTTTCTTTGGACAAATACCCAGAAGTGGAATTGGTAGATCGTATGGTAGTTCTATTTTTAATTTTTTAAACTATTTTTAACTTTACAAAGAACCTCCATACTGTTTTCCATAATGTCTACACCAATTTACCAATAGTGCACAACTCAGCAATAATGCCAAGACAATCACACTGCAAGACATTCTAAATGTCCCAAAGCTTCAGCATTAGCATACCGTTTCTTGCCCCCCTGGTTCTGTGTTGCTCTTTGAAGAGAAGTGTTTGCTGATCTCACCACAGTCTCATACATTAACAGGACAATGTTCTCAACATGTTATAGAAGACACACCAACTGTCCTTGGTTTCAACGTGGAGCCACAGGGTTGCTACAGCCACAGGGCTGTCTGTCACCCATTGTTTGACTATCTCAGGTCCATGCTCCTCTTGACAGCCCTCCCCCTGGTGGTATAGCCCTGTGGTTAAAAGAAGCTAAGAAGTGCACAGCAAAGAAAGCCATCAACAAAATGAAAAAGGGTTCCAGACAAGATTGTTATTTGGAATATTTAGCCATCGTTATGGCTTCCCTGGTGGGCTCAGATGGCAAAGACTCTGCCTGCAATGCAGGTGAGACCTGGGTTTGATCCCTAGGTTGGGATGATCCCCTGGAGAAGGAAATGGCAACCCATAGCAGTATTCTTGTCTGGAGAATTCTATGGACATAGGAGCCTGGTGGGCTGCAGTCCATGGGATCTCAGAGAGTTGGACACGACTCAGTGACTAAGCACCAACTAATCTGAACAGATGCTTCACCCCATAGAAATGGAGAAATGGCGATGAAAAAACCAGAACAGCCATAACAGTATGTGCAGACAGAATATTAGCCTTCCTTCCAGGGACCTCCCCCCTCCCCGCCCCCCACCAACACACTCTCCCATAGTGCCTCACTAAAGTCGGCTGGATGGATACATGAATGGCTTTGAGGATAGGCTTTTCCTCCTTTGCCTTCAGCACACCTAACTGGTATCCACCAGTGACGTTCCTTTGAGAAACTGGTGGCAAAACCCTATCAGGAATGAGTAATTCCCAAAGATTATGTTGAGCTGGGCTTTCTGGGTAGCACCCCTCCCCCTCTTCCCATCCCCCCAGAAAACACTTCATCTTGTCAAAAGATAATGGTCCCTCATTTGAGGTTGTTAGCTGCCCGGTGACCTATAAATGATAGCTAAAAGCTGGAACTAATCACAGTCCAGTCAGATTGTCGCTTCACTGTGAATTAAATAACACTTAGTCCTAACTGACTCTAGCAAGTGCCGCATTAACGCTGGAGCCTTCATTAGGAAAATAAATCTCCATCAATGTCCTGAGAGTGACAAGGAACTGAAAATCCTGACAGGCTAACACTTGACTTTGTTTTGTTCTTCCTTTCTCATTTTCAGAAGGGGGGAAAAATGTCACAATTAGACCTGCATGTTACTTTAAAGAGCTATTTATGGGCAGAGTTCTGAAACCCATTTTGGAAAGGAAGCCGAGGGGAGCAGAGTAGTCTGGTTTTCCAGGTGCTGGCCAAGTGGCAGCTCCTTGCCCCTCAGAGCTCACTCAGGCTCAGAGAATTTTGTTTGTCCAAAGATTGGAGCTGGCTTGTCTTACCACCACTGAGCAGATGTTATTACAAACACAGCTAAAAGGTGAGGGTGCATTCCAGCTCAGAGAAAGCACAACTTGCCTACCATATGGGGAACCAACGATGACAATAATCTCAAGGTTTAAAAACCCTCTACAGTTTAAACATTTCATGCTAAATAGATTTCTTCATTAGGTCAATACATTCAGTACTGTGGACCATATGCACATAGCCTCGCAAGGCATATGGGAATTCCATTCTAAAGAATGCCTTTCATAAGTCAGCTTGATGTGGAATTAGTTCATAATGGAGTCGATGTTGTAAATAGATTAAGCACCCGCCATCTTGGCAGCTGAGTTTTGTGTTTGTTCAGCGTTGAATGGCAACTCCCTAATCTTTCTTAGGTTAAACATAATGGGGTCCCAAGGAAGATCAAAGAAAGGCTGCTTTTCCCTTGGATATCCATCCCTGAAGTGAAATGCCAGAGTTCATGAAGTTCAAGAAAAACACCAGAGAAACGTGTAACTCGGACCAACTGCAAAGCCTAACAAGTAAGGGAACATAATGAAAAACACAGCCCCGCCATATGCATGGCCAAGCTCAGAACCTCAGGGGTGCAACTTTGCAGGAGACGCAAACTCTAGACTTTTACTATTTAAATAAACTTAACACGAGAGAAAAACTGCAATTCTTTTTGAGCAACTCCCTCGTAGTAAATTGAATGCTTCTCGGGCAACCTGATTTTGCCAAAATTTATCTCAATTTCTTAGAAAGGCCCATTTAGTCCTTGACTAATATTAATGTGCTACTCCTGTGTTTTCGCAAAATCCTAGAGCCAAACCCGTAATCCTCCCCCCGTCATATTTCAGCGAAGTCCTGCCCCAGCAATTATCAGGAGGAGGACCCAGAATATCCAGCTGGATTCCAAAGCAGCCTCTCAGATGAGGTTTCACCTAGGTCAACAGGATAAACAAAATGAATAGACGGAATCGTGTCTTAGGCATGGCAAGAACACGGGGCTGGGGGATTCCAGATGTCTTGAAGCCCGTGAGCTCAGCCAGCTTGGTCACAATGTAACTGTGACTCTGGGTATCTCCTCTCCAGCCTCCCTTCTCTCTTTTGTGAAACTAAGCACTGGATTAAATGACCTTGAATTGTACTGAGTTGGCCCAAAGGTTCATTTGGGTTTTTCCATAAGATGTTATGGAAAAATTTGAACGCACTTTGGCCAACTCAGAATTACAGTTCTGCTTATCCGTGGCTCAGTTTCCTCATCTGTAAAACTGAGATAATAATTGCCATGGGATGACTGTGAAGACAAAACGATTTAAGAGAAGCAGAAGTGTTTAGAACAGAACTTGGGGCAAAGGAAGCACTCAGTATATTCTAGCTATCATCATCATCAACCTAAGACAAGAGCAGCTGAACACTTACGGGCCAGAAGATGTCAGACATGTTCTGTGTTTAAAATGTCATCCTTGAAAGGATGTGAATCACCGCTATCCAAAATGATACTGATTTTCCCCCTCAAGTTCTATCTGCATATTCCTAATTACAAAGCAGACAGAAAAACGCTAGGTAGTTCCTCAAAAGATTAAAGCTAGAATTACTTATAATCTAGAAATTCCACTTCTGGGTATATGCCTCTAAGAATTGAAAGTAGGGATTCAAACAGATATTTGTACACCCAGTTGGTAACACCATTATTTACAGTAGCCAAAAGGTGGAAGCAACCCGTGTCCCTCAACAGATGAACAGATAAACACAATGTGGTCTGTAAATACAGTGGAATACAGCTATAATAAGGAAATTCTGATACATGCTACATCATGGTTGAACTTTGAAGACATTCTGCCAAGTAAAATAAGCCAGATACAAAAGAACAAATATTAATATCATTCCATTTACATGAGGTTCCTAGAGTAGCCAAAATCATAGACAGAAGGTATAGAACGGGATTGCAGAGGCTGGGGGTAGGGGTGGGGCAGGGGATGGAGAGTTGTTTTTAATGGGTATAGAGTTTCAGTTTTACAAGATGAAGAGAGTTCCATGGGAATGATGATGGTAACATAGCAGCATGAGAGTACTTAATGCCACTGAGCTGTATCTACACCTAAAAATGGTCAATTCTGTTATATATATATAATATATAATCTACATACACATATATGAGTACTGAGAGAATGAAAGGTCCCCTCACACAGCCCCTTTCAGGAAGTCAGTTTTCACCTGTTCCCTCAGGATCCTGGCCCCAGGTGGCAGATAATACTTGCCGACTGACCAAGGGAGAAATCCTGTTTCATGACCCAACAGATCACAAAGGGGCCTTCTGACAACTAGATCCAGTGGCAACAGACACAGTTTGTTTAGCCCAAACTGGCTTTTTATAATGAGCTGCCAGTGTTAAAAAAAAAAATGGAAAAATTCATATTAAAAAAAATCATATTTTGAGCTTTTCTCTACCAATTGTAAGTTCACTGAATACTTCAGAGTGCAAAAACTGGCTGGAGGCACATGTCTGCCGGTTCACCGCAGAGGCCCCCCTCCCCAGCCTTACCAAGTCCCCCTCACTTTGTGGACTCTTCTCACCCAGCTCTGAGAGGCTGAGTGTGGGACTTAGATATACATTTTGTTGTCAGAGGAACCAAGGCGTGGGATCATTTGTAAGCCCCTCGGGCTGGGGAGCTCTCTCAGCCTGTCTCTGCCACTGCAGCCAAGCCCCTGCCTTGTTCCACCCTGGACTTCCGGTCATCACCTCCTTCACTCCTGGGCTCTCCTCACCTCCCCAGCTGCCCCAAGTCAGCCATGACCCCAAGGTTCAGGGAAATACAATCAGCCGCTCTCAAAGGGGGCTTCACTCAGAAACAAAAATCCAAATGGCAAATATGCAAAGAAACTCACCCTGTTAATAGGGAGGAAAGTACAAAGTAAAGCCACAATGAGAAATCACTGTGCATCCTCCAGATTGGCAAAAAATTTTAAAGCTGGACATCAAGGACCCAGGAAGGATGTGAACAGTTGCGTATTTTCTACACAGTTGGTGGGAGTGCGATTGGTAAAACCTCCGTGGAAAACAATGCAGCATCTGCTGAGGGTGATAGTCCTGTTCTGTGACCCACCCTCTGCTCTTCAGTTTTTACCCTAGAGAAACATCCACACACTGGAGAACATCAAGAATGTTTGAAATAGCAAACACTGGAGGAACCCCCGTGGCCATGAATAGTAATTGAACAGTACACTGACGCACGGTTCCAGAGCAAAATGCTATAAAGCAGTGAGGAGAATGAACTGTAACTACACATGACAGCATGAATAAACCCAGAAACAGTGCTAAGTGGAGGGAGCTCACCTGAAGCATTACGTCTCTTCTGGGCTTCCCAGGTGGCTCCATGGTAAAAAAAAAAAATCCGCCTGTCAATGCAGGAGATTCAGGTTCCATCCCTGGGTCAGGAAGATCCCCTGGAGGAGGAAACGACTACCCAGTCTAGTATTCTTGCCTGGAGAATTCCATGGACAGAGGAGCCTGGCGGGTTACAGTCCATGGGGTTGCAAAGAGTCAGAAACAACTTAGGGACTGAGCATGCGCGCATGCATTACCTCTCACACACGCAATTTTAAAACATGTTAAACTAAATCTATTGTTTGAGCTTTCCAGGTAGCTCAGTGGTAAAGAATCTGCCTACCACTGCAGGACGTGCAAGAGACTCAGGTTCTGTCCCTGGGTCAGGAAGATCCCCTGGAGGAGGGTGTGACAATCCACTCCAGTATTCTTGCCTGGAGAACCCCATGGACAGAGGAACCTGGTGGGCTAGAGTCCACCGGGTCACAGAGTCAGCCATGACTGAGTACACACACAAATATATTGTTTATGGGGTAGAGACAAGGTAAATCCACAAAGAACAGCGAAGGGGTGATAGACTCAGGAAGGTGGAGACGTTAAAGATGAGGAGTTGGTGATGGAATCAGGAAGGAGTTCACAGAAGGGTCCAAAGATATGGTGGTCTTGGTCCAGAGATATGGTCCAAAGATATGGATACAGGGGGTGTGGGTCCGTTCATTGTATCATTATTCTTTACACTGCATATATCCTATGAAGATATTCTTTTATATCCATATATAAGTGAAAGTGAAAGTCATTCAGTCGTGTCCGACTCTTTGTGACCCCATGGACTCCATGGAATTCTCCAGGCCAGAATACTGGAGTGGGTAGCCGATCCCTTCTCCAGGGGATCTTCCCAACCCAGGGATTGAACCAAGGGTGGAGTCTTTACTAGCTGAGCCACAAGGGAAGCTCAAGAATACTGGAGTGGGTAGCCAATCCCTTTTCCAGGGAATCTTCCCAACCCAGGGATCGAACCGAGTTCTCCTACATTGCAGGCAGATTCTTTACCAGCTGAGCCACAAGGGAAGCCCAAGAATACTGGAGTGGGTAGCCCATCCCTTCTCCAGCAGATCTTCCTGACCCAGGAATCAAACCAGTGTCTCCTGCATTACAGGCGGATTCTTTACCAACTGAGGTATCAGGGAAGCCCCACATCCAATATATAATTTTTTAAATTGGTTTCCTCTCCCCAAATGATTAGGTCAGTTGGACAGGATGCTAAGGTTAAACAGAAAGATATTCTTGTTAACATAATCAAACTCATTGCAAAGGTGATCACGAAGTTGTGTAAAAGTTGTTTATCACAGTCATTCAAAACATCAAGGCCAGCAAAAGTTGGAAGAGTGTCCGGGTCTAATCAGGAAACTGAGTCCACATCAGAGATTTCAGCAGAGGGAACTATAATTACAAAGGGGACCTCCCTGAGGCAGAGAGGGGCAGCGAGGAGACGGTCTCCTCAGAGGAAATTGCAGGGACTATCAGCAACATTGCTCTAAGCAGAGCAAGAGGCGGACAGTGCCCTGTCCTTCCCTTCCTCCTGCCGCCAGTCTCCTAGCCCGAGGAGCAGCGCTTGCATAGGTTGACCCCTTGCAGTACAGACGAGCACAGGGAAGGGTGGAGAATGGCTCTGAGCACAAATTTGGACAAGCTGCAGCACCTGGCTCCTGGGTCTGGGCTCTCTTATTAATCTTTGCAACAATTTAGTTGGGTAGGTTGTACATTTTTCCTCTTCTACATATAAGGAAGGCTTAGAGAGGTTAAGTAACCAGCCTAAGATCACACAGCAATTTAGTGGTGGAGCCAGGATTTAGACCTGGACAGTCCGACTCCAGAGCCACTTTCTCTGCTGCTCCCACTCCTTAGGATCCTATTTAGGCTTTGGTCGGGTGGAATAACAACATCAAACTAAGGGACCAAAATCTTAAGAACAAGTTATTTAATGACTGTCTTTCTTCCCAAAGGGCTATGTTTTTCTCGTGTAATTTTCATTCCAGTACCTTTCATTCCATTCCATTGTATCAAACCTACCCCACATTTCTCCCAGTGAATAAAAGGAGGGCTTCCAGAATGAAACCAACTGGCCTTCCCAGTTACACCAGTTTTACATATGTCCTTGATGAGTTTCCACTCCTGGTTTCCACTGGTTCATGCAGTGAGCGTGGTGGAAGATTTCAGATACAAGCTCCCTCAGCCCTGGAGGAAGATTCTGGCAGGAATGTTGTAGACAGAAGAATCTGGGGGATAATTCTCTCCTTACACCGGCAGCATAGAAGGGCTGAACACACCTCCTACTTCTTTTCTTTTTCTCTCCATTGCTTTCAAAATTTCTAAGTTAATTTATATTCATTGTAGAAACTTTGGGAAATGCCAAAAGAAGCATAAAAAATACCCATAATCTCATTATCATGAGATAATTGTCATTAATACTTTGCATTTCTTCCTTCTACATAGTCTTTTGTTTGTTTGTTTTAAGATATAAAATTGGGATCCCATCCCCAGAACTTCCCTGGTCTTATCTTCATAGCACACCGGTTTTATAGCTTGCTTTTCTTCCCCCTCTTGAAACTGTATTTCATAAAACTTTTTCTTCCACATCAGGGAAAAATCTGATTTATAATGGCCATTTAAAATACCATGATATGTATCTACTATAATTGAACTAATCCCCTATCATTGGATATATGTAGCTTCTAATTCTTTGCTATTTCAAGTAATGTTGCTTTAAACGACCCTGGAACAAAGATCCTTGCCTGCAGTTCAAGGCCTCTAGATCTACTAAGCTATTAACATTAGGAAGGCGGGACAATGTTTGTTTTGTTCACCCAAGCTGGTATATGACCCAGAGCAGCCACTGTTGAATGAATGAATGCATTTCTCGATAGTTTTTTAAATTAAATCTCTAAAAAGGAGAAATCCTTGAGTCAAAAAGCAGAAACATATTTAAGACCCTTAAGACAAATTGCCAATTGCTTTCCTGGAATGTAGTACCAATTTACAGCTCCACCCCACCCCCAGCAGAGTCTGAGAGGCTTCAAGCCAGAACTGATGGACATTCCTGAGCTGCTCTCCATCCCTATGGGGTGCCTTTCCCAAGCCCTGATTGCTGGACATCCCCTAGAGCAGCGTGGGGAGAAGGGACTGCTGTCAGAGCTTAATAACAAGGCTGCCGTGAGTCCTCTCCGAGGACCTCCTGTGAGGACAGAGTCTCCCCTCTGTGTCTGGAGAGGCAGAAAAATCCTCCAACACCCTTCAGGAAACGCACATGCTTGGACTTTTTTTTCACTTAGAAAATGTAAATTCTGCTAAAGAACTCTCAATGTGCTTAAAATAACCTAAGCAAGAGTCCCCAACCAATAAACTGAGATCTAAGTCCATCTTTAAACCTTACCAAGTTTTAAATTAAACTTGTTTGTGTTCTTTTTATAAAGAGGAAGAAGGGGCTTTGAGTTAACTCACACACACACACACACAGAAAAGCAGAATCGAGCAAATGAAATTTTCAGGAGGTTGAAACAGAGGTAACAGAAGAAAAACAATATCAATTCTAAGAGCACAGTTGCTCTTATTTAGGTTTAAAATGTGGCTTGGAATGTATAGGACACTGAGGTTAGAAGAATATCATGTGGCTGCTTTTATCTATTTCATAAAAACATACTAGGTCCAAAGAAAAAATGCACTTTCTTTCTAACACCAGAAGGTGATAAAAACATCTCTCTAGGATGTAAATTGATAAGCCCCTATGGAGAACAGTATGGAGGTTCCTTAAAAACCTAAATATGGTGTTACCATATGATCCAGCAATCCCACTCCTGGGCATAAATCCAGAAAAGACAAAAACTCTAGTTTGAAAAGACACATGCACCCCAGTGTTCACTGCAGCACAGCCAAGACATGGCAGAAACCTAAATGTCCATCAGTGGAAGAATGGATAAGGAAGCTGTGGTACATATATACAATGGAATATTACTCAGCCATAAAAAAGAAGGAAATAATGCAATTTGCAGCAACATGGATGGACCTAGAGACTATCTTACTAAGTGAACTAAGTCATACAAGACAAATATATGGTATCACTTACATGTGGAATCTTTATAAAAATGATACAAATGAACTTATTTACAAGACAGAAACAAAGTAGTGGTTATCAGTGGGGAAATGGGGGAAGGGATAAATTAGCAATTGGGGATTACAAGAGACATACTACCGTATAAAACAGACAACAAGGACCTACTGTATAGCACGGGGGTTTACACAAGATATTCAATATCTTGTAATATCCTATAGTGGAGAAGAATCTGAAAAAGTATATATATATATACAAACACACATATCATATATAAATATATACTCAGCAGAGATATATGCATGTGTGCGTGTATATATGTGCGTGCTAAGTCTCTTCAGTTGTGTCTGACTCTTTGCGACCCCGTGGACTGTAGCACAGCAGGCTCCTCTGACCATGGAATTCTCCAGGCAAGCATAGTGGAGTGGGGAGCCATGCCCTTCTCTAGGGGATCTTCCCAACCCAGGGATCGAAGAACCTGCATCTCCCGTATTGCAGGTGGATTCTTTACCTCTAGGCCACCGGGGAAGCTTATATATAGGCTTCTAGGCCTTTCCCGTGGCTTAGCAAGCCCCTGGCAGGCATATACGAGAAAGGTCTTTGCCCCAGTTTAACAGATCTTTATATTCTCTTGATCTAATGCAGTCCCCATGTGTGTGTGTGTGTGTGTTACTCAGTCAAGTCCGACTCTTTGCAAGCCCACGGACTGTATCCCACAAGGCTCCTCTGTCCATGGGACTTCCCAGGCCAGAATACTAGAATAGGTAGCCATTCCCTTCTCCTGGGGATCTTCCCAACCCAGGGATTGAACCCGGGTCTCCTGTATTGTGGACAGATACTTTACCCTCTGGGCCATCAGGGAAGCCCATAGTATATGAATCACTTTGGTGTACACCTGAATCACTGTGAATCCACCATATTTCAATAAAAATATTTTTTAAAAAGTCCCCCCAGGATCTAAGAACAGTTCGTGACATTTGCTAAGTCCACAATTGTATGGTAACTTATGTTGTCACTATCTGTAAAGTGCAGAAATACCTCTTGTAATGACTTCTGATACAAGTCAGAGAGCGATAGGAAAGCACAGTCCTGTGAAGACTACGCCTACAACTGACATAGATAACTATTGTGTTGGCCAAAAGGTTCATTCAGATTTTTTCATAGCTGTTAAGGAAAAACCCAAACAAATTTTTTGGCCAACCCAATATTATGAAGCATACAGCTTTTCAGTTCTTGCCCAAGTCTTTATTCCTTTTCACCAGGCTTTTGATAATAAGCTAGACGATGAGGACAGCAAAAATATCAAAGCCGTGCTCTTGAGGAGGCCACCTTGTTGCTGCCTAGGGACGGGATGTCCCCATGTGTCCCGCATGCAGATGGAGTGACATCCAGGAGCCACACCTGGATGGAAGCCACGCCACCCCTGCGGAAGCGGGTCCAAGCCCTGGCCACATGCTCTGAGGGTTTCTCACCATCTTACTTGTTTTGAGGGCTTTCTCTGATTCTGGGTTGCCACTGTAAGCACCTGCCTCCTCCCTCCAGACCTGGTTGCACACCCAGCACCTGCTACCCGAGAAGGCGGGCACATTCAGATAGCAGGATGGTGTGGAGGTACTAATAATGGTGGTATACTTTCTGCACAAGACCTCTGACCTCAGAAGAGAAACAGCCTTGCTGGGGACACCCATGAAGCTTGGAAGATGTCTTTGCATCAGTCACTGGAAGACGCTTGCCGCCTGGCATTTTGGAACGGACCAAAGAGGCACTTGCTTGTTTGACTGAATCCAGGCTCCTGGGTTGTATATTTCAGGTGGCTTCCAAGACCTCTGGATCCCTATCACCTCCTCTAGAGTCTATCTTTTCTTTGCTTCTCTCCTTTCCCCTTTCCAGTTCTTTCTTATGCTCTCCTTTCCTCTCTGTATCCCCTGTATGTACATCTTTAGCACCAATGGGCGTCACTTCACAGGGCACTGGTACTTACAGCTGAGAAATCTGCCAAGCTCAACAGGAGCTGAGACCTGCCTTACTATCTCTTCGTCCCAGAAACACTGTAAAGACTTACATGAAAAGTGCTGGGGCAGGGGGCCAGCTCATATAAAATCAGGCTGTAAAAACTGGGTGGAGAAGCCTGGAGCGCTACAGTCCATGGGGTTGCAAAGACTCAGACACGACTGAGCAACTAATACATACACACACACACACACACACACACACACACACAATAACTGGTTAAATGACTAATCCCACCGCCCCCCCACCCCAACTCACTACCTTTGTCATTTCCATTACAAACTACATCCCAGAAGCATACTCCAGGTCTTTCCCGTGGCTTAGCAACCCCCTGGCAGGCATATATAAGGAAGGTCTTTGCCCTAGTTTAACAGATCTTTATATTCTCTTAATCTAGCCCAGTCTCAGTGCATAGCTGCTGCTCAGAGATACATAAAATCCCTCTCTCAACAGCTCTGACCAACTCTCACTGGGCTCACTGTCTTCTTGTTGGGGAACTAAACATATAAATAAATCATTAAGACCTGATATGATGGCAGGTGCTGATGTATTGTCAAAACAGATGGTTGGAAAGGGAGGAAGAAGTTTAAAAAGAACGTAGGAAAGAGTTTAGTATAATGACCAAGAGTTGGGCCCAGAGCCTGTCAGTGAAGTGAAAGTCGCTCAGTTGTGTCTGATTCTTTGCGACCCCATGGACTATACAGTCTATGGAATTCTCCAGGCCAGAATACTGGAGCGGGTAGCCTTTCCCTTCTCCAGGGGATCTTCCCAACCCAGGGATTGAACCCAGGTCTCCCGCATTGTGGGCAGATTCTTTACCAGCTGAGCCACAAGGGGAGAGCCTGTCAAGCTGAAGTCAAATCTTGGTTCTCTCTTCCCGCTTACTAGCCAGGCACAAGTTGTGCAGTCTCAATTTCCGTTCTCTGCAGTAGAGATGGTAATAGCAGCACACGCATCAAAAGGCCTCCCCGCCCCCCAATATAAAGCACGTAGCACAGAGCCTAGAGCCTGGAACTCGATAAATGTGATTTATTACTGTTGCTATAATTATGACAATTTCAACAGAGACTATAAGTAGGTTAAGCATAGATCTGGAAATACCACCTAATGCATTGCAAAGGAGATTATTCCATCATAGAATTAGCCAAGATTTCTTTGGGAGAAATGGAAGGGCATAAGGGCCACTTTGCAGCCACTTCACATATGTTTCAAATTCTGTCCACAAGATGGCAGCAGCGGCCTCGGTTTCCTCCTGGGTCTACAAGGCATTCCATTCAGCCTGCATTCCAGGAACCCCACCCAAGACAGGCATCTCTGGGACGTATTTTAAGTGGAAGGCAACCAGCACTGCATTTAAAGGATGCCCTTCCTCTGGAATGCTATGGAAGTCTATGGTTAGACAAAGATGCTCTGGTCTTGGGAAAAACTAGAAGCCAGCCATTCATTCATTTACGCATCCACTCCTTCATCAAATACGCACTGACGGAGACCTCAATGCATCCCAGGTATTGTGCAAAGAAATAAAGCGGGGAAGGCCCTGCTCTCATGACCTGACACACAAACGAAACACAGATAGATCATGGAAAGGAGTCGCCCCTCAGCTAATAATGACAAGCCTGTGGACTGTGGAAATACACAACTGAAGGTGAAGCAAAGAAAGACACGTACGTGATCGGAGGTCACGCTGGCTCTGCTTTCTATGCTGCCAAGCGTGGGAGGGAATTCCAAGGGACAGAAGTTAGGAGAATGCAATCAGATTGGGGGGTTTGCCCCCTGTAAAATTACTTAAGTGCTTATTCTCCCTCCTTTAAGCTAGAAATCTGGGCCGGTCTAATGGAAGCCGTCACCTGGAATGTCTAGGGCAGCCATGCAAGGTTACATTCCAGGCTCCAAGCAAAAAAATGCCAACAATTTGCCTTTTGTCAACTGCAAATTAAAGTAATTTCCATGCAGAGTGTTTCTCCTGCTGGCGGTGAGCACCCCAAAAAGGCCAGGACTATTAGCGGCAAGCTTTTACCTGGCTGCCTCGTCAGGGCAAACACACCTGAGGTTGAAGGTGCCTCAAGGTTGTCATCAAGGTATCCGAAGAGGACCGTTGGCTTGGCTCTTCTCTCACAGAAGTGCTAAATCCAGTGGCCAGGAAGTGGGGCCTGGAGGAGGGAAACAGGGATATATCTCCAGTCCCTCATAGCACTTCTAGAATGTGGGACAAGAGAGGCATTCAGCTTTTTAAGAGCCTCATGCTCTACCAACTGAGCTAGCCAGGCACCTGGCATTCAGCTTTTTTAAAAAATGAAGATAAATGTGCGTGTGTGTCTGCCACACCCAGTGCTCTGATGACAATTAAAAAAACAGCGTTATTGAGAGGGCTGGGCGGACAAGATGCTAAGGTCACAGCCATACATCACCAAATGAATCACCAGAAGAGGTGAAAGAGGTATATTGTTTTCACTTTATAGATGAGGAAGTCAAGGGTCCAGGAAGTGAAGTGGTTTGGAGAAGGTCACTGGTTGTACATGATCCAGATGCGATCTAAACCCTCATTGGTCAAACTCCTGAACCTGGGTCCTTCACCTCTGCACAGTCAGCCAGCTGCAGAGATGGACAGAGAGCTGTGTCATCACCAAAGACAAAGAAGAAGTTATGCATTCATCAATTCAGTTGGTATTTGCAGAGCACCCGCTCCCATCAGACCCTGGCATGCAAAGGAGAGCACTGCCACATGCGAAGCGATCTCCACGGAAAGAACTTGCTGTTGTGACAGGTCCAAGCTTAGAGACCAGAGGTGTAAACAAACCTGGAATATCCCTTCAACCAAAGAGGGGGGCCAATGCCCAGAGCTTAGATCAAGAGCAAATGGATGAGGATCCTTCTTCTCTTACAGGCAACATGCTTACTTGGCTGATTAGAGGATGCTGTCACAAACACTTAGAAGGCAAGCTTTACAGCCCCATGTGCACTCCTCACCTTGGAAAGAGCTGCCCTTCTGCCTTGAACACACACACACACACAACCCAGCCTGTACCCAAAGCTGGCAGCTAGCTGGGGATCTGGCAGATTCCAGAATCCCTCTGGTCCTGCATGCCCTCCCCCATGAGACTTCCACCAGAGTCCTGGATCTCACGGGAACTCCATCATTGTCCCTAATCTCTGGCCTTTCTGGCCTTCCTTTTCCTCGTGTGTTGGCCAAGATGACTAGAGGGCTCTTCTGGCTCCAACATTTCTGCCGCTGCCATGTACTGAGTGCTGGCTGTATGCCACGTACAGTTCCATATTCTCTATGGTCATAACCTAAGGTAATCCTCATTCACACCTCACCAGCAGGCGTGGTACCCCCATTTCATAGATGAGCTCAAATACTCAGAAATATCTGCGGTGATGTCTCCAAGGTCACGCAACTAGAAAGCTAAAAGCCAGGATTAGAAGCCAGGTTGGTCTTGACCCCCAAAGCCTCAGTGTTTCTCACCACCTGTAAGCAAGAAGAGGCAAATGTTCACTCTTTGTCCATCAGGCACCACCATTGCCCCAACTCTTCCCACCAGAAGCCCTCATGACCACGTGCACAGTTCTCATCTCGTCTCTGTCACCATCTCTTCTGCCCTCCTTGGCACTCTTCCTGGAGGACTTTGGTGCCTGACACACTCTTGCCCGTCATCATTCATTTAGTACTCACGGAGAGACCTATGACCCCCTGACTTTTGGCCCTCCAAGATCTTTTATTTATTGGGTTGACCAAAAGTTCATTCAGAGCTTTCAGTAAGATGTTACGGAAAAACCCAAACAAACATTTTTGGCCAACCCCATGAAAGTGAAAGTGCTCAGCCGTGTCTGACTCTTTGCGACCCCCACGGACTATCCAGTCTGTGGAATTCAGGCCAGAATACTGGAGTGGGTTGCCATTTCCTTCTCCAGGGGATCCTCCTAACCCAGGGATCAAATCCAGGTTTCCGTCATTGCAGGCAGATTCATTACCAGCTGAGCCACCAGGGAAGCCCAATATTTATTTATATATTTGGCTGTGCTGAGTCTTAGTTGCAGTGTGCAAACTCTAAGTAGCAGCCTGGGGGAACTAATTCCCCTTGACCAGAGATTAAACCCACCCCCACCCACCCCCCACATTGGGAGCATGCAGTCTTAGTCACCGGACCACCAGCGAAGTCCCTATCCTTTCAATCTCTCTCCCATTCAAGACACCTCCAGCCCCCAGCCCTGACACAATTTATATTCATGGAAATGCTCCGCCTCCAAGATCTTGAGCTCCTGTCTCAGACTGGAGCCTTCTACCCATCACCATTCTTAAGTTCTTGGCCTAACTTGACTTCCACCATAGACAGCACACACGTCAGCTACTTCCTCTCCACCTAAGTCCTCTCCGCTCTCCTCCCCTGCCCCCCGAAGCCCCTCTGAATCCACTCCCTTCTTTCTAACCTTAAACACCACAATAACTTTATCCAGTCTCTCCTTCATTTTCTCCCCTTCTCAGGGACAGTCATCCCTCTTCTCCCTACCACTCCATTCCCACCTCCTCAAGGCTACCCTCTCCCTAAGCTTCTTGGCACTCTCTGGACCACCTCCTCCAGAAGAAGCCATCTTTCTCAAACATTCCCTCACTTCCTGGCATCTTTAAACTCTCCTTCTCTTGCAGCGTCTCCCCCTAGCTTGAGCGACTTCCTCAGCGGCACCACTGGTGATGTTTCTTCCTTCAGCTGGTTTTGGAAGACTCACTCTTCTGTACTCTCTTTTCACCATGTCTGACTAACCATTTCACTCCAGTGAAACACCTCTCTCCTGCCACCCCCAGCTCCTAGCTTCTAAATTGAAAGATCGTTTCTCTGTTCTTGTTTCATTTGAATCTGCTGTCAGACTGAGGCAGGAGATAGATGGGCCCTGGGCAGAGTAGCTGGAGTGTATCCCCTATGGACAGATATTCCAAGATAAAGATTGTTGTTGTTCAGTTGCTCAGTCATGTCCAACTCTTGGCTACCCCATGGACTGCAGCACGCCAGGCTTCCCTGTCCTTCACCATCTCCCAGAGCTTGCTCAAACTCATGTCCATTGAGTCGGGGATGCCATCCAACCATCTCATCCTCTGTCGTCCCCTTCTCCTCCTGCCTTCAGCCTTTCCCAGCATCAGGGTTTTTTTTCCAGTGAGTCAGTTCTTCACAGCAGGTGGCCAAAGTATTGGAGCTTCAGCATCAGCATCAGTCCTTCCAATGAATATTCAGGATTGATTCCCTTTAGGATTGACTGGTTGGATCTCCTTGCAGTCCAAGGGACTCTCAAGAGTCTTCTCCTACACCACAGTTCAAAAGCATCAATTCTTTGGAGCTCAGCCTTCTTATCGGGAGAATAATAGGAAAGGCTGAACCCTGCCCAGCTAAAGATAGAGACCACATATTTCTCATTCTTGAGGTCAAGAAGACCTTCCCAACTATGCATGCACAGAAAGGCTCCTTGGAGGTCAAAAAGGGAGTGATGCCAGGTTACCCATGGGTGTCTTCGCTAGAATCCATCTTGGCTAAGAGGTGGGTGCGCGCACATCAGAGGATCCTGAGATATATAAACACAAACTCAGAACCAGGCAAAGCAAGATGACTGACCAAAGGAAACCCAGAAGAAATGCCTATGTAAGTGATTTAAACTACCATGAGCCACGACTCTCTCTCTGCACATGTATGAGTCTGCCCGTGAATCTATCCATATGTATTCTTTTTCTTCCTAATAAACACTTGACTTGTTTCACTACTTTCTGTCTTTGTGGGAATTCGTTTCTGCAAAGCTGAAGGGATAGGAGCCTTGTCACTGGCCACTGATCTAGTGGTTAAGATCCAGCGCTCTTACTGCCACGGCCCAACTTCAATCTCTAGCCGGAACCGAAATCCTGCTTCAAGCCGCTGCAGGTTGAGACCACCTGAGATCAAAACCAGATCACTGTGACTCCATTGCTCCTAACCTTTCCTTTCTATTGCCTCTCAGCTCTAAGTCACCCAACTTCTGTGAGCCTCCCTTCCCCATCCATTAAAGGAGGAAAATGGATGCCAGCATCATAGGGTTGCTGTGGGTGTTGAATGAGGTATCATGTGCCTGGCACATCGAAGGGGCTCCTAAGTGGTTGTAACTGTGAATGCCCTGACGTGTTCACTTGTGCATACATGCTAAGTCGCTTCAGTCATGTCTGATTCTTTGCAACCCTGTGGACTGTAGCCCACCAGGCTTCTCTGTCCATGGAATCTTCCAGGCAAGAATATTGAAGTGGGTTGCCATTTCCTACTACAGGGGATCTTCTCAACCCAGGGATCAAACCTCCGTCTCCTGCATTGCAGGCGGATTCTTCACCACTGAGTCATCAGGGAAGGCACATGAGTGTCCTTACAACAGCAAACATGGTACACCTAAGGACAGACATCCTTATGGCCCTAAGAAAACCCAGGGATTTGTCCTGCACACAGTAGGTACAGGATCAGTTCACTGTCGACAGTGGTGACTGGCTTATAACTCCCAGCTATTTCTCCAGCTTTTTAATTTCAATAAACCACAAATGCTTTTTCTACCACAGACTTGGCTGTTTAACGGTCTCAATCCTTTGAAAAGGAAAATGACTCCCTTATTTTTCACTTGCTTGCTGCATATTAAGAGCCCTTTGATGTTTCAAGAAAGCCTCCTTAGAAATAGGAGCTTGGCTTTTGCCACAGGGAAGTGAACTTGAACCCCAAAGGTTGAGCTGGGACCCTGGAGTTCCAGGCAGGCGTTTTCCTCACAGGCTCCAGGCCTGACCCCAGCCCCAAGCTTGGAGAAAATGCCATTTGCAAGCTCTTCATCCTTCTCAAAGCTGTCATTTTCGTCAGCCCCACTGGGCATTTTGACAAATGCCTTTGCTAATTACTTAATTATTTTGGCCTGCACCAGTGCGGGGGCTGTTTCCTTAAAGAAAAGAGGGCTTAAGCCCATGCATTCTTATCCAGGCAGGGCCTGAAAGTAGCCCACCTCAATCTCACTTCAATCCTATTAAAGTGTTTGGCTAACTAAGCCCCCCTACCAGTCAAATTAACTCAAATACATTATGATGCAAGAACCAGAGGCACAAAGCCCTCCTTCCTCCAAGTCAGACTAAAGCTGGCATTTGTTTTTTTATGCCCTGGGCTTGTTTCTTGTAGTTCAAACCTCTTTTGCATGGGAAAGAAACCTGTGCTTATCTGCTGACTTTCAATTAAAGCAACAATTAGGTTAAATGGTAAATGCGTCACATGGGTCCCTCCTGGAATTAGCAAGGAGTGTGAGCCTGTCACCCAGCACAGTGGGGTGTGAGGCAGACGGAAAGTGTGTAAGAGACACACTGCAGGGTGGGAGGCTGAGCTGGCTTCCCCCAGGTTGGCCAGCCCAACAATTCTCAGTCTCTCTAGGAAATGCTCTCTCTGAGCATCCTCTCCCGCCATTACCACACCTGCCAGCTGGGTTGTCTTCACATCCTGGAGGAAAGGCCCTTGACTAGTCCCTCAGGGTACAAGGAAGCCCAAACTGACTCAGAATCAGCCCTGAGATGCAAGTTGTACTTGTTTAGGGGGAGCACTGACTGAAACCGCCCACCCTGGCAGGGCACCATAGTAACCACTCGCATGATTTATTTTACAACAACAAGCCACTACCAACTGAAAGAATTCAAGAAAGGTCAAAAGGAAACACCACGAGTCCTACCACCTCCCAGAATCCTCCCTGCCGGAATCCATCTTGGCTGAGGAATGCATGAGCCACCGGGAAGGACCCTGAGTCAAAATGACTGGCCACATATGTACACCTATGGCAAATTCATGTTGATGTATGGCAGAAATCAAACCAATTCTATAAAGCGATCATCCTTCAGTGAAAAATAAGTAAATTGCCAGAGAGAACCCGAAAACGAATCTCATCATCATAAAATCCGAGACTTGGAGCTATGTGGTAGAGCAGCTCTCTTGGGCTTCCTTACCCTCCTGCTCACTGCCGGGGGGACGGGGGGTGGATGGGGGCGGGGGGCTTCCCAACAAACTCTCTTGCTTTGTCAGCACGTGTGTCTCCTCGGACAATTCATTTCCGAATGTGAGGTAAGAGTCCACTTTCAGGCCATGGAAGGGGTCACTTACCACAACACTTGGAGGTGTGAGCTATTCAAAGCAGTTGTGACCCCATTGGATGAATAGCTAGGGGCCCCATCCAGAGGCTAGCACAGTGCCTGGCACATGGCAGATGCCCAGTAAAGAGAGATTGTTGTGGGATAAAGCTGCTGCCCATTCTGTGGGGTGTCCAGCCTGCTGGCAGAGAGGAGTAAGGTGCAACTGAGTCTTGGTGAATCCCTGGAGGGGGCAGGAGGCTCACAGAGGCTCCAATTAGGGTTGACCCAGGTATTTGTTTGCACAGCTGGGACCAGAGAAACTGAGCTGACCCTGGGTCTTTTTCATGAAAATGCAATGAGGGCAAAGCTGCCCCTGAAAATACCAGCATCCTGCACAAAGTCCTTGACTACTCCATAAACTCCTCGACTAGTTTGAGATGCAGAGCCTTAGAGACATGCTCCCTTTTCTATGGGCAAGAGAACTGAGGCCCAGAGAGGGTGAGTGATTGCCTAAAGTCACATAGCCACTCAGAAAACATAAGGAGTGCGTATTTCATTTACTATAACGACAGAAAACATTCGTGGCAATAAAATTTAACCAAGCGAATATAGGATCCATAAGAAAAGAAGGGTAAAGTTCTAAAGAGGTTCCTAAAAGAAAACTGAATGGGAAGACATGGGCTTCTTTTGGATGCCATTTTCCCTGAAGTAATATATATACTCCATGCATTTACAAATAAAATGCCGAGAAGATGGAAATGAAGTGAAGTGAAGTGAAAGTTGCTCAGTCATGTCCGACTCTTTGCGACCCCATGGACTATACAGCCCATGGAATTCTCCAGGCCAGGATACTGGAGTGGGTAGCCTTTCTCTTCTCCAGGGGATCTTCCCAGCCCAGAGATCTTCCCAGCCCAGGGATCAAACCCAGGTCTCCTGCATTGCAGGTGGATTCTTAACCAGCTAACCCACCAAGGAAGCAGGGCTATAAAATGATATTAAAATCTATCTGGAAAAATAAACATGTGAAAACAGTTGGGGAAAAATCCAAAGAAAAATAATGACTTAGCACAATCACTAGATATTAAAATGCATCACGAATCAACAATAATTAAAGGTTTATAGTGGAGGAAAAAAACAGTGCAACAGAACAGATGGGGACCATAAATAGACTGAGATGAACATGGGTGTTTAGATTATGATAAGAGCGGCGCTTCAATTTCGTGAGGAAAGGGAGAAGGCAATAAACAATTTGGAGGGACCACTAATGATCAGTTGGAAAAAAATCATGAAGTTAGACCCCTACTTTAATTACTAACACCAAAAACGTGCTAGAAGGATCAAAGATTAATATTTTAAAAATGAAACCATAAAATGTCTCCAAAAAGCATACAAAACATAAAATCTAAGAGTGGAGAAAAACTTTTCAAGCAGACCACGAAACCCCAAATTTAAAAGAAATAACAAATGCATGCAACTACACAAAAAGGTGCCGTTTCTGTATGGCAAAAATAAATGCCACAAACAAAATAAGATCGATAACACTGGAGAACATTGTTGGCAACCTGTGAGCACTGATACAAGGTTAGTCTCCTATTTTACAAAGAGCTCAATCAGCAAGATACGTAAGGGCAGATCAGTAGAAAAACAGGAGCAAGAGGTGAACAGGCAGCTCAGAGAACCAAAGACCCAGGGTACCTGGGCAGCACTTACAATGGCATCACTTCAGCTCCCTGAACAACCTTTATTGTGGCTTATTTTCAGTAGAAACTCCATCGGTGGAATTTTCAGTTATGTATTTGCTTAGGACTGTCATTATTATTTATGTTCTTTCTGAGCCAGCTCTTCAACGGGAAGAATTCTCAACACAGCCTGCAAAGCCAGGACAACACAGGGGGCCACCTCCCTCCCCTGCCAGTGCCCAAAACTCCTGCCAGCCCTCCCACGGGTGCCAGGGCTCCATGCTGGAGTGGAGAAGGAGGCGACCACTGCACTCGAAGAAAGAGACGAAACCCACACCATTTCAATGTCATCAGACACTCACTGGTGCTGCTTTCTGCCAACTCCTCCCTCACTATTCTTGGCTCCCATCAGAGTCTGAAACATGGTATCAACTGTGATACTCATCATGGTTTTAGGTTTCTGCAACTCCAACCAACTAGAATGCAGAGAACCCAGAAGGTTGGTATAAAAGGCCTCAAAGAGTTGCCACTCTTTACCCCACGGGACTGACATTCCCTTGACTTTCGTCAGTCCGGGCTTCTGTACAACCCTATCAAGACCTGAAAGATCTGCTGCTTTCAGCCTGATAGACTTGTGACGAGGGCTGTGCCACAGGAAACCAACTGACGGCACAAAGTCTGGTCAAAGGCACAGCAGGTGGAGGGCAACACTCAGGTGATGTCTCTGTGAGAAACACACTCGCCAGCCCAAACTCAAAGAATGGACTTGGAGACACGCAGTGCAGTGGGAAGTGAGGCTTTAATGACAGTCTTGCAAAATCACGTGTCTGGTGGGCAGACATACCCAGAGACAGTACACAGAGCAAGTTATCCCTAGCACAAAAGTCCTTCCCCCGTCCCTCATTGGCTGAGTACTATGGGGTGAACCATCTTCCAGGACGTCGCCTAGGTCTGCTCCCTCGCTTTTTATGGGCTGGCCCCTCCCTGACATCTTGTTTCCTCCTTTCCTGTGAACTGATCTCCATTCTTAGGTTTTGAATTCACCAATAGGATGAACCCGTGTGAAAATCCTAGGCATCCCGCCCTTCCTTTGTTTGCCTGGACTTTCTAGTTTTGTACCCCTTACAACCAACGGCTATTACATCAGCAAGCTGTCACTCGAAGCTAGCCATTCTTGAAAATGGACCACTTTAGGTGTTTTATTTCTTACACCTCCGGGACAGATGGAAAGAAGAATCAAATGCAGTTTCCCAGGCATGTTTCAGGAAAGAAGCAAGATGATGCTTTACCCTGGAAGCAATCAGCTTCAACGACTGCCTTCAATCACATCGCATAGAGTATCAATAAGTGAGGCGCTAATGAGGCTCGAGGTCAGGAACCCACCTACTTATTTATTTGGTTTAAGCACAGACCACACGACAGGAGCCAGGCACAGAGCACAGGGTAGAATCAAATAAAACCACCGGCGCTGACCTGCACATGAACACATGACAACGACTGTACTATGCGGTCGGTGTAAACAGGACACTCAAAAGGCTAAGTTTACATGACTTCGTTTTCTCGTCATAAATTAACCAAAAGTCTCAGTGTCCCACTCTGTACATTGGGAACAATAATACCCACCCTCAAAGCTCTGCTGCAGGTCTGAAATAAGGTATGTCAAGGGCCAGGAGAGCATCCGACACACGGCAGACAGGTAATGAATGGACCCTTTGTCCTTGTTGTCTTCTCTTCATGTTAATTTTCAGTTTCCAGAATCAGAATGTCAGAATCAATCACTATTCTTTTCTTGTAACATTGAATCATCTCTTTATCTTGATCTCCCCCCGCTCCCTGCCCCCACACTCATTACATACCTTAAAAGACAAAGATTCAAGTTCTTGGGGGTGATCACAGGCTAAAAGTCTTTGTTTTCAATGCCCCAGATGATAATAACAGCTAATGCTTGACAGGGCATTAGCTGTATGCTGGCACTGCTCTAATGACTTTACATGAATTAACACATTTATTCCTCACAACAGCCCCATGGGGTCAGTAATCTTCTTATCCCCCATTTTACATAGGAGGAAGTTGAGCATTAAGGAAATTAATGACATTAACAGGTCTCACAGCAAGTAGTAGGCCTGAAAAGTACTGCTGCTGCTGCTGCTGCTAAGTCACTTCAGTCGTGTCCGACTCTGTGCGACCCCAGAGACGGCAGCCCCCCCAGGCTCCCCCGTCCCTGGGATTCTCCAGGCAAGAACACTGGAGTGGGTTGCCATTGCCTTCTCCAATGCATGAAAGTGAAAAGTGAAAGTGAAGTCGCTCAGTCTTGTCTGACTCTTAGCGACCCCATGAACTGCAGCCCTGCTTCATGAAATAAAAAGATGAACAAGAGTATGTTCCATGGAGAGTCATTATATGTAAATACACATATGTGTGCATGCTCACTCATGTCTGACTCTTTCTGATCACATGAACTGTAGCCCGCCAGGGTCCTCCGTCCATGGAATTTTCCAGGCAAGAATGGTGCCATTTCCTACTCCAGGGTATCTTCCTGACCCAGGGCACGAACCCGTGTCTCCTGTGTCTCCAGCATCGGCAAGAGGATTCTTTACCACTGGCACCACCACACACACAAATATATAAAGAGAGAGAGACACTTGGGGGCTAGGGGCAAGAGTGAAACTTACTTTTCTCTCCTGAACTTTTTAAATGGTCTACCCATTCACCAAATTAATCAACCCTTGAAAAGTCCTCCCAGCTCATGCTGAGTCACTCTTCTCTAGAGTCCTCTACCACTTTAATCATGCTCAGACCTATTTCTAGGCCCCCAACTGCTTCTACACATAGTTCATCGTCCTGAGGGCTGGGGCATCAGGTAGGGCCTCACCTGCTTTAGGAAGGAGATGGCTGGGCCCCAGGTCACAGACAGGCAGCAGACCCTGGACTGGGCTACTGAAGAGCTCACTTCCAGAATGTTTGGGGACAGGGGGGCCCTACCCAAAAAGGACCCGCTACCCTTTTCACCTGATTTCCATTACCTTCCTTCCTTTCAGAGAAGACAAAGCTTGTGTTCTGCAATTAGAGACAGAAGGTTTAAAATGCAGATTATGGAGAAGTTCACACGCCCTTGTAAAAGAGTTTCCACTTAGGTGCTAATTATTTCAACCTCCTTCCTGGGCTGGGCACGGTGAAAGGAAGAAAGAGGCTGTCAGCCACAGGTGGGTGCCAAGTGGGGAGGTGGGGACACCTCCCTTGCCCTCGTCCCTCCCTCCCCTCCTCTTAGGGCAGGACTAGCCAGAGATGGCCCCATCCTCATTCCACTGACCTTCTGGGCTCACTGCCCTGTCACCATCCCCACTGCAAACACCTCCTCAGGCAAAGGAGCTCCACAGAGGAAGCAGAAAAATAATTCCAGCAGGCTTCCTGCTCCACAAAGGCTGACCTCCCCTGGAGGAGTGTCCAAGACGGAAGATTTGCAAAGAGTAGGACACGACTGAGCGACTGAACTGAACTGAACTGAAGATACATTCCATCTGAAGATCTGTCTTCAGACAGGGGTGGGCACAGACTTGAACGAGTTGTTCCGTGGTGCCCAGAGAGTAGGACAGAGTGGAAGCCACCAGGAGCGAGAAGGAATATTCTAGCACAATATCTAGAGCAAAAAATCCCAATAAATGATGTGTGTGCTCAGTTGCGTCTGACTCTTAGCAACCTCATAGACTGTAGCCCGCCAGGCTTCCCTGTCCGTGGGATTTTCCAGGTAAGAATACTGGAGTGGCTTGCCATTCCCTCCTCCGGGGGATCTTCCCAACCCAGGGATCAAACCAGCATCTCCACTGTCTCCTGTGTTGCTGGCAGATTCTTTACTGCTAAGCCATCAGGGAAGCCCCTCAATACATGAGACATTATAGCTATCTATTGGGACTTTAAAATGGCAAGAGTTAAAGCATTCTTCCTGTAAATACTCAAATATCACAGAAGAATGTGAAAGTAAGACTCTCCGCCCCCACCACTGGAATTTTGTGTAGGTCCTTCCAGAACTTTGTATGTATGTATGTGTATATATATACATTTATATGTATTATATGCATGTATAATACAAACATATGTAGCTTTTTTTTTTACAATAATGAAATCACTTTATATATTTTGCCCTGTGGCCACCTGCTTGCTCTTTTTCTCCACTCAGTAATATATTATGGATTTTTTCCATATCTGTATATTTGATACCTATGGTTAATATCAGTCATTTAAATACTTTATAAAAAGTATAGGGTTTATTGTTTTAATTTTCCTGATTTTCAAAGTAAGAGAGTTTGAAAGATATACAAAAGTACAAAGAAGAAGACAGAAGCCCCTAAAATCCCCAGTTTGGGAACACCCACTGTTCTCAGCTTGGTCTGCTTCCTGAAGGAACAGCTTGGAATAACCAGAACCTTGAGAGGTAGGGGGTTCTGGCAATAACAGTAATAATGGCAACTAGGAAGTTGTTTTCTGGTTTCTTTCTTTTCCCCAGGAATGTATCCAAAATCCTTCCACAGTTGACATTCAAACTCCTGCTGGCTGTCTCATCTTTCTCCCTCCCTCCCCAGCCCACTGGACCAGAAAGTCCATGACAACAGGGACCATGTCCAGCTGGCCTGTGCTGAGCTCAACACATGACCAGGTCCCAGCAAATGCCTTTTGAATAAATCAATCAACCAAGTCAGTCTACATAGAGCCGTACCTCTGGGCCTTTGCTTATGTCATTTCCTTGCCTAAAGCACCTTTTCCTTCTTCATATAGTGTCTTCAGTCCTGGCACAAGCTGTCAGGGGGCTGCAGTTGGGTATGCTGCAAAGCTCTTCTCCACCAACCCTTTTCTGACCAGCTCTCCTCCCTGTGCTCCACCACCCATTGACTTGGCCAACCATTCACCAGATGACCAGGGGTTCACAATCTCACCCACAGCAATTTTTCCTTCTGGAAAGCGGAGCCAAGGTAGGTGGTATTCCTTTTGTTTCAAAGTAGAGGTTAGGAGGTTAACTGTGTGCTCTGCAGGTGCCACTCTCTCTAAGGCTTAGTTCCCTCTCCTTTGAATAAAGGGATTGCCCCACTGTAATTCTGTGGTTTCTTCTGAGTGCCAAGTTTTCAGATTCTGGACTCTGATGTATATTTCCATTCATTTCTTATGCCCTTTTGCTTTGCTAAGAGGTCTCACCTCCTAAAAAGATTTCATGAACCTGGATTCCTGGCTTCAATTTTAAGACTATGCAGTTGGAAAACACAAATGACCTTTGTTTAATTAGCGCTGATGTTCAAGAATACTTCCTGAGTTTGCTAATTATACTTTCTTGTTTTGGATCGTAGTTGGAATTTATGACAGACAGACATTGCCTACTTCTGAACAACTTGGTAAGAGCTGGTGATGTCTCCCTCTCCCATCCCTTTTCTATTTTTCCCAAAGAAGCACAAGCTTCTGCTCCTGACAACCTGGCCCTGATGCTGGTGCTACTATTGCTGTCAAGGGAGAGGTCTAGCTTCCAGAGGTCTTGTATATTTCCTTTCCCCCACCACCCACAACTCCAGTTACACCTAGCCTACTGTTCGTTTCCACGGGAAGCCTTGCCTCTAATCTTTTCCCAGCGAGTGTGCATGCATGCTAAGTCACTTCAGTCGTTTCTGACTCTTTGCAACTCCATGAACTGTAGCCTGCCAGGCTCCTCTGTCCATAGAATTCTCCAGGCAAGAATAATGAAGTGGGTTGCCAACCCCTTTTCCCAGGGAGCTTCCTGACCCAAGGATTGAACCCATGTCTCCTGCATTGCAGAAAGATTCTTTACTGTCTGAGCCACCAGAGAAGCCACCAGAAAAGCCACTTATGAAACTGTGGTGTGTTTAATTTCAGTTCCTATAGGTTCTGTTTTGGAAGTTCTATTTGGCTTTTTTTTTTTTTTTAATCTGCTAGGTTTTTTTTTTTAGAGTTTATCATTCCCAGCAAATTTGGAAAACTCAGCAGTGGCCACAGGACTGGAAAAGGTCAGTTTTCATTCCAGTCCCAAACAAAGGCAATGCCAAAGAATGCTCAAACTGCCGCACAATTGCACTCATCTCACACACTAGTAAAGTGATGCTTAGAATTCTCCAAGCCAGACTTCAGCAATACGTGAACTGTGAAATTCCAGATGTTCAGGCTGGTTTTAGAAAAGGCAGAGGAACCAGAGATCAAATTGCCAACATCCGCTGGATCATCAAAAGAGCAAGAGAGTTCCAGAAAAACATCTATTTCTGCTTTATTGACTATGCCAAAGCCTTTGACTGTGTGGATCACAATAAACTGTGGAAAATTCTGAAAGAGATGGGAATACCAGACCCACCTGACCTGCCTCTTGAGAAACCCATATGTACGTCAGGAAGCAACAAATTAGAACTGGACATGGAACAACAGACTGGTTCTAAATAGGAAAAGGAATACATCAAGGCTGTATGTTTTCACCCTGTTTATTTAATGTCTGTGCAGAGTACATCATGAGAAATGCTGGGCTGGAAGAAGCACAAGCTGGAATCAAGATTGCTGGGAGAAATATCAATAACCTCAGATATGCAGATGACACCACCCTTATGGCAGAAAATAAAGAAGAACTAAAGAGCCTCTTGATGAAAGTGAAAGAGGAGAGTGAAAAAGTTGGACTAAAGCTCAACATTCAGAAAACTAAGATCATGGCATCCAGTCCCATCACTTCATGGCAAATAGACGGGAAAACAGTGGAGAGAGGGGCTGACTTTATTTTTCTGGGCTCCAAAATCACTGCAGACAGTGACTGCAGCCATGAAATTAAAAGATGCTTACTCCTTGGAAGAAAAGCTATGACCAACCTAGACAGCATATTAAAAAGCAGAGACATTACTTTGTCAACAAAGGTCCATCTAGTCAAGGCTATGGTTTTTCCAGTGGTCATGTATGGACGTGAGAGTTGGACTATACAGAAAGTTGAGCACAGAAAAATTGATGCTTTTGAACTGTGGTGTTGGAGAAGACTCTAGAGAGTCCCTTGGACTGCAGGGAGATCCAACCAGTCCATTCTAAAGGGTGTCAGTCCTGAATGTTCACTGGAAGGACTGATGTTGAAGCTGAAACTCCAGTACTTTGGCCACCTGATGTGAAGAGCTGACTCATTGGAAAAGACCCTGATGCTGGGAAAGATTTAAGGAAGGAGGAGAAGGGGATGACAGAGGATGAGATGGTTGGAGGGCATCACTGACTCAATGGACATGGGTTTGGGTGGACTCTAGGAGATGGTGATAGACAGGGAGGCCTGGTGTGCTGTGGTTCATGGAGTCGCAAAGACTCAGACACGACTGAGGGACTGAACTGATTCCCTGCAAACATTTTTGAATTTATAATTTATATAATAAATAAATTTTATAATCTAACTTCACTACTGAGAGTTGGTGCAGATTTGTTTCTGATACATGTTGTTTCTCTCAATTTTTGCTCCTGTTGCATTTCTTCCGCTACCCAAGATCTTAAGGGATAAAGAGGCTTTAAAAGACATGCCAAAACAAAACTCCCAATCATTCATAAAATCCAATCATTTGCCATCATTTTGAAGTGGCGGAAAGAATATATGCTGGCTTTATGTGTATAAGCTCAGGACCATCTCTCCAGGCTGTTGGAGATCAGTCTACCGAGCTTTTCATCTCGCCTCTTTGTAGATCTGACCTCCTGTGACCTTCTCTCCTCATCCTTGGCTATAACTCACCCGCTGTTCTCAGGTTTACATGATGACTGTATGCGATGCTAGCACAGGATGTCACATCCATGACTATTAACACTACGGTTCTCTCTGTAGTCCTTTGGGATAGGCAGAACTAGATAGTTTCATTTCCATTTTCCAGATAATAAAACAGTTTCAGTACAGTCAAGTGTCTTGCCCAAAGCCAGAAGGGTAAAGAACATAAGGGAGATAGCAGACCCTGGTGCTTTCTGTCTCCACGTAGTATCTCTTTTTTGGTAGAGAGTGAATCTACCAGAGCCCACAATTAAAGACAGCAGACTTCACAAGCCACTGTATTTATCACCCAGATATTGAAAAACATGACATTATGAAAAACAGCCACACCTTCCCTGGTCACTGGGACTGCCTGGAAGATCACAGGCCCCCCAGCCCTGTTCAGTGAGGCCAAGGTCCCCGGGCACGGCCCAGCCCAGGAGATCCTGTGATTTCTCCTGTGTCCCCTAAGTGAGAGGCACAGCAATCATACAGGAGAGATGGAAGGAAGGAGGAGGGACGGACCTCATTAACAGGAGCTGGAGAATTGAGCCTGTTGAGCTCAGACTTATTGGGGCTGAAGGTCCCTAGAGAAAAGTTGCACCTACTTGCAGAAAGCTTTACAGCAGGAAGAGGGAGAGACAGATCACTGGGTTCTAGAAAATGAGATCCTAGGAAGTGCCTGCAATCATCTGAAAGTGGACATTTCGGCATGGAAGGAAGCCTCCCCTGGGGTGGGGGAGGTAGGGAACAGTAAACACCATTTTCAAAGCTTTCCTGGCCTCTCCGTCAAGCCGATGACTGCTGGAATGTGGGGAACGAGAGATAAAATAGGCTGGGCATGATTTTTTTAGTGAAGAAATCTGATAGGGATACAAGAGAGGGACTCTTTTTACAGTTCTGAGGACCCCTGAACTCCATGAAAGGGTGTGTGATGCCAAAGTCAGACAGACCTGGTTCACAAGCCAGCTCTCCAGGCACCGGCTAGGTGGCCTTGGGCAAGGTATTTAAGTTCTCTGAACTTCAGTAGCTTCCATCAGCAAAATGGGGATAATGACACCACCGCCTGCATTACAGGACAGCAGACCTAAAATCTATTAAGTGTGTGGCATACAGCTAGCAGTGCCAGCCTTCATTTTGTCGGGTTGGCCAAAAAATCCATTTGGGGTTTTCTGTAACATCTTATGGAAAAACCCACATGAACTTTTTGGCCAACCCAATACAAATGGAGTCACTGAGGTTCACAAAATGACCTGTTTCAGGTCACCAAGGAAACACTATCTGATGAGTGTCATTACAATTAAGCACTTACATGGATTTTTTTCTTAACTTCTCAAGGATTCCATTTCTTTGTCTTTAATATGGGAATAACACATGTCCTCCACACCTTATCTGAAACCCTTTCAGCCAGGTATTCAGACCTTAGAAAGTTAGTATGGGGTGAATATCATCCCTCCGGTGGGGTCTAGGGCAATACCTAGTAACCAACCACATTAGTATTTCTGCAGCAAAATGAGGTATTTACATTCGGTGGGGGAAATAAAGGCTGTATATACCTTCATGTTGGTTCAAGTTAGATTTTACCAAAAGAATTATTCTGGTTTTCAGAGCTCTAAAATTTTAGACTGTGGACTGGTGATACCGACTTCAGATGGTCTAGAAGATTCTACAAGATAACTCACATCAAGTGGCTGACATAAGTGGGAGTTCTGTATGACTGCTGACTATCATTATCAGCTAGTCTGGTGCTCAGCCTATGCTTCTAGCCACGGAGAGTCTCTAGCAGGACATGACAATCTCAGAGAACCTCAGGAAGACGTACTATCCATGCACTCAGCCTGAGCACGCCATGCCCTTCCCGCAGGGCTGCTGAACCGAGGAAAAGAAACAATGCTCTGTGAAGGCCTCCTGTGCAACTGAGGAATAAGGAGGTGATGCTCTAAACCAGAGACTGAAGCCTCAAGGGCCAGGCAGGGAATGGAAAGGAACAGAGACCTGCGTGTGGCCCATGGCAAGTGGGACAATACCTGCCCATCCCAAAGAGAAGATGCCACCCACTTAGAGCTGTTGGTTGCCATGTAGGCATTTAAGCCTTGTACTGTCAGATCTTTTGAATTTTTTTTAAGAGAAGTAAAAAATCAATGTATATATTCATATGCAGTGTCCTGAATTTTACCTATTGGCCACCAATATTTTTGAACACTACACACACCCAACAAGACACAGCTATGGACCTCTGATCTAAATAATCATAGTATCATTTAATTCAGTTTGCTATGTGTTAAGCAGTGCCTTACAAGTGCTATATACATTATATTTAATTGCATAGGAGAAACATTAATGCCATTTTACAGAGCAGGAAAACTGAGGCTCAGGTCACATTAGATAAAAATGATTAATGCCCTGCCAGTTGATAAAATTGTAATCTTTAGGGCTCTCATTTCTACAAACAGACCACTGACATGCCTAGTGGGAAAACAACACACTGAATTTCTCCAGGTGAACAGCCAAAGTTACAGACTCTGGACTTTAAGCAGTAATTAGGGTTTCAGCACACGAATTTGGGGACACACAAACATTTAGCCTATAACAGATAATAAATAGTAAGTCAAACAAAATGATAATTTCCCAGAGCCTCAGCTAATCCTTAAGTGAGTATTTCAGATAATTTCCTAGCATGACATTGAAACAAAAATATGCAATAACTTCTTGGCCTTATTTCCGAATTTTGCATAATTTTTTCTTAGCAAGAACTTTGAAAGCAAGTTTTAGTTAGCTGGCACTAGATAACTCAGGAAAGCAGTTTTGTTCATATGAAAACAAAGTTAGCATCAAAAACTGTCGAAGAAACACTGGCAAAACTTTATCAATTGATTCCCTTTTTAAAACATTCTTTGTATTTATCACCAAATGTTTCTGTCATTATAACAGTTTCTTAGGACAGACTGGAAATTTCATGATTTTGGCTCCTCTTTCATTGGTCACATTGTAAATTGGTGCTTCCTTTTTAGAGTCACTGTAGTCATCTTGCTAAGATGTATGTAGTCCTCTAATTTTATTTAACAGACTCTGTATTTATTAAGCACACTTCACTGTATCAGGTATTGTGCTCAAGCCTTTTTTTTTTTATTTTGCTTTACAATACTGTATTGGTTTTGCTTTTTAAATATGCTGTTTCATTTAACTCTACCAGTAGCGTTGTGAGCTAGATGCTACTGAACCCATTTAAAGATATGGAAACTGATGCTCACAGGTAGCTACTAGAAATGCCAAAAACCAGTCTTGGGCTTTCTTACTTCTAATCTAATGTACTTTTTATTGTTTAGTAGTTTAAGTGCTACAGCATTTCCTGGGAAGACTGTAACAATGATTTTATTAATTAAACCCATTTATTGAGCACTGAACATCATACTGCCAGACACTAGAGATAACAAATATGGTCAATAGAGTCTCCATTCTCACAGAGCTCACACCCAAGGAGGTGGTGTGGCTTAGCCATTTTGCGTCAGTTTCCTTTGGGGCTTTCCTGCTGGCTCAGATGGTAGAGAATCTTTCTGCAATGCTGGAGACCCGGGTTTGATCCCTGGGTCAGGAAGATACCCTGGAGAAAGGAATGGCCACCCACTCCAGTATTCTTGCCTGGGAAATCTCATGCACAGAGGAGCCTGACAGGCTAACCCTAACACTTTGACTTTAACACTTTCCTCTCTTTAAGTTCAGACAGTCACATTTTATGAACTTATCCCAGGATCTTGGGCAATGGCTCTGTTTGGGTTCTCCGTCCCTTACAATCCGAAACACAGCGTTTTGCCAAGGAAAGGGACAAGGACAGTACCATGGCCGGAGCCCCCTAGATGTCTCGAGGACGCAGTTTTGCAATGGCACTGGTGTCAAAAACCTCTAATGCTGAATTAAGCTGGTAGCGTCTACACGTGTGAAAGGAAGCACCTCCAAAAGTGTTTCTTTCATAAACAAAGACCGTCTTCCCTGGGTCCACTGGAATTCTTTCTGTCTCTTTGAAGGGTTTACTGCCAATATTTTTCCGAGGATTTCCAAATGAATGGCTTCCTCAAGATGGAGTCTAAGAAAAACAGGATTCCTTTTCACATTTAATTATTTGTCTGGCTTCAGTTCTCTAGCTCTACTATTTAGGATGACGAAAAGAAGAGCAACCACATCCATATAAATTACACTGATGGACAAAAACCTCAGAAAACCGGCTGTCTCTCTGCCTCCCTGGTGGCTCAGATGGTAAAGAATTTTCCTACAATGCAGGAGACCCCGGTTTGATCCCTGGGTTGGGAAGATCCCCTGGAGAAGGGAATGACAACCCACTCAAGCATTCTTGCCTGGAGAATCCCATGGACAAAGGAGCCTGGTGGGGCTATAGTCCATTGGGTCACAAAGAGTCAGACATGACTAACTCTCGCACTTTTTTGTATAAACAAGGAACAAACACCCAGGGATATTGTGGAACTGGAAGTCAAGACCTGGTTATTATTCCCAATCAGGAAGCTATTTCAAAACTCACAAATTGAGCTCCAATTTGCTGTGAGTTCAACAAATATGGATTGTTAGATCAAAGAACAGAGGGATGGATGGAGGGAAGGATAGGTGGGTCAGTAGGTGTGTAATTAATTGAACTTAATGTTTAAGGCTGGCTCTTGACTCAGTTATCCTGTTACAGGGCAAAGTGGGAAGTCTCCCTAGTCTAGTCAAGCATCACTTGGGCAGTTTAGGGGATTTAGTTCTACACCAGGGAAGCATCTAGGGGCTTTCTGGTCCCCTCCACATGTTAGAAGGAAACTGAGCTTGTTGGTGCTGGTCACATCACGGGGCTGAACACACATGAGTATGCCCTGACTCACACCCATGAGTTCAGTGTCCTTTGAGCTGTTTTCATTCTTTATCTTGTATCCATGGCATTATTTCCCCAACCCTGACTAACTGGGCTTACTTGATTATATTTCGTATTTACCTTCTTTGGAGGTTTTCTTGCTCTATTATTGTTCTCATTGGCCTGTTTATGCCATAGAATGAAAACACTGCCTTCTGAAAAGGGCAGTGTGTTTTTTGCATGAGGGAAAGAAAGAGTCATAATTGGTTTTGATTGTTAAACATTAAGAATAGGCCCTGTCATCTCTATTTAAACTCAGTGAAATGAGAAAATGATGTTCCAGCTCTGAATGAATTATCCATATTGCCTAAGTAAAGTAATTATAAAGGGATAAGTGGAGAAAAATGGAAGGGAACATGCAGGCCATGATGCAGCATGACTAAGAAGCAAGGGCTCTGGTGCTTGGAATGCTGCTAAAGCCACATGTCCTCGAGCAAGTCCGTTTACCCCTCGACCCTTGTTTCTTCATCTACAAATTAAGAGGATGAATTGTGAGGATCTCTTCCCACTTGCTTTTCCTACCAAAGTCTTGCTATTTATTAGCACTGTGGTTTTTTCAAAGGAAATCTTTTTTGAGATCGTTTTGCAGGTAGAGACTAGCTTTTTCTTCCCTCTTTCTTTGATTATATCATACTTTCGGTTATAAGCCGTCTTTTCTATTTTAGTTTTTTCACTGTTGTTTTTCTTGCTGCCCGTGACTCTGTCGTCCCTTTCTCTTGACATGTTCTCCTGGGCATTCCTGGTGTTTACTGCAATGTCAATCTCAGAGAAAACTGGCTTCCAAGAGTTGTGAACCCTGATGTTGAGTCAGAACAGATAAATAACACGTCATGGGAAAGGTACTTGAGGTATTTGCCTCTGAGGTAACTGTCATTAGCATAAGCAGTTTCTAATATTTGAGTTTTTAAGATGCAACCTTTATGGGAATGCTTTTGACCCTGCGGTTCCCCTCTGGGGATGCACTTGCCCAAGACTGCAAGGTTACAGGTCCAGAAATGACCTTGGCAGCAGCGCTTGAAAGAGTAAAAATGGAAACAGCCTACATGATTCTGCAATGGTTAGAAAAATCAGTCCATCCAGGCAACAGGCAGTCCACCTGGACTTTGTGACGTGTGACAACACATGGTTTTGAGGGATGGTTCCCGCACAGCAAGAAACCTGTTGAGAGACCTCAACACTGTAACAGCTTTCTCTGTATGGACCAGAAGCATGAGCTTCTTTAGTAAGGGAAGGCCACGATGCTCCCCTCGCTCTTCTCAACAAGCGCTTTCACCTGTGAAACTCCTTGCGGTGAAAGATCTGATGTCGACTCTCTTCCTGATCATCAGTGGAGTCTTTAGCCTGGAGGAAAAGCCATTACTGAGCTCTAGTCAGGAGTGCTGGGTGCTGGGACTAGAGGGTTTATCAGACTGCTGGCCTTTAAAAGGCACATAGAAACCCAGACAGACAATCCTAGTGCGAGGTAGTATGAGTACTGGGCTGGCCAAAAAGTTCATTCAGGTTTGCCATACCATCCTACAGAAAAACCCCAATAGGCTTTTTGGCTAACTCAATATTAAAGAGATACATAACCTACTGGGGCTGCAGGAATGCGGGGTTTGGAAGGTGGGAGGGTGAGGGCAACCTAATCCAGACTAGCAGAGGACAGAGGGGTTACATAGTGGAGCAGTGAGGAAAGATCTCTCAGAGAGGATGACCCAGAGCTCAGGACCCCCAGAGAGCCTGGCCTTTCTGGGATCACTTACACTTAGCAGTGGGCACCCACACTGCCTCACCCTTCTCCCCTTTTCTCTTCCAAGTCAGCAGGTGGCATCCAGTCTGCTCCACCCAACCCCTCCCTACTTCCCATTCTGATACTCCAAGGGCAGCATTACTCAGTGTTAATCGTGAGATGTGAGTCTTAGTTTCACATCTGTGAAATGGCATTACTCATAGAATTTAAGCAACAAAAGCAAAAATACACACGCGGGAATATATCAAACTCAAAAGCTTCTGCACAGCAAAGGAAACCACCAACAAAATGAAAAGGCAACCTACTGAATGGGAGGAAATGTTTGCAAATCATATATAGGACAAGGGGTTAATATCCAAAACATATAAAAGAACTCATACACTTAATAGCAAAAGAAAAAACATCCAATTAAAAAATGGGAAGAGTCAACTCATTGGAAAAGACCCTGATGCTGGGAAAGATTGATGGCAGGAGGAGAAGGGCATGACAGAGGATGAGATGGTTGGATGGCATCACTAACTCAATGGACACAAGTTTGAGCAAGCTCCAGGAGATGGTGAAGGACAGAGCAGCCTGGCATGCTGCAGTTCGTGGAGTCACAAAAAGTCAGACATGACTGAGCAAGTGAACCACCACCAATATATATATATATATATATATATGGGAAGGAGATCTAAATAGACTTTTTTCCAAGTAAGACATACAGATGGCCAACAGGTACATGAAAAGATGCTCAACATCACTAATCATCAGGGAAATGCAAATTAAAGCCACAATGAGATGCCACCTCATACCTGTCAGAATGGCTATCAAAAAAAGACTAGCAATAACAAGTGTTGGTAAGGATGTGGAGAGAAAAGACAACCCTGTGCACAGCTGGTGGGATGGTAAATTGATGCAACCACTGTGGAAAACAGTCTGGAGGTTCCTCAAAAAATTAAAAACATAATAGAACTAGCATGTGATCCAGCAACTCCACTTCTGGGTATTTATCCAAAGAAATCAAAAACACAAACTCAAAAAGATATATGCACCCCATGTTCTTTTATTATCATTATCAGATGTTATTACTAATTCTTTCTGCCAATAGGAATTGTTATAGCCAATGGTACACTGGTAAATATTGGGTTGGCCAAAAAGTTTGTTCAGGATCGTCCGTAACATGGTATGGAAAACCTGAACGGACCTTTTGGCCAACCCAGTATTTAACAGGCTCTCAAAAGGAAAGAAAATGCCCTGGTTCAGAGCATTTGCTAATTTCCATGGTGTAACTACTCCCATCATAGTTGATTTTAAACTACTGAAATCAGTGTCATGGAATGTGGAGTCTGGAAGGGGATGCTGACAACAATCTTTGAGCCGGTCCCAGTGATGACAGGTATCATTTCATCCAAGGATACTCATTTTTTAAAGTGCTGATTACACATCCCGCAGTTCTGCTTGACTTCTTCCTTGCCATCTTATGAAGAATGAGGTATACGCAGGAGGCTGTGTGAAGATGGAGCCAGCCTGCTGCGCTCGCATCCTGACTCCATCATGAACTGGCTCTGAGAAGGTGGATAAGTTATTTACCATCTCTCTCTGTCAGTTTCTTCACTGTTAACTGGCACTAAAATAGCACTTACCTCCTTTCTGTATACAGACAGTGCGTGAAATGCTAGCCTTGTGGATGGCCCATATGTGTAGATGCATTACCTATTATTATTAGCAGTGAGCTAGCATGGGGACTTCTTGCTGCCAACACAATAATTAGCAGCTGGCATGTGTATAGTATCTCGTCATTCATAAAAGGCTTTCCACACATAACCATACTTGACTCTCAGAAGAGCCCTGTGTTAAGACCATGTTGCCCTACAGTTGACAAATTCCACATTGGAACTGTTGTGGCTGTTAGGCTAAACTCTTGTCTTTTAGCACTTGGTCCTAGGTTCAGAATTGTGTTCTAACCAGGGACATTGGAGGATATGAGTTTGTGTGTGCTTATGTAGAGTCAAAGTGTTAGTTGCTCAGTGGAGTCTGACTTTTTACGACCCCACACTGTAGCCCACCCAGGCTCCTCTGTCCATGGGGATACTCCAGGCAAGAATACTGGAGTGGATAGCCATTCCCTTCTCCAGGGGATCTTCCTGACCCAGGGATCGAACCCGAATCTCCTGCAGATTCTTTACTATCTGAGCCACTGCTGCTGCTAAGTCACATCAGTCGCGTCTGACTCTGTGCAACCCCATAGATGGCAGCCTACCAGGCTCCGCCGTCCCTGGGATTCACCAGGCAAGAGTATTGGAGGGGGTTGCCATTGCCTTCTCCAATGCATGAAAGTGAAAAGTGAAAGTGAAGTCGCTCAGTCATGTCTGACTCTTCACTACCCCATGGACTGCAGCCTACCAGGCTCCTCTGTCCATGGGATTTTCCAGGCAAGAGTACTGGAGTGGTTTGCCATTGCCTTCTCCACTAAATTGAGTCTATTTCTGAAACTCCTTTAAAATCTTTGAAATTCTCAGAAATGAATCAAAGACACACAGTTGGCTATATAATATGGCAGAAAGCAAACCGTGAAATTGTATTGCAGAAACTCTAAAATTGCATGGCAGAGACCTAGAGTGGGGTTATCCTTGTCTTAGCACAGGGGAGTCACCATGATGCAGGCATGTCCTAGGTTTTAATACCTCGATGGAATAAGCTCACAGGCTCCCCCTTCAGGCCTTTCTCTCACAGGCACAGAAAGGTTCTTAGAGCCACTTGCCTCCCAATTCTCAAATGGGTTCTGCTGAGGTGAGGCTGCCTAAAAAGTTTCAAGATGGGGAAAATATTATTGTACTAAAACTTGAGGAAATAGGTTGCTGAAAAAGAATGCACCCGAAATGTGTGGTTTTCTATTTAAAAATTTGTTCCTTGCTGTTTTCTTTTTATGTTAATTTGGATAAAATAAACATAATACAAAACTCACCACTTTAACCATTTTAAAGCACATAATCCCATGGCATTTCATACGTATACAATGTTGTACAACCATTGTGTATGCATGCTCAATCGTGTCCAGCTTTTTGTGACTCCATGGATTGCAGCCCATCAGGCTCCTCTGTCCATGGGATTTTCCAGCCAAGAATACTGGAGTGAGTTGCCATTTCCTCCTCCAAGAGATCTTCCCAACCCAGGGATCAAACTCCTGTGTCTCCTGCATTGGCAGGCAGATCCTTTACCACTGAGCCACCTGGGAAGCTGCTGTACAATCATCACAGCTATCTAATTCTAAAATATTTTTATCATCTCTCAAACAAATCCTGTCCCCAAGAATAGTCACTTCCATTTCCCCCACCTCCCAGCCACGACCACCATGAATCTGCTTTCTGCCTTTGTGGATTTGCCTATTCTGGACATAACATATATTTTGAATCATATCATGTGTGTTCTTTTGCAACTGACTTCTTTAATCTACCATCATGTGCTTCTGGTTCATCCACGCTGTGGCACATTTCAGAACTGTATTCATTTTTATGACTGAATAATATTCCACTGTATGTGTATCCCACATTTTGTTTATCCAATCATTTTGTTGATATTTGGAAGTATTTATGTGTTTTGGCTACTGTGAATAGGGATGCTATGAACATTAATGTACAAATTTTTGTTTGATCGTCTGCCTTCGATTCTTCTGGGGCTATGCCTAGGAGTGGAACTGCTGGGGCAGATGGTAGGCAGTTCTGTTTCACTTATTGAAGACTTTTTCTTTCTTCTTTTTTTTTTTAACCAAAGTTACTTTTGATAAAAGGGAACGGTTATCTTAGAATGAAGAGCATGAGCAGAGAAACCTGATTGAATCCCAGCTCTTTGGCAAGTAGCTGGTTGACCTGTTAACCTTTCTGCTACATAGTTAATGGGAGAGCAATATGTTAACCACCACAGCATTACTAGTAAGCAATTATGTGTGTGATACTTTACTGTGTCCCAGACTCATAAAAAGAGGAATTTCTCAGTGTTTTTATGAGGACGGGGTCTGACTTATTATGACCCAGGCTCAAAATAGAAGCAGTGCAAACGTGGTAAAGAGTTGACCCTTGCTAGCTTCCAGCCCCATCAGCTCATCAAAGCTGGCCTTGTTTGACATCTCCTTTCTCTCCTAACACTTGTTTTCCAGAATTCTCCATGGGCACAGCAAGGAGTCTGCTCTTGGTCTCCTGCCTCTGTGAGGCACTGTGCCCTACCCCCACCAAGCCACTGCCCTTACAGCGACTCTGCTGGTGGCCCCCATGGGTCTGCTGCACTGCCCTGCAGTCCGGGCGAAAGGGAAGAGTGCAGGGGGAGATGGGCCCTCTCTCCCTGCTCAGGTAACATTCTGTCCCTTAGGCTCTGAACCAACAGTGCTTGGGCACAGTCTCCAAAAGTCCATAAACACAGCTCCTTCCCCACTGCTGAGGACCGGTATCCGAGGCATGGGGCCAGAAACAGTGGTCACTTCCTCCTTTCTTCCTTTCTCCCCAGGCACTCCAGAGGTGAAGATAAAATACAACAATGGAGAAGACCCTCCACCCTCCTCTGTCGACCAAGAATTAAACTGCTGTGCACATCAACTCATACAAACTAGCCTTGGGGTGGGGGTGGGGCCTGCTCCCTTCCCAGCTGTGGCTCAGCTCCAGCTCAACCTGGGCAGCAGCTTTCATACACATGATCTCAATCTGTCCGCAGTCTTGGGAACTAGCTAGCATTATCCCACTTCAGGGATCACAGTAGGAGATGCTCAGTATTAAAACAGAAAATGACGAGGCCTATCCAACAAGCAGCAAGTGTAGTGAATCGTCCTCTGTCATCCCCGGCTGGGGACCCCCGGCTGTGTCATCTAAAGGCACATAGCTGGGATGCCTGGACACCTGCATATAAACTTCCCTTTGTGGCTTCCTTTTTCTAGCTAACTGTTTAAGATGATCCCTTCTGAGCTCCTATCTTTGCTGGCTATCATCTTTTATGACCCCTGATAGGATCCCAGACCACCCCTGGTTTGTAAAAGTTTTCAACAACTTAGAGTCTGTAAAAACAGATGCCAATCTTGGCTCCCAAAAGGCTAGGATGCTAGGACAAGTCAGGGTCTGGCTTAGTTGTGTTGTTTACCCAAGACAGCAGGAAGAAAATAAGGTTCTGGAAAACATGGATGTAACAAGCCTGTTATCCTGTCATCCATCATGGATGGAGAAGGAGATTTTGAGGTTTAGATAAATCTGGGCCAAAATGCTCACCCAGTTTTATCTATCTTTTAAAGGAACCTCAGGAGTCATAGGAAGTTGCGATCTCTGTAGCATACGTATTGGAGAAATTGAAACTCAAAACAGCTACATAAGTTCCCAAAGATGGACCAAGGCAGGATAAGATCACTGGCACCAAAAAGTTAGATGTTGGAGCTGTCACTTTAGGCCAGAATGGTTAAAGAACTTTTCTTCAAGCTCCAAAGCAGAACTCTCATCAAGTCCCCAGGAGGGTATAATTTCCTAGAACCTGCAGAGGGAATTCCAGTGTGGGTCCCAGACTTTTATGGGAAATAATGACATCTTTCTTTCATGAATCTCTAACTGAAATCTAGCATTTCCTTTAATGATCAATGTAGACCACAAACTACACAAATGTTGGCAGAACATGGGACTCTGTCACTGAAATCATTTACATCATATTCTAATGACTGCACATATCTCAAAATATCATTTACATTCCTCACTGTTTCAAAATTAAGAGTTATTTGGCCTGCAGTATGTGGGATCTTAGTTCCCCAACCAGGAAACAAACTCACCCCGCCCGCATTGGAAGCACAGAGTCTTAACCATTGGATCTCCATGGAAGTCCACGCTCCTAGATCTTATTTACTACATTAGTAAAGAAGATGCTATATTTCTATGACACAATTTGTCTTTAAAATATATATCGATAACTGTATATCAATATAACTGTTTTATAATCATGTTACATCTAATTGATATATAGACACACAATTATATCCATCATACATACATATATACAAATATAAATTTATGCTTAACATATTATTTGACACATATTTGCAATAGTCCAAAGGTAGAAGCAACTTGTGTGTCCATTGATGGATAATGCATAAACAAAAAGTGGTATTGACTTACATCTTTAAAAAGGAAGGCAATTCTGACAAACACTATAACATGGATAAACCCTGAGGACATTATGCTGAGCGAAATAAGCCAGTCACAAAAGGACAAATACTGTATGATTCCACTTATACGAGGTGCACAGAGTAGTCAAATTCATGCAGACAGAAAGCAAAATGGCAGTTGCCCAGGGCTGGGGGAAGGAGGAGCGTTTAATGGGTTCAGTTTTACAGATAAAGAGAGTTCTGTGGATGGTAGCACGACAAAGTGAATGTACTTAACGCTATTGTACTATACACTTAAAAGCGGCTGATGATAGATTTTATGTTCTATGTATTTACCATAACTAAAAAGTTTTTTTAATTATTTGGCAAAGGGATCCACAGGCTTTATCAGATTGCCAGAGGGGTCTGTGACACCAAAAAAATGTGAAGAAAGCTGCTCTTATACAAATAATGAAAATTCCACCTTCAGTGATACAAGATATTCTACCCACGAAACTTCCATAGGTCCCTGCTCATTGAATGGAAGGAGTCCAGGAGTCTGAGGACCGATTTCTATCCCTTAGTGGCTGGGCTTGAACTTCCAGTTTCAGAATGGAAGGGTCACCCCTGTTGCTTGTGCCTCACTGGCTATGGAGGAGATCAAGGGAGATGGCAGCATCTGTGACTGTCCTCCTGTCCACTTTATCCCTGCACTTCCTCACCGACCCCTCCCCTCAGCCTGCAGAATCCTCCCTCATCCTGGCCCTCCGTAAGCCTTCCTGGGTCACTTTGGCTGACTGAGTGGCTTCAAATCTACCTTCAATTAGTGGATGATCTTTCACAGGCAAATACACTCCCCACTTTGGCCAGTAATTAACACCAAGGACTTTGTGGTTAGACAGAGTCTGGTTCAGAACCTTGGCCTTGGCACTGACCCACAGTTCTATGTCCTTGATGGAGAGCAAGCTACTTAACCTCCCTGAGTCTCAGCTTCTTTATACATAAAACAGGCAGATAAATAGCCACTCCATGACAACTGTGGTCACAACTCAGTGAACTAAAGAACATAAAATGCCTGATACATAGCAGATATTAAGTAAGTGGTAGTAGTTTTAGTCTTGCTATAGGTATTATTCTTAGACAATAAATGTCTTCAGGATGTGGATGGAAAATATGTATTTCCCCAAAGAACCATAGACGTAATAAAAATTTACCTGGCTCATGGGCTCACAATAAATATTGGAAACATGGAAGATGAGGACAGAGAAATAGTTATCACTCCTTTGATGTTATCACAGCACATGATGTACACTAACCAGGTATTAGGACGCCTCCCCACCCCCTGGAGGCAAGCCCTTCCTTCTAAGTGTCCTCAACCTCTGAGTTCACACATGCGTAAATGACATCCTTTTCTAACCTTTGACTTACCATCTGGACAATGAGGACCGACCATGGGTATCTTTTGTCAATCCTACCCCACTCTTCTCTTGGGAAGAACCTCCACCTTCTGGACTTGGTATAATCAGCTCCTTAGGACCTCTCTCCTCCATCCAGTCCCAGAGTTCCTACCCAGGGTGCCCAGGCCGGGATGCACACTCCAGTCTCAGGACTGGGACCGTCAGAACTAATCAAGGACCTGACCAGCTGGGCCGGGTTAGAAATGCCACCTCTTTAACATCTCAGAAACACCCTACCTCCACCCACCCAGCAACAGCAGCACAACTGGGAAGTAATTACCGGCCACCACTGTTGTTCTACCCTGGATCACCTGCCTGGGCCACTAGGGGGTGGGGAGTTCCTCAGGAAGCCGGCCACAAGATGGGTCAGCAGGTCATTGAGGGCCAAGACTCAGCTTCACCTTAGTCATCCTAGGACCCAGCCCTCCCTCTCACCATCCAGCCTTTACTCTCTTTTCTTCATTCAAGCATCTTCCATGAATTCACCCAGCCACCACTTAGCTGTTTGTCTATCATGTATTCATATCACAGGTATAACGCAACTTGCAGAGATGAAGATGGTGGCAGTGATGGTAATGATAACAATCAGTCACTAGCTGAGGCCCTGACACTATACCAGGTCCTGGGCTAAGCATCTTACTAGCTTTTTAAATTTTCAAATCTCGAAGAGGTAAGTATTATATTATCATTATTCTTGTTATCCCAAGAGAGCTGAGGGATAGAATACAGTTAACAAGTGGCAGAACCCTCGGCAGTCTGTCTGCAGAGCCCCTAACCTCTCTACTGTACGGCCTCCTGTTGCTCCTTAGTTGCTCAGTCAGGTCTAACTCTTTGTGACCCTGCGGAGTATAGCCCTCCAGGCTCCTTTGTCCATGGGATTTCCCAAGCAAGAATACTGGAGTGGGTTATTTCTTGACCCAGGGATCGAACCCCTATCTCCTGCACTGGCAAATGGATTCTTTACCACTGAACCACCAGGGAAGTCCATACTGCCTTCTAGGTGGGCATAAAGTACAGCTACGGTAAACACTTCAGAACTAGACAAACCATTAAAGCAACAAGAACTAGAAAGCAAAAAGCCCTCTCTATGCCTGGCACATTCTACCCCTCTGTGTGCAATCCTGGATAAGCTGCAGAATCCTCAGCCCATTTCCCACTTGCCATAAGATAACGCCACCCAGGGTTACAGTGAGGAGTAAATACAATAAAGATGCAAAGCACTTGGCATGCAGAAGGCACCTAATAAATAACAGTCCCCTCTCTCAGTCCTATATTGGAACCCCTTGCTTTGGCCATCTTGGGAAGGAGCGTTCTGAATGAATCACTGATTCCTATCTGATGGAAGACCCATGTCACCAGCAGGAAGCTAGAAGAGAAGGGCCACAGTCAATGCTAGCCCTGGTCCAGCAGCTTTTAAGACACCACGGAACTGGACCCAATAGAAGGCAAAGTCCTGGCCTCCTGAAACCCCATTTGGGATTTCCAGTTCATGTTCTCATACACGGAGCAGAGGATGAGAAGGTGAAGTAGTCACAGACGCATGTTCTCTTGGCCTAGGGACGGGAGTGCAGGAGAAGGAGGGAGAGAGGAGAGAGTGGGCGCTGGGAAACCAGAGGAAAGCCAAGTCTCATTCTGTGGCCTCAGTGGAATTCATGCAGCCCCATGATTCCTCCAAATAAACAGCCCAGCTCTTGGTATCAGTTCCCACATCTACACTGCGTTCACTGCACTGCCAGCTCTGCAGGCAAGTTCAGATCTCTCCACCACCCCACCATGCCCAGGTCAGCCTTCTGCATGCCAAGGATATCTGCTCCCAATTAGCAGACAGGGTGGCCTGTGATCTCTCTCTTGTCTCTCTTCTTTCCATGACTCTATAAAGAATTACGATTGACTTTAAGAGGTCAAAGCATTCTTAAGGACAGCCTCAGCCAAGAACACCCTTGCACACAGCTGCCACACACCATTTCTGAAGCCAAGTCTATACCATGTGATGCCATGTGCCATGGAGGGGACCTGGGAGGGGGACGGTAAAGTGGATTCAAGCAGGTTGAGTAGACATAATGGCTGGAGGTGAGGCTGGGAGTAATCAATCTTCAAGTCAGTGTCCTCTCAAAGTATCGCCTCAAGCCACTTGCATCTGAGTTACCAGGAGTCTTGGTTAACACATGGCTGGGACACACTGAATCAGAATCTCTGAGGGGTGGGACCCCCATGATGGTCATTGTGAAAGGAGCCTTTCCCTGAGATTCTGATGGACTCCTGTGTTTGAGAACCACTAGTTTAGACCCAATTGCTGAACTAATTCGACCTCAATTTGGCTTCCACTGGCACCTTAGCAAAATGAATGCCCACCTTTCCAAAACAGGTCATTTCGGTACCCCAGGTGCCCCTACCTCCCACACTGCAGCTAGTCCCCTCCCTCATTACACCCACTAACCCATTTCATTTCCCTACATCCTCTCATATCTAACTTGATGAGCACATAAGCTTCAAACCAAAATTAGTCTTAAGAATAAGACCTAGAAGTGAGAACTCCAACGAGCGACAGAGAGGGGGAAAATACTGTAATCATAGTTTCTTGCAAGGGGGAATTATAAAAATGGATATAAAAGGGCCCTTTCATCTTGACTTTCTATAAATGTTTAAAATAGGGTTGGTGATAATTAATGTTTCTATAAGTATATGCTTAAGAAGTCATTACAATCGGCCTTTGTCTGCTCAGAGCTGGCAGCCTGGACCCACTGCATTTCAGAAGGGAATGTTTGAGGGTCATTTCACATTGCCTCATTCCTGGCAATTCGAGAGCTGCTATAATTCTGCCAAAGAACATAGAGGGTTTCCCAGTCAAGTTCCATCCTGATTTTGATTATTGTTTATCTCCAGTCCCTGTCTGAATAGTCGTAGTAAAATAGAGGAAGTTTTACTCCTGAATCCGAGGTCAGCTTGTAATGAACCATGGTTTCAATTGCATGAACAGCTGCTTCTTTTATAAGCAAGGAGAGTTCACTTACAGTTCAGGGTAACACAGAAATAATTTAAAGAACAAGGACGCTTCTATTCATTTCTTTATTTTTTTATGTTTTTGAAACATTTTGACATTTGAGTGGCTGGAGAATGTGGATTATTGACTAGACTCAACAGGGCAAAAAAAGAAAAAAAAGAATAGTTTTTTTTTTTAAAGAAATACAATATTTCTTGACCCACCCCCACCCTAATCATTATATAAAAATTTAATTTGTATAGGGAGAGTTCAAATAATTGACCACACATTTTTTAAAAAGGTATACTAGACGTTTTAATTTTTTTTTACACCAAATACCTTCAAAAAGGTCCCAAAATAAAATAAACCCTCTTTCCCCGCAAAAAACAAACACTACAACGTGAATCAAAAATTGGCTCTTAGTTTAAAAATAAGTTAAAAGGGTATTTTTTCCCTTGCCACCAACTGGACATAAAATGGAACATTTTAGCTTTGCATTTTTCTGTTACAAATGTGTCTGGCATTTAGCCAATAATCCTTAGGGACACACTACTATGTTCCAGATCTGCAGGGACCTTGCAGACCTCAGAGCCCAACCTCCCATCGGCAGAAAGGACTGTTGCCACCACATCCCTGAGAGCCAGTCGCAAAGCCTAGTGACTAAATAAGCACGTCTAGTGAAGGAGCAGCATCCTCCACTGTGGTCCTGTTTTGCTCTTCACTGCTGATCTCATCAAGTCAGCATCATCTCTCAGAATCACAAATGCAGGCGCCCTTGGGCCCAGAAACCCCACTTCTAGACATTCAGCCAACCATAAGACTTGCCTAGAGGCAAACTGGGCTTCCCTGGTGGCTCAGATGGTAAAGACTCTGCCTACAATGCGGGAGACCTGGGTTCGATCCCTGGGTCAGGAAGATACCCTGGAGAAGGGAATGGCAACACACTCCAGTGTTCTGGCCTGGAGAATCCCATGGACAGAGGAGCCTGGTGGGCTACAGTCCATGGGGTCGCAAGAGTTGGACACAGCTAAGCCACTAACACTTTCACTTTCAGAGGCCAAACATCATACGATACACAAAGTTCTGCAGTACAACTCTGTTTGGAAATAGTCTCAGTAGAAATAATGATTGCACATCCCTACACTGGGATACTCTAATAGTAAGAATCAACATAAAATGAATGTTACAAGTGCCAGGCTCTGTTCTGAGTGTTTTGAAGGTATAAATTTATTTCATCTTCATGGCTATTATACTATTATACGGACGAGGAACCTGAAGCAAAGAGATTTAGTAAGTTACCTGAGATTTTTAGTTAGTGCAGATGGAGCTGGAATTTCAAACCAGGCATTCACTCATTCATTCATTCACATGTTTATTAGTTTGGCTGCTCAATCAATATTTATTGTGTGTCTACTGCAATACACCTGATGTGGCAACGGGACAGAGTTCTTGCTGTCTAGGCGGGAGGTGAACTGTAAACAGCTGTACACATGCAGACAAGTTGTACTGAGAAGAACACCACCACAGGGCAGTGGACAGAGGATGACGGCAGGCTGCCATTTCAGGTAAGGGGGCCTTTCTGTTTCACAGGTCTGAGTGGAGCGGCAGCAGAGGCTTGCCGAGGGCAGCATGAGTCCAGAAGCACTCCAGCGCTTCTTCCCTAGGAGGACTGAAGCCTCTGAGTCAGTGACACTGTGGCCATTCTGCGTACAGGCTGGGGGGGTTCTCCAAGTTTCTCTCTGAACCAATGTGTAAGGCAGTGTGAAGAACATGCAGTCACTTCTGGTTATGTACACAGGAATACTGTTTGTAAACACCCAGATTCTCTGGAAAGACACAGAATAAACAGAGAACAGCAGCTGCCCTCAAACCCAGGCAAAAGAATCATGTCTACTCTTACAACATGCATTTTTATTAAATTTTTATTATGGATTATTCGATATCTACAAAAGAATATGTGTAACACATATGTAAGTTATAATTTTTAAAAATAAAAAATACCTGTAAATCCCCCCAGAGAGTGTACTTCTCTGCTAGAATATTATCAGCTACATAAAGGACACAAGTGGGGTCCTCCTCTACCCAATTCTTAGATTCCCCTCTTCCTCCACAGCATCACTTTTCTAAATTTCATGCCTGTTATTCTCTTGCTACTCTTTTTGGATCAAAAAATTTCTGAGCGATTTTTATTTCGGAGAAAAATAAATACAAGCCAAGAACACCCATATGATATGTAAATTTACTTTCCCTCTTAAAGCAAATTTGTTTAGGAAACAATATGGAAACGTCTTTAAAAATGAAACACACGGGCTCCCCTGGTGGCTAGGTGGTAAAGAATCTGCTTGCCAGTGAAGGAGACACAGGTTTGATCCCTGATCGGGAAAGATCCCACATGCTGTGAAGCAACTAAGCCCACAGGCCACAGCTGGTGAGCCTGTGCTCTAGAGCCCAGAGGCCCATCTACTGAAGCCCACGCGCCCTAGAGCGCACAAGAGAAGCTGCCACAATGAGAAGCCTGCACAGCACGTCTACGGAGCAGTCACTGCTCTCCGCAACTAGAGATAACCACCACAGTAGCAAAGACACGGCAGAGCCAAAAATTAATAATTTTAAAAAATGTAATGGCAGCCTTATTCAAAATGACCCAAAAGTGGAAACAACCCAAAATGTCCATCAACTGATGAAAGGATAAACAAAATATAATATAGCCATACAATGGAATTTATTTGCCAATAAAAAGGAATAGTGAAGTGAAGTGAAAGTTGCTCAGTCGTGTCTCTTTGCAACCCCATGGACTGTATAGTCCATGGAATTCTCCAGGCCAGAATACTGGAGTGGGTAGCCTTTCCCTTCTCCAGAGGGGATCTTCCCAACCCAGGGATAGAACCCAGGTCTCCTACATTGCAGATGGATTCTTTACCAACTGAGCCACAAGGGAGGCCCCAAAAGGAATAAGGTACTGATAAAAGCATGATTCATGGACCTGACATTCCAGGTTCCTATGCAATATTGCTCTTTACAGCATTGGACCTTGCTCCTATCACCAGTTACATCCACAACTGGGTATTGTTTTTGCTTTGGCTCCATCCCTTCATTCTTTCTGGAGTTATTTCTCCACTGATCTCCAGTAGCATACTGGGCACCTACTGACCTGGGGAGTTCCTCTTTCAGTGTCCTATCATTTTGCCTTTTCATACTGTTCATGGGGTTCTCAAGGCAAGAATATGGAAGTGGTTTGCCATTCCCTTCTCCAGTGGACCACATTCTGTCATGAATCAAGGCAAACTGGAAGTGGTCAAACAGGAGATGGTAAGAGTGAATGTCGACATTCTAGGAATCAGCGAACTAAAATGGACTGGAATGGGTGAATTTAACTCAGATGACCATTACATCTACTACTGCGGGCAGGAATCCCTCAGAAGAAATGGAGCAGCCATCATAGTCAACAAGAGTCCAAAATGCAGTACTTGGATGCAGTCTCAAAAACGACAGAATGATCTCTGTTCATCTCCAAGGCAAACCATTCAGTATCACAGTAATCCAAGTCTATGCCCCAACCAGGAACACTGAAGAAGCTGAAGTTGAACGGTTCTATGAAGACCTACAAGACCTTTTAGAACTAACAGCCAAAAAAGATGTCCTTTTCATTATAGGGGACTGGAATACAAAAGTAGGAAGTCAAGAAACACCTAGAGTATCAGGCAAATTTGGCCTTGGAATGTGGAATGAAGCAGGGCAAAGATTAACAGAGTTTTGCCAAGAAAATGCACTGGTCATAGCAAACACCCTCTTCCAACAACACAAGAGAAGACTCTACACATGGACATCACCAGATGGTCAACACCGAAATCAGATTGATTATATTCTTTGCAGCCAAAGATGGAGAAGCTCTATACAGTCAACAAAAACAAGACCAGGAGCTGACTGGCTGAGATCATTAACGCCTTACTGCCAAATTCAGACTCAAATTGAAGAAAGTAGGGAAAACCACTAGACCATTCAGGTATGACCTAAATCAAATCCCTTATGATTATACAGTGGAAGTGAGAAATAGATTTAAGGAACTAGATCTGATAGATAGAGTGCCTGATGAATTATGGACAGAGGTTCGTGACATTGTACAAGAGACAGAGTTCAAGACCATCCCCATGGAAAAGAAATGCAAAAAAGCAAAATGGCTGTCTGGGGAGGCCTTACAAATAGCTGTGAAAAGAAGAGAGGCGAAAAGCAAAGGAGAAAAGGAAAGATATAAGCATCTGAATGCAGAGTTCCAAAGAATAGCAAGAAGAGATAAGAAAGCCTTCCTCAGTGATCAATGCAAAGAAATAGAGGAAAACAACAGAATGGGAAAGACTAGAGATCTCTTCAAGAAAATTAGAGATACCAAGGGAACATTTCATGCAAAGATGGGCTCGATAAAGGACAGAAATGGTATGGACCTAACAGAAGCTGAAGATATTATGAAGAAGTGGCAAGAATACACAGAAAAACTGTACAAAAAAGATCTTCACAACCAAGATAATCACAATGGTGTGATCACTCACCTAGAGCCAGACATCCTGGAATGTGAAGTCAAGTGGGCCTTAGAAAGCATCATCACTATGAACAAAGCTAGTGGAGGTGATGGAATTCCAGTTGAGCTATTTCAAATCCTGAAAGATGATGCTGTGAAAGTGCTGCACTCAATATGCCAGCAAATTTGGAAAACTCAGCAGTGGTCACAGGACTGGAAAAGGTCAGTTTTCATTCCAATTCCAAAGAAAGGCAATGCTAAAGAGTGCTCAAACTACTGCACAATTGCACTCATCTCACACGCTAGTAAAGTAATGTTCAAAATTCTCAAAGCCAAGCTTCAGCAATACATGAACCATGAACTTTCAGATGTTCAAACTGGTTTTAGAAAAGGCTGAGGAACCAGAGATCAAATTGCCAGCATCCACTGGATCATGGAAAAAGCAAGGGAGTTCCAGAAAAACATCTATTTCTGCTGTATTGACTATGCCAAAGCCTTTGACTGTGTGAATCACAATAAAATGTGGAAAATTCTGAAAGAGATGGGACTACCAGACCACCTGACCTGCCTCTTGAGAAACCTATATGCAGGTCAGGAAGCAACAGTTGGGACTGGACATGGAACAACAGACTGGTTCCGAATAGGAAAAGGAGTATGTGAAGGCTGTATATTGTCACCCTGCTTATTTAACTACTATGCAGAGTACATCATGAGAAACACTCGGCTGGAAGAAGCACAAGCTGAATCAAGATTGCCAGGAGAAATATCAATAACCTCAGATATGCAGATGACACCACCCTTATGGCAGAAAGTGAAGAGGAACTAAAAAGCCTCTTGATGGAAGTGAAAGAGGAGAGTTAAAACGTTGGCTTAAAGCTCAACATTCAGAAAACTAAGATCATGGCATCTGGTCCCATCACTTCATGGCAAATAGATGGGGAAACAGTGGAAACAGTGTCAGACTTTTATTTTTGGGGCTCCAAAATCACTGTAGATGGTGACTCCAGCCATGACATTAAAAGACGCTTACTCCTTGGAAGGAAAGTTATGACCAACCTAGATAGCATATTCGAAAGCAGAGACATTACTTTGCCGACTAAGGTCCGTCTAGTCAAGGCTATGGTTTTTCCAGTGGTCATGTATGGATGTGAGAGTTGGACTGTGAAGAAAGCTGAGCGCCAAAGAATTGATGCTTTTGAATTGTGGTGTTGGAGAAGACTCTTGAGAGTCCCTTGGACTGCAAGGAGATCCAACCAGTCCATTCTGAAGGAGATCAGCCCTGGGATTTCTCCGGAAGGAATGATGCTAAAGCTGAAACTCCAGTACTTTGGCCACCTCATGCGAAGAGTTGACTCATTGGAAAAGACTGTGATGCTGGGAGGGATTGGGGGCAGGAGGAGAAGGGGACGACAGAGGATGAGATGGCTGGATGGCATCACGGACTCGATGGACGTGAGCCTGAGTGAACTCCGGGAGTTGGTGATGGACAGGGAGGCCTGGCGTGCTGCCGATTCATGAGGTCTCCAAGAGTCGGACACGACTGAGTGACTGAACTGAACAGAACAGAAAAGTACGATACTGATAATCTCAAAAAGTGAAAGAAGCCAGTCACAAAAGGACATGTATGATTCCATTTATGTAGAATATCTCAAAAGAGCAAATATGTAGAGACAGAAAAGAGATTAGCTGTTGCTTGAGATTGGAGATGGAGAAAGACTGTAAGTCTGCATGAGGTTTATCTTTAGAGTTACTGAATGTTCTAAAGTTCGATTGCTGTAATGTTTGTAAAGTTCTCTAAATATGCTCACATTCATTGAATTATACACTAAACCTGGAGAAGGAAATGGCAATCCACTCCAGTACTCTTGCCTGGAAAATCCCATGGACAGAGCAGCCTGGTAGGCTACAGTCCGTGGGGTCGCAAAGAGTTGGACACGACTGAGCGACTTCAGTTTCTTTCTTTCCTCATAAACTTTAAATCGTTCACTTGTTGGAGTTAACAAGTGGAATTAGATTAATAGAGTTAATTAACAAATATACAATTTCTCTTTGTATCAATTGTCTTCAGTATTATTATTTCTGTGGGGCAGAAAATCTCATGTATTACTCATTATGTTTTTCTCAGTTTTTTCTGAAAAAACAAACAAACAAAAAAAAAACAAAACTGTAGCGCTCTTACAATGGTATACTGCTGGAATATGTATCATGTATTTAAAAAGACTATTTGGAAATTTAAATATAGACATTCATGTTTATTCTTACACAAAAATTATGCTTTAAGTCTTAGTTAATAAAATGTCTGTAATACACCCTCAAAAAAAAAAAAAAAAGAATTATACACTAAAAACAGGTCAGTTTTATGTTATATAAATTATCAATACACTGCAGTAAAACTATTTTTTATTGGGGTAAAACTGATTAATAATGCTGCAATATAATAATTTCAGGTGAACTGCAAAGGGACTTAGCCACACATATACATATATTCATTCTCCCCCAAACTCCTCTCCCATCCAGGCTGCCACGTAACATTGAGCAGAGTTCTCTGTGCTATACTCTTGCTACTTTTTATATCAACTTCATTGAGATGTAATTCACACACCATACAATTCACCCATTTAAAGTACACAACTCTATGGTTTTTGCTAGGCTCATAGAACTGTACAACCATTACCACGGTCAATCTTAGAACATTTTCATTAATCCCGTGAGAAGCTCTATACTCATCAGTAGTCACTCTCTTATTCCCTCGAAGTATCCTCCACCCCAGCCCTTAGGAAACCAGCAACCTACTTTCTATTATCATGGATTTATTTATTCTGGAACTTCATATAAATGACATCATCGTGACTGGCTTCTTCAACTTAGTACAATGTTTTCAAAATTCATCCATGCTGCTGTGTGTATCCGGACTTTGTTTCTTAAAATTACCAAATAATATTTCACTGTATAGATACACTACATTTTATCAGTTGAAAGACAGTTGCGTTGTTTCCATCTTTTGGCTATTATGAATAACACTGCTTCTTACTATCTTTTAAAAATAACTTTATTATATAGATTTATCTTTAGGTAATATACTATCTGGCTCGATTTTGAGTTTACAAAAAAAATGTATCATGCTATATGTAGCTTTTCTACAACTTCTTAAAAAATTTACTTAATTGGAGGCTAATTATTTTACAATATTGTGGTGGTTTTTGCCATACATTCACATGAATCAGCCATGGGTGTACATGTGTTCCCCATCCTGTACTCCCTTCCCACTTCCCTCCCCATCCCATCCCTCAGGGTCACCCCAGTGCACCAGCCCTGAGCACCCTGTCTCATGCATCGAACCTGGACTGGTGATCTGTTTCACATACTATAATATACATGTTTTAATGCTATTTTCTCAAATCATCCCACCCTCACCTTACAGAGTCCAAAAGTCTGTTCTTTACATCTGTGTCTCTTTTGCTGTCTTGCATATAGGGTCATTGTTATCATATTTCTAAATTCCATATACATGCATTAGTATGCTGTATTGGGGTTTTTCTTTCTGACTTACTTCACTCCGTATAATAGGCTCCAGTTTCATCCACATCATGAGAACTGATTTAAATGCATTCTTTTTAATAGCTGAGTAGTATTCCATTGTGTATATGTACCACAGCTTTCTTATCCATTCTTATCTATCTGCCGATGGACATCTAGGTTGCTTCCATGTCCTGGCTATTGTAAACAGTGCTGTGATGAACATTGGGGTACATATGTCTCTTTCAATTCTGGTTTCCTCAGTGTGTATACCCAGCAGTGGGATTGCGGGGTCATAAGGCAGTTCTATTTCCAGCTTTTTAAGGAATCTCCACACTGTTCTCCATAGTGGTTGTACTAGTTTGCATTCCCACCAACAGTGTAAGAGGGTTCCCTTTTCTCCACACCATCTCCAGCATTTATTGTTTATAGACTTTTGGATAGCAGCCATTCTGACCGGCGTGAGATGGTACCTCATTGTGGTTTTGATTTGCATTTCTCTGATAATGCATGATGTTGAGCATCTTTTCATGTGTTTGTTAGCCATCTGTATGTCTTCTTTGGAGAAATGTCTGTTTAGTTCTTTGGCCCATTTTTTGATTGGGTCATTTATTTTTCTGGAATTGAGCTGCAGGAGCTGCTTGTATATTTTTGAGATTAATTCTTTGTCAGTTGCTTCATTTGCGATTATTTTCTCCCATTCTGAAGGCCGTCTTTTCACCTTGCTTATAGTTTCCTTTGTGGTGCGAAAACTTTTAAGTTTAATTAGGTCCCATTTGTTTATTTTTGCTTTTGTTTCCATTACTCTGGGAGGTGGGTCAGAGAGGATCCTGCTATGATTTATGTCAGAGTTTTGCCCATGTTTTCCTCTAGGAGTTTCATAGTTTCTGGTCTTACATTTAGATCTTTAATTCATTTTGAGTTTATTTTTGTGTATGGTGTTAGAAAGTGTTCTAGTTTCATTCTTTTACAAGTGGTTGACCAGTTTTCCCAGCATCACTTGTTTAAGAGATTATCTTTTCTTCATTGCATATTCTTGCCTCCTTTGTCAAAGATAAAGTGTCCATACATGTGTGGATTTATCTCTGGGCTTTCTATTTTGTTCCACTGATCTATATTTCTGTCTTTGTGCCAGTACCATACTGTCTTGATGACTGTAGCTTCGTAGTATAGTCTGAAATCAGGCAGGTTGATTCCTCCAGTTCCATTCTTCTTTCTCAAGATTGCTTTGGCTATTTGAGTTTTTTTTTTTTTTGTATTTCCATACAAATTGTGAAATTATTTGTTCTGGTTCTCTGAAAAATACCATTGGTGGCTTGATAGGTATTGCATTGAATCTGTTGCTTTGATCTATAACCTTTTCATATCAACATTGTTTCTAAAATTTTTCCATGTCACTGCATATATCTGTAGTTTTTTCAGTTCTGTCACTATATACACTTCCACTGTATGAAAATACCATAATTTATTTACCCATTCTCCTGTTGGTAGACATTTGGTCACTGAGGCTCTTATAGTCTTTCCAAGAACATCCTTGTACATGAATTCTGGCACACATGTGCAAGGATTTCTCTGGGGGCATATCCTGCATGGTAGATGGCTAGGTCATGGCACACGAAAATGGTCACTTTTTCCAAGTGGCAATATCCTCAACAATGTGTAAGTATTTCTGTTGACCCACAGCCACATTTGGTATGAATACCTTTTGAATTTTGCGCCATGGGTTTATAATGTCTTTTTCCAAAATAAGGAAATTATAAACAATTTTCTCTCATTCAGAAGTGAAGTCCACTGTCCTGGAATCCAGGTACTGACCCTCACTCTCTCATTTGGAGCTATCCAGAGCAAATCCAATTCCTCTGTCTAAGGTGACAGTGTTTCACACACTGGAAGACAATTATCTTATTTTTCTAATCCTGTCTTCTCTAATGTACCTAGAGAAGTCAAGGTGAAAAAATAGAGAAGTCAGGATGGGATGTACTCATCCATGATTACACGTAGAGCAGGATTTCCTGGTTCCTCAAGAGGCTACTGGGATCTAGGTCAAAAAAGGTGTTCCATGGGCAAGAAGTTTAGAAATGGGGGGTTAACTGAAGTGAGGGTGTTTTCTTAGCTACAGAACTTCTCAGAACTAGTTTACATTATGAATTTCTTGGAGAGGCTGTAGAATTTACAGAGCACCTTTTGAGAAGCACTTAGGCAATGCTAGTCTCAAGAAAAAGTGAGGACCTGATCTTTAGTTCCCTCAACCTATTTTCATTCACTTTTGCTTTCTTTAAGCACCCAATATGCCTATGTCTTCCCTCTCTCCTTACCCCTGCCCTAACCACCAAAAACATTTCTCATAAGAGAAATTTTATGAGTCATTTAGAACACTCGTGTGAATTTTTATTCAAGTCATGTTTTTCCCAGAAGATTTCGGCCCTCAACCCTAGAATAGAAGCTTTGAGCCTAGATGAAAGAGAATTCCAGAAAGAAGAGGTAACTTCAAAGGAAGTATTGAAAGCCTATTCATTCTCTCCTAATTTCTGCTCATTGCTGAGATCAAGGAATGCAGTTCTGAATGGCAAAAGCCAAGTGAAATATTGCCTGGTAGTGTGTTCTGTCAGTCATCACAGACAAATATTCTGATGATAAGGACTGTAGTTTGTTGAAGAATAGCTAACATTTTCATCTTACAGATAATATGATATTTAACTTACCTAAGAACCCTGAGAAATCGATATTATCTGCATGTTACAGATGAGGAAACTGAGGCTGCAGCTCTGGAAGTTTCTGTCTGACCCCAAAGTCAGCTCTCTCAACTCCTTGCTCGCCCACGTTACTGTCAGCCTTGTCATTTATCAGCTTTACAAAACCTGCTGTATGTAACCCCATCTGATCAAAAGCATAACAGTCTCCTAACTGGCCCTCCCATTTCCCTGGAATACTACGTATTCCATCTCATTTTAAGTCAACCTGGGCTTCCAGGATGTATTAATAACTCTCAGCTAACTTCTTTTTTTTTTTTTTTTTTTGGTTTATTTTTTTATTTTTTATTTATTTTTTATTTTTTTATTATTATTTTTTTCTTTATTTATTTTTTTTTAACTTCTCTCTGACAAGAACACTCTAGGCTTAATTTTTGGCCACTCACACTCTTCTACGGCCCCAGCCATCTTTTCTAGATGGATTAACCCAAATCTCGCTGTGTATTCTTGGCAGATCCCACTCAGGATCTCATTCTAAGCAGCAATCTCCCCCAAAGACTTTCCTGACTGAGGTTCCACCATGAGCTCAAACTGAAAATGAGCCACGTGGAGTGTCCTTCCTTTTAACCACCACCAAGGGTTCATCCTGGCCCAAGCTTACCCTGAACTCTGGGCTTAGATACAGATTCAAGAGCAGTCAAGGATGACAAAGAATCCGAATCAGGCATCTCCACTCTCCCCATTTCACTTTTATTTGTATTTCACAGACACCAAGGGGTGCGGGACATTAAAAAACAGACTGAGTTCCTGGGTCCAGTTTTGGCTTTTTGAGACCCCAATCCCCGACTTTACTCAAAACACCATGGGGTTCAGGAGCAACCACGGGTATCCCCAAAGGTTCTGATCTGAGAGGAAATAACCACCACAAAATGAAAAGAGTTTCAGATTGCCTGTCCCCAAAGAGGAATTGGCCCCTTTGGCATGTGATGCTGCCCCCAATGGTCATTTCTGTATCATCTGACTCTGGCCACGACTAGTTGGACCAGGAGTGTCACCTGATCCAATGAGGGGATTATCCATACACTAGCTGGCAACGTATACTTACATGGCATGGCTTAAGAAAATGACCAGTTAGTTTCCTCTCCTGCAAATTTAAACTAAAATTCTCCAGGGGAACTTGACAGATGGCAGTGGTGCTGGCGCTACCTCTGAAAACCCCAGGGGACTGCGATGGGAGCGGCCATAATGGCATGAGCACTCTGAGATTTGGAGGAAAGGAGATGCTGGAACCACACAGGAAAGCCAGAGGGGGCAGGGTGGAGAGCAGATGCACTGAGGAAAGCCAGGAAACCATTAGAGAGGGCGGGAGAGAGACAGACAGAGAAAGAGCAACAGCGAGCACGCCTAAGGCTTCTCACTCTAGTTGCAGTGAGATGTCCTATGTCGGGGTCTGGTCCACAGACCTGGTTGTGTTTCCTCTTGGGTTCTCATAACTAAGGCCCTTTTCCTTAATGATATTCCAGTGAGTCTCTGTTCTTGGAAACCAAAAAGATTCTGAGTAGAATCCCCCCAAAACTGCTATCTACTCGCCCCAGGAATTTGTCCCAAAGCAAACACTGCTAATCCTTTCAATTCTGGAAGCCCCATTAAGAGAATAAAAATCTCTAGGAAACTTAAGATTCAAACAGGTACAATTTTTTGGTGAAAATGAAAACGCTTTTAAAAAGCAACAGAAATGTGCAAAACTATATAATAATTTTATTTAAAATCTTATGTATCTTATACACAGCCTTATTTAAGAACAAGAAAATGTATTATCTATAACATTGTCTTCACATAACATGATTGTGTTACATGGTTAACATTTTTTTTTTAATGATTATTTTTTTATTTTTACTTTATTTTACTTTACAATACTGTATTGGTTTTGCCATACACTGACATGAATCCACCACGGGTGTATACAAGCTCCCAATCCTGAATCCCCCTCCCACCTCCCACCCCATATCATCTCTCTGGATCATCCCCGTACACCAGCCCCAAGCATCCTGTATCCTGTATCGAACATAGACTGGCACTTCGTTTCTTACATGATAGTATACATGTTTCAATGCCATTCTCCCAAATCATTCCACCCTCTCCCTCTCCCTCAGAGTCCAAAAGTCCGCTCTACACATCTGTGTCTCTTTTGCTGTCTCGCATACAGGGTCATCAAAACCATCTTTCTAAATTCCATATATATGTGTCAGTATACTGTATTGGTGTTTTTCTTTCTGGCTTACTTCACTCTGTATAATTGGCTCCAGTTTCATCCATCTCATCAGAACTGATTCAAATGTATTCTTTTTAATGGCTGAGTAATACTCCATTGTGTATATGTACCACAGCTTTCTTATCCATTCGTCTGCTGATGGACATCTAGGTTGTTTCCATGTCCTGGCTATTATAAACAGTGCTGCAATGAACATTGGGGTACATGTATCTCTTTCAATTCTGGTTTCCTCGGTGTGTATGCCCAGCAGTGGGATTGCTGTGTCATAAGGCAGCTCTATTTGTAATTTTTTAAGGTATCTCCACACTGTTTTCCATAGTGGCTGTACTAGTTTGCATTCCCACCAACAGTGTAAGAGGGTTCCCTTTTCTCCACATCCTCTCCAGCATTTATTGCTTGCAGACTTTTGGATCGCAGCCATTCTGACTGGTGTGAAATGGTACTTCATTGTGGTCTTGATTTGCATTTCTCTGATAATGAGTGACGTTGAGCATCTTTTCATGTGTTTGTTAGCCATCCGTATGTCTTCTTTGGAGAAATGCCTATTTAGTTAGGTTAACATTTAAAGTTATATTTATTTATAAATTCCCTGTCCAGAGGGAAAGGGCAGGAGAGACACACACACCCCATCTCGCCACATTTATTCACCAGCCCTGGGGAAAGTTCCCCCGAACAATGAAGAAGAGGAGTCCTGGGTTCTAATCTCAGCTCCATCACTAACTCTGTGTGACATCTGGCAAAGCCCTTGTCTTCTCTGGGCCTTAGCTTCTCACCTCAAATAATTAAAATAATCCCTTAGTAAAAAAAAAAAAAGTTATATTTATTTATAAATAAATGTTATATTTATTTAGACAATAGCTACAAACTGCCTATTGGATTCACCTTTAATATTTCATCCACTAATAATTTCCAAGAGGGAGGGATTTTAGGTTTTTAGTATGTTTATTCACTATGTCCCCACATAAATATTGGATTAACAAATTTTAAATATCCTTTTTTTTTTTTTTTTTGCCACACTAAGCAGTATGCAGGATCTTTGTTCCCTAACCAGGGATCAAACCCACAACCCTTGCATTGTAAACTTAGAGTCTTAACCACTGGACCACCAGGAAAGTCCCCTAAATATCCAACATTCAATGGAGTTACACACTAATAATTTTAAAGGATTTCCCATATAATTAATTTTTTTTTTCAGTTTATCCAAATCAGGCAAAAACTGACAGCAAAAGAAATCACTCCCATTATCACAAAATGCTAAACAATGTTGCCTTTTAAGGATAAGCTGACACGGAAAGCATTCATTTGGGAAGAAAGGTCCAAGGCAAAAATAAAGGGCAGAAAAATCCTACAACTGATTCGGCATTTTCTTGCCATGGGGAACTTGGCCTAAATTTTCTTGCTCTGCAGTCTCCACTTCACCCAATGCTTGACTTTTATTATCTTCACATATGACTAAAACTGGGGCAAGGGTGTTTGGATCAAACAGAGATAAGCTTCAGAGACTCTGGGGTGCACTGCCAGAATCCCCCCCTCCCCATCCTGACTCTGACTCATTGGAGGAGACCTATCCCTGGCACTCTCCAGCCATGACGGAGCTTGGATCTCAGCTCCCCCTTGTCAAAACGGTCCAAGAGGGGAACAGGACAAGCCTTAATTTCTTCTGAGTGCTAACTGTCTCTGATTCCAGATTTCCAGCTTTCACCGATACATTCAGTACTTTGCTGTATTCCTAGACCTAGACAACTTCCTTTCCACATGGCAGAGACTAAGCTCTCCTAAGCCAAGGGAGACAGAGGCTGAGCCCTGCTGTGAACCTGCCAGCCTGGCACGGGTAGGCTCTGCCTGGAAGGCACCCAGACCACATTCCTGATCCAAACACCCGGTGTGTGCAACATCTGAAGGTGCCTTTCTAACTTCAAGACCAAGTTGTGGCTCGATTCTTTAATCTACTCCAAGGCAGTAAGTACTACTCACACTGCAGACTTTGAATCAGACAGCATAGATTACCATCAGATGACTAGAATGATCAAGGAAAAGTTTCTTAAGTGTCTCTTTATTTTTATTCTCTATGTTTAAGTAGAGATACATTGAGAGTGGCAAAGTTCTTCAAAGGCCACCTCTGTCCACAGGTTTCAATCCCCATTTCCAAATTAGATATACTGGGGCATTTCTCTAAAAATATGGATTCTGGGGTGTCCTTGAGATAGACTGAGTCTAAAGTGTGGAGGGATCTGTAGGGATCAGCAGTCTGGTTTAACAAGCCCTGGAGGTGACTAGATCAGCTGCTAGTTTTAGGACGCACTGCCATGCACCTGGTCTTAGAATGTGGAATATTCCTATTCGAATGCAGCTCTATGTCACAGAGATCTGATTTATAGGAACTCGTTCTATGGCAAGCACTTGGGATTTCATCACAAATTCCTATTCCAGGGCAGGGGCTGGCGCTCAGTCCTTCAGGATGAGTTCCCTCACCCCACTAGTTCCAAGGCGGGTGAGAAGAGTCAACCAGAGGCAATTGGTACTTGGGAACTGATCTTCTGCAAGGTTTAAGTCCTTTTCCTTAATCTGTTCCCAGCACTGACCAAGCCTCAAGTATCAAGTCTTACCCACTAGAAAAGCAGATGGTGTTGAACAAGCCTCCAGACTCCAGCCACAAGCTGACTCTTGCCCAAACTTTTGTTTAAACATCTGTTATCATTATTTGGTTGTGCTGGGTCCTCCTTGCTTCGTGTGGGCTTTCCTTAGTTGCAGCGAGTGGGGCTACTCTTCCTTGCTGTGCGTGGGCTTCTCATTGCAGTGGCTTCTTTTGTTGCAGAGCATAGGTTCTAGGCACACAGGCTTAAGCAGATGCCAGACCCACCGAGTACTTTCCCTTCTCTGGCTCTGGAATTGACCACTTCTCCAAGGAGCGCTGGTGCCACTGAGAGCTCATTACCACTGGAGCGTCATTGCTTCTAGGTCTTTGGAGGGAACAGAGCTAGTAAATATGTACCTATTTTTAAAGTATGTTTGTACGAATACTCCAATTTCAACCCAACACCAAAAGTTCTTCCTTTCCTTCCCCTGCCATATTTGTATCCCTTCTTCCACCATATAATCCTAGTTCCCTCAAATACCAATCTATTTACTCATTTACTACAATGCACTCAAAATGGTTCAGGAGTCACTTCACATCAACCACTACTGACCACAAATTGCCTCAGTGAAGGGAAAAGAGTTCTGTAGCTCAGTAATCGTTGGCCTGTAACCCAGCAGGGTTTGCAGTAAGAACTGTATTCACAAGGTTCTTGGATGGGCTCTTTGTTTTATTAACTTGATCTACAGTTAGGTTCAGCTAAGCTTTTAACAAACATTGGGAATACGCTCAAGGTTACAGTCACAGACAGAACCTGGAGGGCAAAGACCCATGTTGATAATTCAGGACAAACTCATGTTTCCAGTCATTGAGGGGGTAGGAGGGTCCACATCCTGCTAGGAAAACAGACGAGGACTCTTTCTCCTTGACATGACATGAAACTATCAGCAAACACACACACACGCACGTCTGCAGAGCAAAGGCCAATGACGTTCCAGCTCAGGCCTTTCAGGACCCAAGTTTGTCTCATTGCTTCAATGCTTCTTTGATTCGTGAAAGGAAAGCTGTGATTAGAGAACATGAGAGACAAAGAGAAAAAGGGGAACAAGGAAGGGACTAAGAGAGAGAGGGAGAGAGAAAGCCAGAGGAGAGAGGGGAAAAAACAGATGGCGACAATGGCATCCACCGAGAACCAGGACTGTGGAGTGCCCCGCAGCAGCTGCTGCTGCTGCTGCTAAGTCACTTCAGTCATGTCTATGTGACCCCACAGACGGCAGCCCACCAGGCTCCCCCGTCCCTGGGATTTTCCAGGCAAGAACACTGGAGTGGGTTGCCATTTCCTTCTCCAATGCATGAAAGTGAAAAATGAAAGTGAAGTCGCTCAGTCATGCCCAACTCTTAGCGACCCCATGGACTGCAGCCCACCAGGCTCCTCCATCCATGGGATTTTCCAGGCAAGAGTACTGGCCTTACAGAGGCAGACCCCAGCTTTTCTGACCCCAGGCACTGGTTTCGTAGAAGACCATTTTTCCACGGACCTGGGATGGTTTCACTATAATTCAAGCACATTATATTTATTCTGCACTTTATTACTATTACATCAGATCCACCTCAGATCGTCAGACATATGATCCCAGAGGCTGAGGACTCCTGCCCTACAGAGCCCACACTGCATCAGTCTGCCATGAACTTTCCCTAAAGTCTCCTCTTTACAGAGGAGGTGAGTTTGAATTGAAGAGTCAATCTTCCTACCTGGGCTACTTAGATATTAATATTTGGAAGAACCCAGCAAGCGCTGGTGTTCCACAGTTGCAGACATCAGCTAAGCCTCTGGTCCAGCGGCAGCCAAAGAGCCCTGAGAAGCAGCTGTGGGCACCAGGGCAGATGCCTGTGTTATCTGGGTACCACGAGATGGTGCTGGTGACCTTGCAAGACTGCCTCCCTAGTTTTAGGGATGTGAGTCAGCTCACACTAGGGGATCTTCACATTCAAGGGCCACGCCACAGGCAGGAAGAAGGAGAGGAACCGAGTCCATCCTTTCTGATGTCTACTTAGCTGTCATGGCACAAAAGGAAGCCAGAAAATTCACACCCAACTTGAGGGTGAGAAATCTGGGTGAGGGGTGAAAATAAAGAGGAGCTGAGGGTCTGCAGTTCCTGCAGAGGCACCTCCCCCTGACCCTCCTTGTATACTACACTCTCCTGACAAGTCTGCTAATGGAGGGTTCATCATCAACACTGCAGGACGTGGTGGGCTGCAGCCCCATGGAAGAGCTCGCTTTGTTACCCCTCTACTCCACCTACTCTTCGGAAAGCAGTCAATACCTATTCTTCCTAAAGTAAAAACCTGGATCTAGTTTAAAGGTGATTCTCCAAGAGAATTTCAACAACAACTCCTTAGGCAATAGAGGTCAGAGCACTAATGGTAGAAATTCAGGCAGAGTTGATATTTAGGGGCAGAGAATGAGATGGCTGGATGGCATCACCGACTCAATGGACATAAGTTTGAGCAAGCTCCGGGAGTGAAGGACAGAGAAGCCTGGCGTGCTGCAGTCCATGGGGTCACAAAGAGTTGGACACAACTGAGTGACTGAACTGAACTGAATTCTTTAGGACTCCCTTCAAATCACAGTCCTGACTACTTACAAGGCTGGCTCTGGGTGGAATAACAAGAGCTGAGGGATGCTTGGAAGATTCTGTTTCTTCTTAATGGAGCTCATCTTTTGAGTTACCATAAAACTTGCGGGCCTGAGGAAATCAGGGGGCACCACTAAATTTACTTCAGCAACAACCAGGCCAAAATCCCACACAGATCTGCTTCAGACATCCCAGTCATGGGGCAAAATCAAAGCATCAGTAGGACCCAGGCTAAGTGTAATAGCATGCCTCTTCCCTTTGTCCTCTGCTGGATATCTGATATCTGATGAAATGTTGGTAACATTCTTTTAAGGAGGTAGGTAAGAGAAGGTGACTGAACACGGGTATGGAACCAAAGACCCAAGGGAGAGTGGAGGTGTGCTATGTGCTAAGTCTCTTCAGTTGTGTCTGACTCTTTGTGACCCCATGGACTGTGGCCCGCCAGGCTCCTCTGACCACGGGATTCTCCAGGCAAGAAGGCTGGAGTGGGTTGCCATTTTCTTCTCCAGGATATCTTCCTGACCCAGGGATTGAACCCACATCTCTTATGTCTCCTCCTGCACTGCCAGGCAGGTTCTTAACCACAAGCGCCACCTGGGAAGTCCAGTGGGGATGTGGCTGTCACTGTTTTCTAAGCGCACCTATTCCCTTAACCATGGCCAGGAGGCCAAGAGAGCCACAGGACCTAGAGAAGAGAGGAAAAAAGGTGCCAAAAGCACCATCTCTGCAAAAATATGAGACTGAGAGACTAGCTGACAAATTTACTAATGGGGAAATTGTATCAGGAATCACTTTTGGTGTATTAGAGGATGTGGGGAAACTTAGCCAAGGGTTCAAAGAAATCTAAACAATGAAAAAAATGAGCAGTAATTAGCCCCAGGAAACGAAAAATGTTATACAAGAAAATAAATGTCATAATAGTACACCACTTGGCTCAGCATTAAACAAGATTAACTGTGTGTGTTTTTTTTTAAGTTACAAGCTTGTTAGCATTATTTGACTCTTTAAACTCTTTTACCTTTTTTGATAAAAAGTTAATCGGAAAAGCCTTTCATGAATTTTAAGATCTTCTTAAATCTGTTAAGAGTAAGTGGATCAGACCTGAATGCAGCGTGGCACTTGGCAAGAAGTTAGATGTTCGGCTCCAGTGGCTTTGTTCTCCAGTGCTTAGAGGCAGTGGATCAGTACCGGTTCCACCACCAGTACTAGATGGTGGTGGCTGATGGTGTGGCATGAACTCAGACCTTTACTCCACGCATCTCACCTTTCACCCTGGGCTTCAGTTTGCTGAGCTCTGAAACTTACAAGGGAGGGAATGGGAAAGGGAAAGACAATTATCTATTGTTTCATGTGATCAGGAAAGCTTATCCAGCACCTCCCACTCTCTGCTGGTCACAGGAGTTAAACCATGAACCGGACTCACACTGGCTCTGCCCCTACATAGTTTACGGTCTAGTGGGGGAGACAGATAAAAGAAACCAGGAAGCAGGTGAATACATAATTCAAACCACTGAGATAAAAAATAACAGAAGGCAGGGTACTGAGAGCTTATTAGACGGGGTGGTCAGAGAAAGCCTCTCTGAGGAGGTGAGTTTTGAGCTGATCTTTGAGTGATGACAAAAAGCAGTGAGAGTTTTATCTAAAGTGCCATGTGGGGAAGGGATTTAAAGGAGCATGGGAGAGCTTCCGGTGGAAGCAGTGTGATATGAGCTGATTTTCAGGTTTAAAAGCAACCCCTGGCTGCTGTGGAAGGGGAATGGGGTAAAGTAGGAGAATCCCAAGAGGGCTACTCCACGGTCCAGGCAAGCATGAGGGTGGTGGAGAGTGTCATTGAGGTCTTAGACTATTTCTGTGGTTCCTTCCAGCTGGAATGAGCCTGTAGGATTGCCTTGGAAGTACCAGGGTCATCAAGCCATAAGCAGTAACTTAATGGCAACTCCTAAGAAAAACAACAGTTAGAACTGGACATGGAACAAAGGACTGGTTCCAAATTGGGAAAGGAATACATCAAGGCTGTATACTGTCACCCTGCTTATTTAAATTCTATGCAGAACATATCATGCAAAATGCCGGGCTGGATGAAGCACAAGCTGGAATCAAGATTACCAGGAGAAAGATCAATAACCTCAGATATGCAGATGACACCACCCTTATGGCAGAAAGTGAAGAGGAACTGAAGAGCCTCTTGATGAAAGTGAAACAGGAGAGTGCAAAAGCTGGCTTAAAGCTCAACATTAAAAAAACTAAGATCATGGCATCTGGTCCCATCACTTCATGGCAAATAGATGCAGAAACAATGGAAAACAGGGACAGACTTTATTTTCTTGGGCTCCAAAATCACTGCAGATGGTGACTGCGGCCATGAAATTAAAAGACTCTTGCTCCTTGGAAAAAATGCTATGACAAACCTAGACAGCATATTGAAAAGCAGAGACATTACTTTGCTGACAAAGGTTCATCTAGTCAAAGCTATGGTTTTTCCAGTAGTCACTTATGGATGTAAGAGTTAGACCATAAAGAAAGCTGAGCACCGAAGAATTGATGCTTTTGAACTGTGGTGTTGGAGAAGACTCTTGAGAGTCCCTTGGACTGTAAGGAGATAAAACCAGTTAATCCTAAAGGAAATCAGTCCTGAATATTCATTGGAAGGACTGATGCTGAAGCTGAAGCTCCAATACTTTGGCCACCTGATGCAAAGAACTGACTCATTGGAAAAGACCCTGACGCTGGGAAAGATAGAAGGCAGGAGGAGAAGGGGACGACAGAGGATGAGACTGTTGGATAGCATCACCGGCTCAATGCACATGAGTTTGAGCAAGCTCCAGGAGTTGGTGATGGACAGGGAGGCCCAGTGTGCTGCAATCCATGGGGTCTCAAAGAGTTGGACACAACTGAGCAACTGAACTGAACTGAACTAAAGGAAAACAGATTTCCTTCTTAAAAGGGCACCACCAGGGCTGGTGGTTTAGTCAGTGACAATGATCTGAATTATATCAATAGTCCTAGCTGCCCCTGGGTTGTACCTTTGTGCAGGGCACAGCCTGCCAGATGGTATGCAGCAGCTCTGTCTTCCGGGTGAGAAATGTGAAAAAAAGTGAAAGTTACTCAGTCGTGTCCAACTCCTTGTGACATCATGGACTGTAAGCCTGCAAGGATCCCCTGTCCATGGAATTCTCCAGGCCAGAATACTGGAGTAGGTAGCTCTTCCTTTCTCCAGGGGATCTTCCCAACCCAGGGACTGAACTCAGGTCTCCTGTATTGCAGGCAGATTCTTTACCGTCTGAGCCACCAGGGAAGCCCAAGAATACTGGAGTGGGTAGCCTATTCCTTCTCCAGGGGATCTTCCCAACCCAGGAATCAAAGTGTGTGCTTAGTCGCTCAGTCACGTTTGACTCTTCACATCCCTGTGGACTCTTTATGATCCCTGTAGAGCCCACAAGGATCCTCTGTCCATGGAATTCTCCAGGCAAGAATATTGGAGCAGATAGCCATTCACTTCTCCAGGGGATCTTCCTGACCCAGGGATAGAATCCAGGTCTCCCACACTGTGGGCTGATTCTTTACCATCTGAGCCACAGGGAAGCCCTACTCAGAGCAGTACTAAGGGTTAAATGAGATAAACAGAGAGCCCCAAGTAGGGCCTGGCACACAGCTGGCATTCAACACATGTTAGGTGCAGCTCCTTAGGAACCTCAGAGAGCCATATGCTTAATTTATTGCCATAAGGTAGGGGGCCGCAACTATGAAATGGCATCCCATGGCTCTGGCAGCTAAGGAGCAGCAAATAAGCCAATCCTCAATAGTTGCAGGGGGTTGGGGGTGGGGGAGAAGTTGACACAGAAGCCAGAATTGGGATGAAAATTTTCCTAAAAGCATTATATACAAAACACTCTAAAACCAAAACTCTGACAGAAGCTGTGTCATGGACACCCGGAGAAGGGGGGAGAGGTGGTGAAAGAGATAGTTATAAATATTCTGGAAGCATAACTTGATGTGTTTGAGGAAAAACAGCCATAAATATTCTGGAAACAGGAAAGGACCACAGACAACTATGTAAGGACCCAGTGGTGGACAGAGGACATCTTGGAAAAATCCTGGTCAAATATCTCGTACAGTGTTCCACCATCTAAACGTGTTTGTTAAAGTCTGGTTGAATAGCTTTGCCTAGAGCACTGTGTGAGTGATGCTGTGTGGATGAGGCAGGAACAGAAGACAAGGAGTGACTGCTCTAGGCAGAAGTGATCAAAGCTGCGTTTACAGAGTACTTGGTCAGCAGCAGGCACTGCTCTAAGCATCCTGAACATACCCCATTCACAGATGGAGGTAAGGGCTTGGAGGGGAAAGTCCAGGGCTTTGGCAGGACAACGGGAGTCAGGGCAGGGAGGAGGAGGAATTTAAGACTGGAAGAGGTAAATGGAAGCCAGACTTTAGAGATTATGAATGTCCAGTTGAGGCATCTGGTCTCACACTAAGGCTTAGGGAATCCTTGGGGGTGTCAGCGGGATGAAGAGTCAGGGGCATGCTTGTGCACAGAAAGCCCAGAGTTTGGCTACTCTGTCCAGATCTCACCGGGAGTGGCAGGACTGGACCGGAGCCCAGGACTCCTAACTCCTAGAAGTTGTCTACACACTACTGATGCTTCTGCACAAATGTTTACCAAATGCTCAGGGTTCCCCCTTGAGAATGGCTTATATCAAGTCCATGGAGGAGGAAAGATAAGAACTAGAGTTTGAGCAAAGGGAGTTGGCCGAGGTCAGGAAAGCTGTCAGTCTACAGAGTCCAGCTCCAGACCCAGAGGCAGTCTGTGACGTCCATGGAATACAGGAAGTTCCAAGTCACCATTTGTCTCCTCCTTCCCTTCCATTCTTTTGCAAACTACTTTCACACTGCCTAGTTCATTTCACCTAAACTATAACCCTGTACAGTGATCAAGAAGATGTCTTTATTTGACAGATTTGAAAACCTGAGGCTCAGAGAGGTTCAAAAACAGTTCACAAAGGAGTTCATGCTGGGGTCCAGGTGGCATTGCAGAAGTCCCAAGGCCTTACAAGGCAGACCCCCTGGGTCTGGACATTTCAAATTCCATAATGTTTCCATTGTGCTCAGTCATGTCCAACTCTTTGCAACTCCATGGACTGCAGCCCACCAGATTCCTCTGTCCATGGGATTTCCCAGGCAAGAATACTGGAGTGAGTTGCCATTTCCTTCTCCAGGGGATCTTCCCGACCCAGGAATCAAAAACCCACATCTCCTTCATTTGCAGGCAGATTCTTTACCACTGAGCCACCTGGAAGGCCCAATGTTCCCTTGTCTCTCTACAATTTTCTTTATAAACACAGAGTTAAGAAAACAAGGTGAAGCAGAGGGGGCCAGGCTCCAGGCCTGCTGAAGGATTTTTCTGAGGACAGCACTTCCTCTTCCTTTGCAAGCCCATTTTTGAGTACCAAGGCGGCTGTGCCAAAGAGGACCAAGTGTGGACCATGAGCCCAGCTGGGCAGAGCCCTGGAGGGCAGGGACAGCCAGGCTTCAGTGTATCAAGTGGTGTCACCACTAAGTTCTAAGACCTGTGGGCAGCTGGAAGTCCTCTCCAGGGAGCCAGGTCGAGGAGGACATTGTGCGTGACCACAGTCAGCAGTCTGAAGGGGGAGAAGTGACCCCACCAGAAGCCTCTCCTCTGCCGGGTCCTGTGACCCTCTCCAGGGTCAGGCTTGGCTGGTAGTCCTGAGGCTTGTGTGACAGCCTGCAGGCAGCCAGGCTGCCCAGGCCCACGCCAGAGGGACAGGCTGCTGGTGGAGGAAATCATGCCCTGAGGCCTCAGGGCTGGCCCAGGCCGCACGTGCCATTGACCAAGACGCTGCAGACCTGGCTAGGCATCTCTGGGGTCTGCAATGGGGCTGCAGAAGAAAAAGCAGCAGGGACATGGATCCACAGGCTCAATCACCTTAAGTCAGCTTAAGGAGTTAGTTTATGGCGACAAAAGACAAGTGACAAATATGTCCAATACAGTACCTGTCACTAAGCAAGAGCTCTGTAACCTTGCAATGTAATACAGAGAAGAAAAGCAGGGAAGGAAGAGCAAGAGGGTGGAAGCTAGCAGATAATAATCTTACTGCAATTTCTCATAAAAGGAGGTGAACTCGGGTCTTTTTACTCTGCCATTATGCCCATTCTCTTCCTTAGTGCAAGTTCTTGCAACGCTTTGGTGCCAACAGGAAATGCTTTGAGTTCTGACACAAAAAAGCCACAAAACACATACTCTAGGGGCTGACTCCACCTTCAGACACACAGCCACACCTGCCACTATCCATAACCCCACCCACCTGGGCACACGTTCAAACACACTATAGGCTCAATGCTCTGATTTCCCCAAGTCTACAAAAACTCCTTCAAAATCACTTTTCCATTCCTCTTTGCTCTCCATTCACCCAAACACTGGGATGGAGCACCTCCACTTCAGGCCCCTCCTACTCCCACACCATGCTCAGCTCACACACACAGACACACAACCATACCCCTAAGGTTACAGCCATGCACACACCCCAATATGTGCAAAGCCAAATATGCAAGGACCCTCAGACCAGTCAATGCCCCCTCCCTTTTCTGTAATTACATTGATAGTCACCCTCTCTTCCCAGCTAGAATCACACTAACAGTCTCCGCTTTGGTCAAATTCACACCCAGATGCCATGGTCAGGGTCGGACTGACTAGTGAGCAATCATCTCCCTATTGCCAACTCCAGCATGTCAGCATGTCGCCCAGAGCTAGGGATATGTGAGAGGGGTCCCTGCCTTCCACTAATACTCTCTTTGTCCCCTTCCAAAAGTGATGGAGAAAGGGAAACGAAGAAAGAGGGAGACAGGAAAGCGGAGGAGATACTCAGCCCAAAGTCACAGGATGGCTTCTCTGCCCTGAGCCTGCTTCCTGCATCGCCTCAAAGAGAGAACATTCCTTACAGGAAAGAGCCTTAGACATTGGAGCTCCAGAATGAGGCAGACACCTTGGGGTGCGGGGGTGGGGTGAGAGGGAGTGCTGTGCCCCTCTGAGAAATCTCAATGGATACTTCCTAGCCTAGTTATGCCCCTCAGAAAAGGGCAAAACTAATAACAAATTCCATTTCACATT